>NW_021703768.1:30502997-30564085 GCF_005190385.1 Monodon monoceros | reverse complement strand
GCTCCGGACGTGCAGGCTCAGCGGCCATGGCTCACGGGCCCAGCCGCTCCGCGGCACGTGGGATCTTCCCGGACCGGGGCACGAACCCGTGTCCCCTGCATCGGCAGGCGGACTCTCAACCACTGTGCCACCAGGGAAGCCCAGGAGGTAGGTTTTAAGACAAGCATACACCAAAAGGAAAAAAATGTGGGAAATTATCTCAGCACATATGCCATCCCTAGATCCTCTGCTTCCCAGGCTTCAATGTTCAGCTGGCTTCATGGATAACTTAGTGAATCATTGCCATTCAGAATATGATCACCTCATTAGTGATCTGGTCATCTTTTCAACTGCTTCCAAATAGACCCCTATTGCTTTCTTTCCTGTGTGCTTTTATATCCCAAGTTTCGGAGAGAGAAGTTCTGATCAGGCTGGGTTGTCACCACCCAATATGGAGTGCTCCATGTAGGGAGCATCTCAGGTCAAGTCATCTCCTGGGCAACAGGTCTTACTCATGTGCATCTTACATACACATGTATTGCCTTTGGCCTGGGCGCTCATTTTTGACTCAGTAACCATTAGCTATAGTATCTCTCTTTTTTTTGGTCACTCCACGTGGCTTGTGGGATCTTAGTTCCCCGACCAGGGATGAACCCGAGCCCTCGACAGGGAAAGCATGGAATCCTAACCACTGGACCTCCAGGGAATTCCCTAGCTGTGGTACCTTCATGCAGAAAGAACTGCTCATGACAACTTTCCTCTGAAGGGGGATGTAGGTATGGCCAGAATCCAGTGCTTCATTGTTTGTTAGGACAGGAAGGGGATACACTTATTTAATACACTATTCAGATGCCATGTCCCATAACGATAAGAGCTAATATGCATTGAGTACCACCTTAGGCCAGACATTTTTTCTAAGCACTTGATTAACATTCATAATTGAAACTTCAAAAACAACCTTTTCTGGTAAATGCTATTATTATCCTTATGGATTAAGAAATTGAAGCATAGAACTTCCTCAGCAGTTTTTATATTGTGGAGCTACAATGGAATTGACACAGTTTAGCTCTGAAGTCATTTCTCTTTATGACTATTTGGGGGTCATGACAAAGGATCCCTCTCTCTGTGTGTGTGTGTGTGTGTGTGTGTGTGTGTGTGTGTGAGTGTTTGTGCTTGGGGTGAGACAGTTTTAAGAGAAAGAATGAATGCAAGGCACAAATTAGGTCAGGAAAGCAAGAATGTGCAGAAACCTCCATTGGTGCGCGTTAGGGGAAGTATTTGAAAGACATGACAGACAGATGTAACAAAGCAACAAGACACAGCTGGGCTTGCCTTGAGAGCCAGAAAGGATTCTAGCACAAGATGCTGAGGGGTTTCTCTTACTCACTTCTTCCCTTTTTAAGAATAAAAAGGAGTAGAAATGGTGTCTAAGTGTCCATGATTCCTTTTAAAAATAATAGCATATTAAATACCTTCCTTTGGAGCCATAAACCTCCATCCTAGCCAATAGCCCCTGGGTCCTGATGCTACTTGATAGACAAGATTCGAGAATTTTGGGTTAGACAGGAGAGTTTGGATTTGAGTGTATTTAAGGAGAGAAAGTGGAGGGTGGTTATATGTACATTGCCCAGGAACATGAAGTTTGCAGTAGGAATGTGGAGATGGGAGACTCCTCCACCATGAAGAAGTCTCTTAAGGTCCAAGCCAGAGCAGCTACTGAACAGTACTTTAGTTTCCACTAAAGACTGAGGCAATTATCCCAGTGATTTAGGAGGAAGGGGAGCTATTGAATTACTAGAATAATTATCTCCATTTCCTTTCTTTTTTGTTCATGGAGAGAGATCTGGTCTGCTCATGTCAATGTGTGCCACCTTGCTGGGTGAGGGCAGCCTCCTAAATCCTTCACTTTTTAGTAAAACACAGTAATCATTGAAATATTTTCTTGGGGCTTTATGGGCCTTGACGAGGTCTCCTGGGTGCTTCAGAGACAAAACCTTTCCACCTTTCATTAGTTACGTTTCTCTTCCAATCAGTAGCTTAGGAAGTAACAAGGGATACTTGAGAAGAAAATGGCTATTTAGTATCTCATATCATTTCCAAGTCACAGTGGGGTTCTTGTAGGTCAGGAGTGATTTTGCAAAGTTCTGACTGAAGGCAGGGGAAGGACGGGATGATCCTTGCTCTCCCAAATTCTGAGCAGGCTGGTGGGCTGTGCGAGGTGTGGGTTCTGGCCAGTACTTGGCACACTGTGTGACATGGGGATTTATACATCCAAACCAATAGGTCTTGGTGCTGAGAGCAGTAGTTGAAGGACGGTCAGTTGTTCCTCTGAGAAACACTCACAAAGATGTTCTCTGTTTCAGGCACAATGATTACTCCAGAGACTTGAGGAGTTTCAAGACAACTGAATGCAAGATAAGAAAGGAGATAGCTTGGGGAAGATAGACTGCTTATCCCTACTGGGACTCTTCTGGAAGGCACATTATTGACTTCAAGGCAAGAGGCTATGAAAGTGTGCCTTTCCTGAAGACAGTAAGCTCTCTGTCTTCTGAAGCGAATGGAAAAAAAGGGGCGTTTTGGTTCCCTGTATCAGTTTCCAGAAATGAGTGTATTGTACAATGTACTTGAATCTACAATGCTACCGAATATAACTTATTGTTACTCAGATGATTCAGAAGACCCTCTGGGATCTCATTAAGATAAACAGCAAATATTTTGTGTTGCAACTGTATGGACAAAAGCCATTTCCCAGCGACTTCTAGCAATGAGTCAGAAAAACAAAAATAAATGCCTTTCTGTATTGTCACATATTCTAAGCCAATCATTCAGTCAACTGGAATTTATAGTTTACCTCTTAACTGTCAGGGATTATACAGGTATGTGGGGAATATAAAGAAAGGTCAGTGGCGGACTCATTGGTTGCAAATAGAGTTACATCTACATAGGTTCTTTGTCGGAGCTTAAGACTAGAACTCAGTATTGGGGTTTTGTGATGGGTTTGGTAGATCTGCCCCCAGTGTCCACCCCACCTGCCTTCTGCCACTTCCTGCACTGTAGTGGCTGGAGAGCCAAACACCCCATTTTCCAGACTCCCCTGACCTCAGGATGTGCTCTGGACGTGATTTAAGTCCAGCCATTACTTTGCACTAGTGTGAGGTTTGGAAGGCAGAAATGAGCAGAGGCCGTGCCTTTGCTGCTTCTGCTTTTTCTTTTAAAAGTCTGGTTGTAGAGGCATTTGCATTTTCTGCGGCAGCATTAGCAGAACTTTGTGGGTGACAAGAGCCAGGTCACAGGGACCCCATCGTGCAGGTGAGGATTAAAGCATGTCTGGTTTGGAGCGGAGCCAGCTTCCTGTCCCTGAGGGCCTCCACATTGCGGTGGCTTCCTGACTTTGGCTGTCATACTGTGTAGAAGGTGGCAGGTTCCTAATCTTGGGATAACCAAGAGCTCCCTTGGTGACCCAGTTTGACTACATGGTCTGGGGAGTCATTTCTGAAATCTCAACCTCAGTCTGTTTCGCCGTCTCTCCCAATGACTCAGTGAGCTTTTTAATGCCCTGTGATAAACCCTTCCGTGCTTCAATTTGCTAGGATGGCTTATGTTCTCTGCAATTAAACCCTGCCCATGACTGTGACTGGTAGAGGAGAGTTACAGGCAACAGACTCTAAAGAAATTGGAAATCTGGATTTATGTTTTCTGACTTGGTTAGGTTTGAGAGGAGCAACAGTGATGTTAGCATTAGAATATGGAATACTGGCAGTGCGTGACATGGAGTGGTGAAATCGCTACTTAATATATGGGTCACTCGGAATGAAGTGTACAGTGCAGGCGAGGCTTTGGTGCACTGGGTGCCTGCTGACCACTATGGTGAGAATAAGGCATACAAGCACTGTGGAGCTGGGTGGCTGTTTTCAGCTACATTAGAGAACTTAAAGAAAAAATGATCTGCTTAGGATTTTAAAGTTACTGTTGTAAGGCATGATCAGAGGACAAGAAGTGCCTATGAATTTCTAGAAGAATCATTTATTTCATGTAGCTGCAGGGCTGATACATTCTAACATTAAACGCAGTCTGATCCTGTGGGTTGCTGATTAAAAGGGAATCTGAACTCACAGAATCACTAGGTCTCTTATGCGAAAGCTTGAGTGTTGATTGGGAGAGAGTGAGGCCATAGGAATTGGGACCATCTGAGTGGGTTCAACTGAACCTGAGTACGAAGATCCCCCAAACTCCATTGAACCTCCGTTGCCAGTAGAAGCATTTCCTCTGGCAATGATGTTTGATGAGGCTGGTCCAGCCTTTCTTAGAGACTCTGTAATGACCTTGCTGAGGGAGTTCCCTTGCAAGGGAGTGCCAGTTTTCCTCTTACCACAATTCCTATCACTCATTGGTCTAGATCTATTACTAGAGTCAAACGCCATCATGAATTCAGAAGAACAAGTACAATGTCTATTTTAGGAGGCAAAAGTTTACACTCCTAGGGAATGGCAAGATTTTCTCACTTATATCAGCAAAAACCTAGGGAATATATGTGGGAATAAATTATGAGAATCTAGGCTAGAAAATAAGAAACATAATTTTAAATCTGGCTTACTTTATTGGTGTGGTTACATTTTCTAGAGATTCTGGATTGTTCTAGTCGGAGCAGCTGGGAATGGTTGTAACTCTTGGCCTGACTGATTGACTGGAAATGGGACTCAATGGTGGCCTAGTCGAAGGAAATTGAGGTATCAGAAACCTGCGGTATAACGTAGGGGGAGGAATCCAAATACTTAGGAGAAAGGACTATCGGGGTAGGTATTTCACATATAATCCAGTAACCCACTAAGAGGGCCAGGGGACTGACTTTTCACCAGAGCACTGAGAAACAAAACTGTGAGAAGTACATCCTTGAGAAGTGTTGCAGTGAAGTCATCCGTAAGTCAGGAAGGTGAGAGATGCTGCTTTTGAAATGGACATTTTGATTGCAATGGGTCTGCTGAGAACCTGGAGAGGCAGAGAACAAGTAGCAATACTTAAATGTTAAAAGCAAGGTGGAAACATCTTCTGGCAGCACTGCCAGAGCAGCAATCTGATCTTTGCTGGTAGTTAATTGACCATCTGCCTTCTAGGAATGAAGAGACGGCCGTTCTGTCAGAATCCACTTGTTGATATATATAATCAAAAATACTGTGCATCTGGAAAGTCATAGGCCTTCACAGTTTCCAGACCAGTTTATAAACCTAAAGCCATTGAATGAAGGGGAAACCAGAACCCTGAGATCCTATCAAGAAAATGTACCATAAATATTTCTCCTATTCTTCCTCAAAGAAACCTGTAGCTATTTAATAACTTAACTCTGCACTAGGAAAAGAGAACCACCAAAACTGATGAGGGCTGATTGGATTCTAGCTTTCATTAACATGAATCACCTAACACTCCAAATACTACTGTGGTCCTTTAGAAGTGATAAATGAAATTTGGGTCTGAGCTTGTCTCTCAGCGGTCCTACTGAATTTGTGAAGCCCTCTTGTAATTATTTCCCTTACTCTTAAATGTGTAGTTGAAGTATACATTTCAGCAACTGAAGAGTAGCCACGTTGGTTTTGTGGAGTAAAAGCTATTAACTATGAAGTGTCCAGTGGAAGCTGGAGTAACCCCTACCCATAAAAATAGTAAAACCAAACCAATCCCCCCCCCCAAAAAAACTACTGCAATCTTGAGGAAATCACAGAGATTAGTGTCATCATAGAAGGCTTAAAATAGTGCAGGGATGATGATTCTTCTCATATCTACATTTAACTCATAGTAGATATACAAGAAAACTACGGGTCTTGGAGAATGACAGTGGATTACTGTAAACTTAATCAGTTGGTGATTCCAATTGTATTTGCTGTTCAACATGTCAAATTAACATAATTTCTAGCACCTGGAAGGGACCTATACATTTAGCAAATACTATATTTTCCTTCTAGTTGGTAGAGAACACTAGACTCAGTTATATTTTACCTCACAGAGATAGTAGTATACTTTCCCTGTTTATCTCTGGGCTAGGTCATGCATCAGATGCTCAGACATGTTTTAGTTTTCAGGGAAGTTGATCACACCATGCTATGGAACATCATACAGGTCCACTATGTTGATGACATCATTCAATTGAGCCTGGTGAAAAAGAAGTAGCATGTGTTCTTAGTAAGATGTATACATGACAGGATATTTAAAAGATCATAAAAATACAAGGGTCTGTCACTTCAGTAAAGTTTATGGAAGACCAATAGTCTGGAGCATTTTGAGATATCCCATCCAAAGTGAAAGACTAACTGTTGTACCTTCTGCTAAGAAAGAGGTTCAAGCTTGACAGCTTTCTTTTGGCTTTTGGAGACAGCACATACCACGTCTGCATGTGCTACCTGGACTCATTTACTGAGTAACCTTAAGCTGCCAGCTTTATGGGGGGCCCAGAGCATGAAAAGGAATAGAAGCAGGCTGCCACTTGGCCTAATAATCCAGCCGATCTAGTGGTGACTTGTAAAGGAAAAAATTCAGCTTTTTTCTACTGCTTAGGGAAAACCCCAGTTCTTCCTGACTGTGTGTTTCTTCCCTGAGAATTTCCTTTTCTTCTACATAGACACTTCAATTCTGACACTTCTCATCACCAAATGGATGGAAGTTTCCCCCACACCAATCAATTCTCTGCAACGCCAGCTGCGTATCCTACAATTTAACTCAATTCTTACACTATCTCAGTTCCATAAGAACCTCCCCCCCTTCAGATGCCAGTTAACACCTGTGCTTCTGACCAACGGGCTATAGATCAGAGGCTCCAAAACCCCCCCCTTGGGTTTGATTAATTTGCTAGAGCATCTCACAGAACTCAGGAAAACACTTAATGACTAACAGTTTATTAAAGGATACAGATGAACACCCAGATGAAGAGATACATAGGAGGAGGTCTGGGAGGGTCCTCAGGAGAGGACCTCGGGGACATAAGCTCTGGTGCTGGAATTGGGGTGCGTCACCCTTCCAGTGTGTGTGTGTGTGTGTGTGTGTGTGTGTGTGTGTGTGTGTTCATCAACCCGGGAGCTCTCTGAACCTTGTACTGTTGGGATTTTTGGAGGCTTCCTCACATAGGCACAATCAATTATTAACTCCATTTCCAGCCCCTCTCCCCATTTTGGAGAAGTGTTGGAGGGGGAGAGGTGCTGAGAATTCCAAGCTTCTAATCATGGCTTGGTCTTTGTGGGTGACTGGCCCCCATCCAAGAGCCATCAGAAGCCCACCCAGAGTTGCCTCGTTAGAACAAAAGATGCTCCTACTGCTCTTACTACTTAGGAATTGACAAGGCTTTAGGAGCCCTGGGTCAGGGTCTGGGTCAGATATAAATACTAGAACACGAGATGATCCTAGTGTTCTTATCACTTAGGAAGTTACAAGGGTTCTAGGAGCTCTGTGCCAGGAACCCAGGGCAGAGACCAATATATATATTTTCAACTATCTCACATGACTGGAGTGTCTTTATCAGATGAGGATGGTGCATGGAATCTATAGGAGTATGGAGCCTCTACAGGAGTGATACACATCCCTAGAGTTTGGAGCAAAGTTATCCTCTATTTGTCAATTGATTACTCTCTCTTTGAGAAATAGGCCTGGCTTACTTCTCATGGTCAAGTGACCACGTGACCTGAGCTGTCCATCATGGGCTGGGTGTTATCTGATTAACCAAGCTATAGGAATGGGTCTTCTCATTCTTCATTCTCCAACACTTTATGATTATGTGGTCTTGAAGGATGAGTACATTGCATGAACAGAGGGCTCACACTGCCAGGGCATCACCCACTGCTGCATTGCCCTCTCCCTCAATCAATACCTGTAGATCCTTGGGGCGAGCCCAATGAAGAAGTTACCCTAGAAAGAAAAAAAGTCAAGCCTGGTTTATGAATGCATCCATATGATGTGCTTGCGTCAGCTGAAAATCAGCTTCTGTAACATTACAGCCCCACTCAGCAGTGACCTTGAAAAACAGTAGGGAAAGAAAATCTCTCTGTGGGAAGAGCTTGTCAGTGTTGCTTGAAAATAAATATGTTCAGATGTCCAGGTCAACATAGATTCATTGGTAATAGATTCATTCTGGATTAGCTGGATGGCCAGAGATTTGGAAGGAAAAAGATTGGAGGACTGGTATCAGACTGGGGTAGAGGTGTGCAAATGAACTCTTAGGATGGGTACAAAGAAGGAAGATATGTGTGACCACATGTTTGTTCAAAATAGGGCATATTTTGACGAGAAGTTGCTGAAAAATAAATTGGACACATTGACCTGTTTCGTGGATGTCTGTAAGCCTCTTTCCTCAGCCTGATGGATTGTTTCCTCATGATTAGATTCAGGTTATGCATTTTCAGCAGGAATACTACATAACTAATGTTGTATCCTTCTCAGTCAAAACATCAGGAAGCACGTGATATCAATTTGTTCTGTTAAATTGGAACTTGAGATTGCTATTCACCATTTTGGCCACCATGTGCAAATGAACCAACAGGCAAAAGAGGGGTCAGTACTATGTCAAAGGAGTGTTTCAGCCCAGTTATCAAGAGGAAATAGTGTTGCTGCTTTACTATGGGAGCAGGGAGAGGTATTTTTGGAATCTGGAAGATCCTCTGGGGCACTTCATAGAAGTGCCATGCCCAGTGGTAAAAGTTAAATTAAATTATGTATTCGATGTGCATTTTAATTTAATTTATATATTTAACAATAACTTTTAGTGGAAGACTACAGAAATCTAGTATAGTCAGGATCCCTGAGGGCTTAGATCCACCAAGAATGAAGATCCGGGTCACTGTACCAGCTAAATAACTTGGCCCAGCTGTTATGCTGGCTGAGGACAAAACAGGCTGGGGAGGAAATAAGTTGTAAATACCAACTGTAGACTTCTAGCTGCCTCTGGAACTATCATGACCACAAATGATTTCTTCCTTGTTCTGTTATGTGCTTTTATACACATTAACCATTTTCCCTCCTCCCTTTCCATTTTTCTCAAAACTTTATAAATGGTCTGATGGTGGTTAATTTTACAAGTTAATTTATATAGCATGGAATATCATGATGGAATTGTTACTGAACTAGAGAAGGAATAAATATCACCCAAAGATAGATACAGAGACTTATGGAACTTTGGGTGTTCCCTTTTGAGGGGAGGTGAGTATATTTGTTTTTTGTTTTTGTTGGTACAGGGACAATTATGTTATTGCTTGGAAGTTTAAATATGGAGAGAAGGTAAGTATGGATGTTGAATACCCAGAGGAAGCGTCTACGGCATATATGGTGGATTGGTGCTCAATATCCATTCAAGTTTTCTTCTGTGAACTTTCCCAATCTGCAGAAGTTAGAAAGTAAAAAAAAAAAAAAGTTTCTGTTTTTTTTTTTTTTACCTGGACTCTCTTGCAGCTAAGGTTTTGGAATTTGTTAGGCTGGGCCAATCAAATACACTCGTGCAAGATTTGGAAGGCAGAGTGGAATGGAGGCTGTATTTCTGCTGTACTTGCTTTTTTTTCTAAAAAGTACAGGCATGGAGGGATTTTTTTCCCCCTGAGGCAGCATTAACATAGATACCAGTGTCTAGGAACTCAGTTGGTTTGAGTACTAAAAGGCAGAGCATGAGGTCTCCCTGCTGGTGTGTATCACAGCAGGGATGGTGCAACTTCCTGATGTGGCAGGTTCCTCATTGTAGCAGCTTCCTGCCACAATTCTGGAGCCAGCTTCTTTCTGACCACAGAAGAGGCAGAAGCTCCTTTGGTGACCCATTTCTGCACTGAGACTTTTTGTTCTTGAAAGCTTGTCATGGAAGCTCTTTCTTCTGCTTTCCCAATGATTCAGTAAAGCCTTTACAGTGAGCTTGTAATAAGTATTTTTCCCGCTTAAACCAGCTACAATGGATTCTGTTCTTTGCAAGTAAACCCTGATCAATATAGGGGCTTAGGAGCCCACTGTCCTGTGCCAATAGTTTACATGAGGAGCAAGCAAGGTTCAGGTGTAGCTGCTCCACTACTGCTTGTTATGCTTCTATTCTGGAGAGAAATCTATCACACCCTCTACGACAGCAATTCTTAAGCTCAGCACATTAGCATTATCTGGGGAGTTTGAAAAATTCCTGGTTCATGAACTGTCCCCAGAGTAATTAAATCAGAAATCTCTATGTGTGGGGCCCAGCATTCAGTGCTTTTTTTTTTTTTAAAGGTTTAGTGTTATTTATTTTTGGCTGCGTTGGGTCTTCATTGCTGCGCGCGGGCTTTCTCTGGTTGTGGCGATCAGGGGCTACTCTTCATTGCAGCGCAGAGGCTTCTCATTGCGGTGGCTTCTCTTGTTGTGGAGCATGGGCTCTAGGTGCACAGGCTTCAGTAGTTGTGGCTCGCGGGCTCTAGAGTGCAGGCTCAGTTGTTGTGGCGCACGGGCTTAGTTGCTCCGCAGCATTTGGGATCTTCCCGGACCAGGGCTCGCACCCATGTCCCCTGCCTTGGCAGGGGGATTCTTATCCACTGCGCCACCAGGGAAGTTCAGCATTCAGTATTTTAAAAGCTGCCCAGGTGATTCCAATGTGTATCCAAGTTTGGAGAACCACCACAGTCTGGAAGAGAGAGGGAGGTGAATTCTCAGGTTATGTATGAGTTGCAGTGGAGGAGAAATAAAACACTAGTAAAGTAGCTAATTTACCATCTCACAGTCACAATACTGAAATAGGTCTCACTGGGCTAAAATCAAGGTGTCTGCAGGGTTGGCTCCTTTCTGAATACTCTAGGGGAGAATCTGTTTCCTTGCCTTTTCCAGCTTCTAGATGTTGCCTGCATCCCTTGGTTCTTGGCCCCCTTCCATCTTCAAAGCCAGCAAAGGCTGGCTGAGTCTTTTTCACGATGCTGTCTCCCTGGTTTTGACTTTTCTGCCATCCTCTTCTGCTTTTAAGACCCCTGTGATGACATTGGGCCCACTGAGACAATCCAGGTTAAACTTCCCATCTCAAGGTTAGTTGATTAGCAGCTTAATTCCACCTTCAACCTTAATTCCATCTTGCTATGTAACTTAACATAGTCACAGGATCTGGGGTTTAGGATGTGGATATCTTCGAGGAGGCGTTATCCTGCTTTTCCTAAGGAAATAAGGAACAAGATCACTGGGGAAGAGACACCCCAGGGATTCCTTCCCCACACTTTTTGAATCAGAAGAGGCAACTGGAGAGGCCAAGGAACTCAAAAGCTATTATACTATTAATTTAGACATAAGTGGGAGCCTGGTACACTGTATATTCATACTTCTGTAAGAAGCATGGCTAGCCAGAATGGACTGCTAAGACGTTAGATTATAATTTGAGATTGTTTAGTCTTGCCACTTTTCTCCTATTTGCAAAATTATGTTTCAATGATTTGAAGCTTCTTTGCAATCCCCTGGTTGCCCAACTATAGATAATGGGAAAATACAAACAGGTAAGCCTTATAGTTTGTTGACCTCTGGTTAGGAACCAAGAGGCTTACCACAAACAGGTGGTCCTGCTAGCTAATTGTTTCCCCCTGTTTAAGAGCCATTCTACAGTAACCATTCTAAAATAAAAAAATCATGCTTTTGGCAGATGTCCTTCAAAATTATTGCTTCATATCTGGCAACCGCTGCTGCAGGCTAATTCATCTAGTTCCTCCAGGGGCACACTGTACAGCTAATTCATCCAGGCAGGTTCACTGGGAAGCTGACAGTATTTCTGATATGGTTTTTTTTTTTTTTTTTTTTGACCTTGCTGAATGATTGGTCAAACTTGCTTTAAGCGTAGTCCATGCCAAGAGCATTGGAGCCACGATCCGTAGTATAGAATGCCACAACCTTAGCCTTTGCTTGTTGCCATGCTAGAGTAGACCCTGGCTCTCAGGAAAATTCCTGGCTTTGTCCTTGGTACCCTGCAGGTGCTGCCTTAACCACTTGCTCGTCTGATCTCAAAAGCACCTGGGTCCGCTTTTAACCAGCATCTTGAATTATCTGCACACTGGGTCCTTGACTGAAAACTCATAATCTGTGCTTCCCTGGGGCCACACTAAATAGGAATGGGCGTGGAGTGAGGTTGCAAAAATGCAAACAAAGTTGGGCATCTCTGGCTCACTGGTTTCCCCCCGGTCCAGACTGGCAGGCCCGTCAGCCTCACCCTTGCCTGCAATTCTCTTTGTAACTCCAGCGGCCCCTGACATTCCCTCCTCTCTGGGCCTGAGGTTGGCCTCATGGGCCCCGGCTCCTAGGTTGCTGCTCTAGCTGCCTGGAAACTTCTCTCTCAAGCTAAATTTGAGGCACAATTATAGGCCCTATAGAAGCTGTCATGGGCTTTCCTCAGTCTCGACTTTCTATTTTTATTTATATTGTCTCTGCTGCTGATTCTTTATTCTAACTTTTATTACATCACAATGTTATTGTACGGGTTTTGGTGAAAAGCTCTTCAAATCCTCCACGGACTGATACAGAACACAGATTAGTATACAGAATAGTAACACTGATGTCCCTGTCGCCATCGAGAGACTGGGGATGGTGTCAGCCGTGTATTTTATGTCTCTACATTGAAAGGGCAGAGGGGATGGTGCCAATGTCGCCTATTCCACTATGTGGTTCAAAGAGGTTTTGGTTGCCTTGGTCAGAAAAGGGGAGCTTTACCCAATCAGGCACTTTTTCCAGATATTCCAGATAGACAATGATCAATGAAACTATAACCCACCAGGATTTAATCTCGGGACTGAGTAGGTAGGAAAAATGATCACCTGGGCTTTTCATTTTTGTGAAACAAACACACAAACCACCCTCCGCCCTCAACAAAAACAAAAACAAAAACCACCTAAATATAGCTAACTGAATTTTCAATCTTGGGAAAACGTTTTTCATAAATAAAAAGCATAAAATTTTGGCTCAATTGGCAGCATCTAATAATCAAATTTAGGAAAAGTCATTTTGGGTGGTGCACCTAGGGTAGAAGCTATCCTGAGGAAAACTTGGAAAACTTGTCTGTCTGACTCTTGGTCTCTCCTGGTCTCTCCCCTTTCTCTCCCTCCCCACCTCTTACTGCACATTCCTCCTCACTTCTCCTCCCTTTGCCTGACACTGGATGGAGTTTCCATGCGGGCCCCACTGTGGTGCTAATAATAGCGATAGCTGCTGTTTATCAAGCCTTTGCCACTTGTCAGGTGCTGTGCGAAGCGCCCTAGATACATTACCTCACTCATTCCTCCCGCAGTCCTCCCAGAGGATGGGCATATTTGTGTAATGAGCCCAGACAGACATGGTGCCTAATAGCTCCATTATATCCTTTGTCAGCACTCCAAATAACAAAGTTATTGGTATTCTTGACTTTTTCATGCTTGGTTTCAAATATATTGGTAAATATGATGCTGGCTACAGAAAGGAACTAGCAGGAGGGCTATAGGGAATTGGGGTTAGGCTTTACATATTTTTTAATCCTTTCTCTGAGCAGTAATTACTGGTGGTAGATGAGAGTACCGGGAGCTGTTGTTTCATGTAGAAATTTAACTGCTTCCTTCCCTGCAGTAAAAAAAAAAAAAAAAAAAAAATACTGGTACAGATGGTTAAGAGCCTAAGATGTAGGAAAGTGCTAAGCTTTGAACTCAACCTCTCCTGACAGGCTCAGTATTAACCATTACTTTCAACGCTTCGTCATATGAGAACAAAAGGTACCATGTCTCCATGCTGTATATTTTGCAGGCAAGATGTTCCAGGCTGTCTCTGGAGGGTCTGACCTTTTGGATTGGAGCAAATGAGTCTGGAGAGGATGGTAGGTCAGTAGAGGCTGAGATTTTTGTTTTTTCCTCCTCCTGGACCGTATATCACCTTCCTACCTTCCTCACTGTCCTAGTGGTCCCACCAGAGTACAGAGTTTTCCATAGTTCCTCTGCTTCACAGGTAAAGCCCTACAGATTGCTTTTAAAGTCAGAATCTTTGCGACTTCAGGGACTGGCAAATGTTGCCCAGTCAGGCAGCCCTGTTCTCACACAGGGGCACAGAGTCAACTTGTTGGGGCCTGAGGACACCAAGGGAGCACAGTCTTGCATCAGATGCTGAAGATCTTTCATCATATCGCTCTGACAGTGAGGCTAGAAAACCACAGTTGAAAACAGATGCAACAGGATAGAAGGGGCTGGTAGCACTGGGAGTTAAGTTACCCTTGATAAAGGGAAGACAGAAAGGAAAATTAAAAACAATATCTTGAGGCACTGAATTTAAATGACCAGCTGCATATTACCTGAGACCATTCCACATCTTTTAGGATGACCTAAGGGAATATAATTATGTCACTTAGAAGGAAAGTGATGAGTTATGTTAGAGAGTCATCAGAATGTCAGTTTTATTAACATGAATAAGGTGTAGACAGCAATTTTGTTCTTGTACTTGTCATTAATTTGTGAGTGAAAACTTCAATTAAAAAAATAAATTACTTCCGGGCTTCCCTGGTGGCGCAGTGGTTGAGAGTCCGCCTGCCGATGCAGGGAACACGGGTTCGTGCCCCGGTCCGGGAAGATCCCACATGCCGCGGAGCGGCTGGGCCCGTGAGCCATGGCGGCCGAGCCTGTGCGTCCGGAGCCTGTGCTCCGCCACGGGAGAGGCCACAACAGTGAGAGGCCCGCGTACAGCATAAATAAATAAATAAATAAATAAATAAATTACTGTAGTGGGCTTAATAATAGCTCTCAAAGATATGATGTCCTAGTCCCTGAAACATGTAAATATTTTTCTATTTTGAAAAATTCTTTGCAGGTGTGACTGAGTTAAGACGCTTGAAATGGAGGAATTATCCTGAATTATCCAATGGGCCCTACGTAATCACAGTGTAATCCTTTTAAGAGGGAAATATAGGGAGACTTGACATATAAGGAAGAAGAGGAGAAGGCAATGTGACCACGGAGGCAGAGATTGGAGGGATGTGGTCACAAGCCAAGGAATGCTGACAGCCAGCAGAAGCTACAAGAGGCAAGGAACAGAATCTCCTCTAGAGCCTCTGCTGACCCCTTGATATTGACTCAGTGATGCTGATTTGGATATCTCACCTCCAGAACTGTGAGAAAATAAATCTCATTGTTATAAGCACTCAAGCTTGTGGTAATTTGTTACACCTGTTATAGGAAACTGATACACTTAACTTGAACCTAGGAAGTTAGTTTCTTAAGTCATGAACGTAGGTCTCTCTACTGAAAAATATGTCTGTACCTGTATGTGCTTATAGAGAAGGAGGCACAAGAAATTGGCAGCAATGTTTGCTTCTTGGAAGGGGAACCAAGAGAGTAAGTGTCTAAAGTAAGAGGCAGACTTACTGTTCATTTTATATACTCTGATTCTATTTGAATTTTTTCAAATGCATATATTTCTTTTTTAAAAAAATAAACTTTTAATTTTAGGATAGTTTTAGATTTACAGAAAAATTGCCAATGTCGTACAGAGAGTTCCCATATACCTAAACCCAGTTTCCCCTATGATTAGCATCTTACATTAGTACATTTCATTTTTCACAATTTGTCACAGTGAATCCATATTGATACATTATTATTAAGTAAACTCCATACTTCACTCAAATTTCCTTAGTTTTTACCTACTGTCCTTCTTCTGTTCCAAGATGCCACACAGAACACCACATTACATTTAATTATCATGTCTCCTTGGGCTCATCTTGGCTGAAACAGTTTCTCAGACTTGCTTTTGATGACCTTTCAAGAGTACTGGTCAGTACTAGCTACTGGTCAGTACTAGCTACTATTCAGTAGAATGTCTCTTAATTGGAATTTGTCTGATGTTTTTGTCATGATTAGACTGGGGCATGTATTTCTTTTTCAATTAAAAACTAGTTAATAAAAAAGGAAATATATTATTAGCACACTAATAATACTTATGTAGATTACTGTGAGGATTAAAATAGTATGTGTGTGTGTGCATGTATCTTAGGTAGGATAATATATACAAATATATATATTTTGGGTATATATTTTGGGTATATATATATATATATATACAAATATATATATTTTGGGTAGGATAATGTAAAGTCAGAAGGATCAAGGTTACACTCTTAGCCCTGTCACTTCCTAGTTCTGTGATCTGGAGCAAATAACCTCTCTGAGCTTCAGTTTTGAAATCTGTAAAATGGTGATAATAATATATGCTTAACAGGGTGGTGATACATATTTAAAAATATGTGTAGGGCTTCCCTGGTGGCGCAGTGGTTGAGAGTCCGCCTGCCGATGCAGGGGACACGGGTTCGTGCCCCGGTCTGGGAGGATCCCACATGCCGCGGAGCGGCTGGGCCCGTGAGCCATGGCCGCTGAGCCTGCGCGTCCGGAGCCTGTGCTCTGCAACGGGAGAGGCCACAACAGTGAGAGGCCCGCGTACCGCAAAAAAAAAAAAAAAAAATTGTAAAACTCAAATGCAGCTATAGTAAATTTTGTATTGTTCTTATGTATAATATTGGAAGATAAACTATATGCAAGGAATTGTGACTAATTTGCTTGTAATACAGGGAATGTATAAATAAAGCAGCCAAGTTATTGCTTTAAGTTAGCTGTATGTAGCTGTATAAACATCTGTGCCTTTCTCTGTTAGCTGTATAAACATTTCTGCCTTTCTAATTGTGATGTTTTATCCATGAAATACTTATTTAGTGTCTACTAGAGGTGAAATTTTGTGCAACACAGAATTATACAAGACACAATGCTTGCTTACAATCTAACCGGGGCAGTAACAAAATGACCCATGAGTGCAGAAGGAGGAGGGGTATTCCTGTCAACTGGGGCAACTTTGTCTTGAAATATAGGTGGCTAGAATTTTATACTGTATCTTCTCTTGATTATCAACATATTGGATGTGCACTGCAGAAAATTTGGGAGAGTATAGAGAAGTAGAAGAAAAATATTCAAACATAATTGTATTTTGGCATAGTTCCTTCCAGTGTTTTTAACCATGAATTTTAAAAAAAACTGCTGAGATCATATCATATATATATATATATATATAATTTAATATCCAGTTTTTTTCCACCTAATATATGATAAACATTCTTTCATGACATTCAAACTGCTTCTTAAAGCATCATTTTAAATAGTTGCATACTATTTCCTTCTGCTAATAGGAAGTAGGTTTGGCTGTTGTGAAAGAGACATGGAACAATAGTGGCTTAAACAAGGTAGAAATGTGTTTTTCTGTTGTGGCATTCTGAGCTGGTGTGAAGCCCTGTGAAGTTGTCAGAGGCTCAGACTCTTTTATTGAATTGCTCTGCCATCCCGAGGTGTAGCCCTTGTCTGCATGGTCCAAGATGTCTCACCACCATGTTTATGGAAAATCAAAAAGGGGAGGAAAAAAGGTGGGGAAGCATGCCTCTCATCTTTAAGGACACAACCCAGAAAGTATGCCCATCACTTCTGCTCATATTCCATTGGCCAGATCTACTCACATGGCCATAACCAGTTTCAAGGAAGGTTGGGAATCATAGTATTTATTCTAGGTGATTATACGCCCAACTAAAATCCAGGGCTTCTACTACTTTAGAAGGAGAAGACAGATATTGAAGGTCAACTAGCAGTTTCTGGCACACTTTGCCTGGCTGTCCTCTGCTTATATAAACCATGTACTATTGCTAGAGATTTTTGATATCTCCATTTCCTTTTGCTTTAATGATAAATCTTTATATTTTTGTGCTTACCAAGTTTCAAATGTTTGACATATCAGTTCATTTAAGCCTCACAATAATCTTATAGGTAAATACTATTATCCCTATTTTAAATTGAAGAGAGTAAAGTTAAGGAATTTGCTAAAGGTAATATAATTAGTTAGTGGAGTGGCCAGGATTTGAACTGAGAGTCCATATTCTATAACTACCACTATGCTTCTCATTTTTTACCATGTACTGATGATTTCCTTAGAGAAGACTTCTAGAAGAGGAATTAGTGGGTCAAAGGGTATGGACTTGTTTTTTAGGGGGCTGTGTTGAGCAGCTTGTGGGATTCTAGTTCCCTGACCAGGGATTTCCCTGAACCTGGGCCCTCAGCAGTGAGAGCGCAGAGTCCTAACTACTGGACCACCAGGGAATTCCCAAGGGCATGGACATTTTAAAGGCTTGTAATATATTTTTCCCAATTATTTTATAGAAATTTATACTAACTGACCATTCCCTCCAATGAGAAGAAAAGATGTCCTCCCACTGGTCCAAAATAAATCTTCCTACTTGGTCACATAAGTCATCCTCCTAGCATTTTCCTAGAACTGGCCCCATGAATCAGCTCTTCTCTGCATTTTTGCTTCAAATGTGGTAGTGGTGCTCGTAAATGGGCAGAGGTTATTTTACACACACTTATACACCCACAGTGTCCAGCCAAATGTAAAGGAGCTCCTTGCATGCTTATTGAGTGGACACAGGTGACACATACTCCTGTGGAAGGTAAGCCCAGTGCCTGGCCATGGTAGGTGTTCCAAAATACTTCTTACATGAATTTACAGCCTCTTCCCATGTTGAAACGAATCTTTCCTTTGGCCCCCACTACTTCTGTAAGCTATTACCTCATCACAACATTTCTTTCATAGCTAAATTTCACAAAACCACAACAGTACAGCTTTCAGTCCTCCTTCCCATCTACCCTCCAACTTCCTGACATCTAGCTTCCATCCCAGTGCCCCCTCCCAAATGCACTTTCAAAACAGAGTTCTTGGAATCCCGATGTTAATAGCAAGAGAAGGCAGTACTGTATGTTTAATCCACCTCTATATTCCCCTAGCCCAGAGTAGATCCCCAGTAATTATTTATTAGATGAATGAATATATCTGATGGCTCCTTCCTAATTATAAAATCATGAAATCTTTGATCTAGAAGGAATCCAGCAACCCAAAACATGGTACAGGCATAAAATATAAATTGCTTCAGGGAAACACACGAACAGTTATTTGTGCTGTCAGTGGGGTGGGGAGTGAGTTAAGGAGGTGAAGCAACTTCAGTGGTTCACTCTGTATGTTTCCCTGTCATTCAAGTCTTTTGCAAGGGAATGAATTCATGTTCTATTTTTAAAAACATAAATGTAAGCAAAAGAATTTAATATATCTCTTAAAATAATTTAGAACAAGTAATGGCTGCAGAGCCTTAAAGGTTTTCTAGTGTATTTGTAGAATACAGTCTTGATTATTTGAGATTGACATGAAGAAGGAAAGGAGTCTTCCATTAGGCTGTAATGAACTGTGTGAGTCTTACCCAGTATGGCCATTTTATTGTCAAATATATGTTTATTTCAGATTTCTAACACAAACACAAGCTCCTCCCTTTTTCCTTCTTCCCCCTCTTCCTTCCTTCTGCGACAAGTGCAGGACTGGGCTAGGTACCATGTGAGATGTAAAAAACATATACTTGGCTCCTGCTTTCAAGAACACTACGTGGGCTTCCCTGGTGGCGCAGTGGTTGAGAGTCCGCCTGCCGATGCAGGGGACACGGGTTCGTGCCCCGGTCCGGGAGGATCCCACATGCCGCGGAGCGGCTGGGCCCGTGAGCCATGGCCGCTGAGCCTGCGCGTCCGGAGCCTGTGCTCTGCAACGGGAGAGGCCAGAGCAGTGAGAGGCCCGCGTACCGAAAAAAAAAAAAAGAACACTACGTATTGGCTTGGGAGATAACATAAATGTAAAGGAAACAGATGATCTGTTATGGAAGAGATAACACCACAAGCCCAACATGTATGTGATTAAGTTCCTAAAGTGTAAACCCATAGGAAATGTTATGAGGTGTCGCTGGTGATGCGGATTGAAACAGAGCTGACCATACAAGTGTAAACAAGATATAGCCCTGTTAACTCTTTTCAGTCATTAATTGTTCTGAGTGGCCACTTCAGTATTGGTTACCTCCATTCTCAAATTGTTACTGTGATGTTAGCTAGCAAGTGTTTATCCTTAACATCAGAAGTGTGAATGGAGTCCTACCAAGTGATTTTGCCAATAGTTCCCGTTTCTGCTAAAAAAGTGGTATACTCAGACTTCAGCTGTCATGTGTCCACACTCACCTGTCACTTGGGAAGGCCTCTCTCAGAATGCCATGTGCCCAATATCACACAGCCAGGAAGAGGCAGAATCAGGAGTTGAACCAAGCAGTCTGCCTCTAAAGCCTGTAGGCTTAGCCGTTGTCTTAGGGAAAGGGAAGGGAAACCTAGCCCCTGTTGAGTATCTACCATGTGCCAGGTGCTCTGTTAAAGCACTTTCACTTACACTATTTCATTTAATCCTCATGAAAATACTTAGAAATAGCAGTTATAATCCACAGTTCTGTAGATGAGGAAGAAGACAGAGGCTCAGAGAAGTTAGGTAAGTTATTTAAGTTTAGGTAAGTTGTTTATAGTCACACAGCTGGTAAGTAGTAGAGCTGGGATTCAAGCCCAAGTCCTTCTGACTCCAAAGCACATGCATGTTCTATCATTTCAGGTAATAATGATAAACATCTTTCAAAACATAGTAGTGGGAGACTAATAAAAAATGGTGTTTGGTGATGTTGGGAATCTATACCCTCTGCTAGTCTGGCTCCATATCGGGCTTGTGTTTGTTAGCAATTCTACTCTGACATTTCTCTCCAATCCCTATAATCTCCCTCTGGCATCCTCTCCTACCCTGTGGTCTCCTGTTTCTTCCATCCTTCAGCCACTTGATTATTCTCATCTTTAATTTCCATTAATACCTGCTGAGCATGCCCATAGCTCTCTCATGATATGTCCCTTTGGCATTATAACTTGTATAAGAGCAGTTTTGTAATGTGTATTTGTTGTTTTTGCCCTACCCTGAATATCCTGAGGACAGGAACTACATCTCATTTATTCATCTCTGTTTCTCTCAGCTTTGGTGCTCACAGAGTAGGCAATCAGCGATTATTTTTTGACTTGAATCACCCTCTGGTTGCCCATAAACGTCTACTTCAATTCCTTTTCCCCGACTGTAGTCCTCATGTACCACCTCTCCCAGTTCCCACCCTTCACTATCAACCTGCAGTGTCCTGAGCTCAGAGATAACTCAATAAATAAGATCTTCTGCCATGATGGCCATGTCCAGTATCTGTGTTGTCCAACATGGCAGCCACTAGCCACATGGACCATTGAGCACCTGGAATGTGGTTAGTGCAACTGAAGAACTGAGTTTTAAATTTCATTTCATTTTAAATAAAATCGACTAATTAATTTAAATAATTGACTTATTTACCATATTAAATAGCACAGCTCTTCAAACATGGAAGAAACAAGCTCCTCAGTCCAAAGCTCAGATTGGAGAACAGGCTTCTGCAAGAATTCTGTGGAAGGGTATTCTGGAAATACAGAAATGAGGGCTGTACAGTTCATTTCCAGACAGGTAGTTTCTCATGTTTGTTCTCAAGTTGTCTTGAACAAATCATCATGCAGTCAATCTGTGGACTAAATGTGTAGATACTACCTATTGTCTATAGAGTGGCAGCTCCATTAAAATAGCGTTCATGTATATAGGGTAAAATGGGGAGACATCTAAGTGGTCTGTTACTGAATGGTCCTAAAATCCCTTCAAAGGCACTGAGATGCTAACTGGAAAAAAAATTCCCTCTTTCTCCCGCTTCTCTGTTTCTCTCAAATTTAATTTTCTTGTTTTCTTTTCCTGGAACTATAGTGGCTGTCTAGAATGTATTGCTGGGAGCCAAATTTGTCATTTTATCTTTGGCAGTTGAAGAACTTTAATTTTTCTTTCTAGGGATAATATAATGCATCTCCATTTAGAGGATAGCTAAGTGAAAATGCACTCCTGAAACAAGATTTGTTCTGCTGGCTTCCTTCAATTTGTCAAAAAGACAAAAATCTCACCAGCCTCACTTTGTAATAATGCCCTGAAATTACTTGGAATCATCTTCCACCTACTTTTCTTGTCGCTATTACCTAATACGTGTGGCAGGGAAGACAAAAATGAACACATTTACAATTGAATGTTCTGCTTATATGTGTATTGTCAATGCTAATTGTTTTAGGCAAGGTGTTTGCTTTCCCAGTTTAACTGGGTACCAGTGTTGAATATTCAACATAGCTTTCAAGTCTCAAAATCTCAGCACCATCTTCAAAGCACATAAGGCATCTCCTGAAGCTAGCCTTTTGCTCACAGACCCGCTCCTTGCCCTGGCAACATGACCAACAGTTTCTTCTTTCCAGATTCCTCCTCCCTCTTCACCCTTCATCTCTGTCGTGAGCAGACTCATCAAGACAATGCTATTGCTGGACAGCTCAAGTTCACTGTCTCCCAAGAGGGTCTCAAGAGAGCCTACTAAGCACCAGGTCCTTTCCAGAGCTGATCTTCATTCCTCATGTCAACCCTGAGAGCAGGTGTCCTTTCCATTTCACAGACAAGGAAACTGAAGCTTAGTCAAATGCAGTGAATGGTCTGTGATCTACCTGATAAAAGGAAACGAGAGCTCAGAAGTCCTGCTATCCTTTGGCTCTAAAGCACCACACCATGCTGCTTTACTGTTGAGAGTAAAGGTTCACTTCATGCATGTGGAGGCCAGGCCTTGTAGAGCTTCCAAGTACCGCTTTGTTAGAGAAGCAGGGCGCTAACCCGCAAAACTCCTCGTGGGAGGAAACCTGACCTGGGCTTGTGTGGCAGGCTGAAGTGTGGTCACCCAATGATGTCCATGCCCAGTTCCTGGAGCCTGTAAAGATGTTACCAGACATGGTAAAATGGACTTTGCTAACAGTCTTGAGATGGGGAAGTTATGCTGCATTATCTGGTGGACCCGATAATCACAAGGGTCCTTATGAGAGGGAGGATTAAAGTTAGTAGTAGGAGATGTGACAGCAGAAGCAAGAGGTTGGAGTGATGCAAGGAAGGGGCCATTAGCCAAGGAATGTGGACAGCATCTAGAAACTGTAAAAGGCAAGGAAATAGATTCTCTCCAAAACTCGCAGAAGGAATGCAGCCAGACCAACCTCTTGATTTGAGACTTCTGACCTCCAGAACTGTAGGAGATTAAAAACTACAAGAGAGGGGCTTCCCTGGTGGTGCAGTGGTTGAGAGTCGGCCTGCCGATGCAGGGGACACGGGTTCGTGCCCCGGTCCGGGAGGATCCCACATGCCGCGGAGCGGCTGGGCCCGTGAGCCATGGCCGCTGAGCCTGCGCGTCAGGAGCCTGTCCTCTGCAACGGGAGAGGCCACAACAGTGAGAGGCCCGCCTACCACACACACAAAAAAAAACTAGAAGAGAATAAATTTGTGTTGTTTTAAGATAGTAAGTTTGTAATAATTTGTTGTAGCAGCAATAGGAAACTAATACAGCTTATTAACAAAAAGAAAACAGTCACCCAAAGATTGGGTTGGCTGATTGCAGTCCCCATGTGTTGGCCCCAGTGATTCCTGCCTTTTTTTTTTTTTTTTTTTGGCACAACATCCCAGGAAGGCCTTTTATATCAAAAGTGTCATGAAGTCCTCAATTTTTAAAAAGTTGCTAAATTGTTCTCGTGTTAAATATACCACCTGGTGAGGGAGCATCTTCTGCGGGCAAACTGCTTTGTCTTCGAGATCACAGGCTCATTTGGGAGACTGAAACCACTTGAAAGTCTAAAGGAGAAGAGCGGTTAAGAAAGACCTAAGTCTCTAGAATCAAACTTAGTTGGAATGGCAACTGTAGCATTTGTTAGCTTTGTGACCTCAGGCAAGTTATTTAACCTCAGCTTTCTCATCTGTAGAATGGGGATAATGAAAAAAACTATCTTATAGGGTTTTAATAGAGATTAGATGAGACAAGGTATTAAATGGGAGGTGATAATAGTTTCTATTTCAGAGGGCTAAAGTGACTTGATTTTAACCACGTAAATCTCTTAGATTTCTCTTAGAAAGCTCTGGGCACATAGTAAGCTCTCCAGAAATCTATGTTATTAAGGCAAGCAAGCCATGATGGGAAAGAAGTAGGACTCTAGACTTTGAAAGACAACTAGTGAGTGCCTTACCTAAAATGACAGAGGGGGAAGAAAACCAGTATTTTTGAATGCTTAGTAAGTATCTGGAACTTAACATCAAAGGAGATATTTCGAGGCTTAAATAAAATGATACCCCCGTGCCCAGTGTAGTTTGTAGTTTTCTTATCCTGATTTTGCACCTGAGTCTTCCAAAGTTTAAGTAGTTTACCCAGGATCCCATGACCCTGGTATGTTGGAAGTCCCTGTCCTTTCCCTCCACCTTGCTGCATGTAGCTGCAGGGAGAAGGGAGGCGAGTCAAGACGGGTGTGGGGACACAAGGAATCAATTCGGCTGCAGTCAGGCTTGGTACCTGGTTCCTGCTCTGGTCCCTGGCACCGAGTAAACACTATATATACCTATATATGTAAATTTATATATATTTATATATATACCTGATGAATTCCAAATGGCCGAGATACTGGGTTGCCGGCCTCTTGACAACCACCAGATGTCAGTGCTAACAAGGCATTCATTCCTCCCCTTGGTTCTGTTTCCAGGGCTAAGTGTCAGAGTGTACTTACGTCTTCATTTGGGAAGCAGCACCTCTTCCAAGTCCGGAGAGTGGAATGATTTTGGAGGACTGTGTCATATATTTTAGCAGAGCCCAGAACTGAATTTGGAAAGTATATGGTGGTAGAACACTTGGGTCTTTAAGATAAAAGTCCAAATCATCACATCCTAAGGAACTCTTTGCACTCTTTTCTTTTTTCTGGCGGCGCTGCGCTTGGCATGCGGGATTCCCCTGCAGTGGAAGCACGGAGTCCTAACCACTGGACTGCCAGGGAGTTCCCAAACTATTTGTACTTGGAAGATGAACTTTCCTCGAGGGTAGGCAGTTGTGGAAACCAAAAGGCACTCAAACCCTTAAACTCACGAGGTGAAAAAGTTATGACTGGGGACTGGTTATTGATCAGCAAAAGCTTAGAACTGTAGCTTTAACCTTTTAAACCATGAAATGTAATTTACTCATGATGCAAACCTATACACATACTTTTATAATTAAACTAAAAATTTCCCCAAACAATATTTTACTACATGTGGGGCACTCTGATATTTTCTCTTCTGTTCTTTCATTAAAAAATGCTGGTTGGGACCCACCAAACCGATGACCCACGGTTTGAAAGACACTGACCTAGGAGATTATGCCATAGTATGTTTTAGATGAGGTCCTGGGTTTGCAGTGCTTCGTCAGAATTAAATTCCAGGGTTAGAGTAGTCTAGCGGGGAAACCCATGCTTTGGGTATGGATCTGGACTCAAACTGCAACCTTGCCTTGAGTAAGTTACTTATTCCCTGAACCTCTACTTTCTCGTATGTAAAATGGATATAATAATGTCTCCTCACAAGACTGTTGTGAGGTGCCTGATATATAACAGGTTTTCAACATATGCCTTGCCCTTCTGTACTTGAAGGGTCTTATATTAAATGTGCTTAGAGAAATTATAATTTAAATAAACCAGGGCATTCTAAAGTGGAAGGGAGGTTAGATCCTAAAACCAGTTCCTGGAAATCCTTAAGAATAGAATAATCCGGGAGTTCCCTGGTGGCCTAATGGTTAGGACTCCGTGCTTTCACTGCTGTGGCCTGGGTTCAATCCCTGGTCCGGGAACTGAGATCCTGCAAGCAATGTGGGGCAGCCAAAAAAAAAAAGAATAGAATAATCCTGTGCCTATAGTTCAGGCATAATCGTGCTCGTTAGAGAGCTGGAATAATGCCTCTTAAAGTATTGGGGAGAGGACGACATGCCCTGTTTACAATGATGCTTCCCTGGAATTCCCCTGTCTGACCCTCTCTTAGAACTTATCACACAAATATTATTACTCATTTAATGATTTTTCCCTGTTAGGATCTGTGCTTGGCTGGGAGACAGTAGGTGCTCAAAATATTGCTGATATTAATGCAGATTTATGACTGAGCATGGGACTGTGGGTCAGACTTTCTATCTGGAGAATCCTAGCCAAGGAGCCCTGTGACATGCTGAGGGGGAGCTAGGAAGACTTTTTAATTTTCCAGGTAATAAATACTGATCACAAGCGCACTATGATTTGTTTCATAATGAAACTGCCTGTATAGATTTTTTCAGTCTGTGAAAGCCTCCAAGTTATGTCACCTGAGGAAGAGACTGATTTCCTAGCACTTCAGCTCTTCTGAACCCCTGGTGTAAGAATCCATAGCACCGTTGGCAGTGTTTTCTCGTGATGTATTTATATCTCTCCTCTCCATTGGATTGTAAATTCTTTGAACCTGTTTTATGACAATAAAGCCTCTTGTTTTGTGATTACCTGCTCTTCGTGTGCATGATCACCTACCCTCACAGCTACCACAGCAAGGTAGATGTTGTTATATCTCCATTTTACAGGTGAGGGGACTGAGGCTCAGAGAGGGTATAAAGCTTCCCCAAGGTCACACAGTTAGCAAACAGCAGAGTGAGGATTCAAACTCACCCCTCTAATGCCAGAGTTGGGGTTCATAATAAATACGTGTTGAACTCATACACTGCTGGTGGGAATGTAAATTGGTGCAGTGCTGTGGAAAACAGTATGGAGGTTTCTCAAAAAACTTAAAATCGAACTACCATATGACCCAACAATTCCACTCCTGGGCATATATCTGAAAAAAAAATACTAGTTCAAAAAGACACATGCACCCCAATGTTCATAGCAGCATTATTTACAGTAGCCAAGATATGGAAGCAACTTAAGTGTCCATCAGCAGATGAATGGATAAAGAAGATGTAATATATATATATATATATATATATATATATATATATATATATATACACACACACACTGAATACTACTCATCCATAAAAAGAATGAAAATTTGCCATTATGCTAAGTGAAATAAGTCAGACAGAGAAGGACATATACTATATGATATCACTTATATGTGGAATCGAAAGGACACAACAAACTAGTGAATGTAAAAAAAAGAAGCAGACTCACAGATGTAGAGAACAAACTAGTGGTTACCAGTGGGGAGAGGTAAGGGGGAAGGGGCAAGATAGGGGTAGGGGATTAAGAGGTACAAACTATTATGCATAAGATAAGCTGCAAGGATATATTGTACAACATGGGGAATATAGCCACGATTTTATAAGAAATACAAATGTGGTATAACCTGTAAAAATTGTGAATCACTATATTGTACACCTGTAACATATAATATTGTACATCAACTATGCTTCAATAAAAACAAATAAATAAGTAAAATATGTGTTGATGGTTGATGGGTTGATAGACCCAGGACTCCGAGGTCTGATTCCCTGTACAGACCCAGGACTCCGAGGTCTGTGTTCCCCGCCTGTATTGCGGTGTCCAGGTTGGAACTGAGTGTTCCAGGATCCTGGACCCGTTAGTGGGGCATGCTTCAGAGCACAGAGCCAGGGGAGTGGTGATGCAAAAGATAACGCCTTAGGGGGAATAGAAATGAAAAACTAGCAAGCTGAGTCCTTGGTCTGAGGGCCAGGGAGAGAGAGAATGAGAAAGAGAGAGTGATTACCCGCAATCAAGGGAGAATAGAGGGGTAAAGAGAGGGGAAGCAGGGAGGTAGACAAATCCTCTGAACCACAGCCCCAGACTCTCTAAACAATGCCTGAAGATTCCTGCCTGGATGGGAAGGAGCAGAGAAGGAGGCTCTTTGTGCTCCGGCAACTGGCTTGTGTTACAATTCAGTCCTCTTTGGCCTTAGTCAATTCCAGCTATAGATCATTTTCGTAGACTCATGAAACTTTCGAGCTGGGAAGGACTTTGAAGATTATCTGCTGCCATCCTGTGGTAAGATCTCGCTCTCTCTCCAGATAAAGCCACCAGGGACACACAGTGTGAAAACAAGAAGAATAATAACATTAATGATAACAATAGCTGGAGGTGATAGTGAACATACATTACAATTGCTGAAGCATGGATGCTGACCAATCAGAAAGGACACAGCAGCAAATATCTGGTGTGGCTGGGCTGGCCACTGATTTTCAGCTGTACTTCAGCCCTGGCACGTGTATGTGCTGGGCATGAGCTAAGCATTGCTTAATTAAATCCCCAGAAAACCCCATGAGCCCAGTGATACTTCACCAGAGGAGGAAATGTTAGGTTTAGAGAAGTGACATTAGTGTCCCAGGATACAAGTGAGTAAGTGGAGGTGTCTGATTTGAACTAGGGGCTCCTGACTGCAAGGCCCATGCTAGGCTTAACAACTCTGGGGCGATACCTGTCTCAGAAGCACATAGCTGGGACAAGGCGGGAACAGGGAGGCATCTGCTTGAAGTTGTTTGAGACATGTGGGTGAGGGAGTTTTTTCCATTCTGCTTAGAGAGACTTCTTGATTTTGTCCAACAAGGGCCCCCGAGAGTGTTATAGACATCCTGGTCTCTGATTCCCATTAGGGCAGGAAATGAATAGAAAATGCTGACCTCTTTCCTATGTCAAGGCTTTCCTTGGCCTTTTGGGGAGTGGATTGGGAAAGCATGTCTGTTATTTTTACTTCAAGCCTCCCTTCCACTTCAAGAGGGCTCTTACCTGAGAAAAATGGCTGGGCTTGGTTCAGGTGTGACCCTGCACTGGAAAAATCCCTTGAATGAAAGAGCCTCAGTGAAATTTCCCTGCCACTAGGCCTCATCTTTCTATAATAATGACTAGTATTATAATAATTACATAATATTTTGGCAGGAAAATTTGGCATGATTTTTTTTTTGCTTTTCTGAATATATTTTCTGCCGAGCCTAGCCAAGGGCACTCATCTGCCTCAAGAAATTAGGGTAATTACAGCAGAAAGAAATCAATAGTATTCAGGTTCTGATTCTCAAAACAAGACCTTATTTCAAGGCAATAGACTTGAGAGCAGGTATTGTGAAGAGAGGAGATTTTCTCGATTCCCTCATGTCCTTCCTTAGCTTATCAAAACCCAGTCCTGGTGAACCAACCCATAGGGTTTTTGTTGCGAGACATGCAGGAAGAGCGGTGGGTGGCAGAACCCCATCCCTTCCAGTCATGGGGGTGGCTGGAAAAAGAAGGGAGGCCAGGAGAGAACTATTTTCTTCAAGAGGCAGGCGTTACATAGGCCGAGGAGAACCCCGTGGGCAGAGACCTCCGACTCCCCCCCTTTACTGTGCTGGGCTGCCCTGTGCCGGCTGAGGGTGCGGTTTGCTCATCTGAGACCGCTCTCATTTCCTGTACAGTGTGGACATCAGGCTGAGAGCCAGCAGGTCTAAACAGGGACCCTGCCTCGGTGTGAGTGAGTTCCAGGGCTGGATGAAGAATATGGAGAAGGGGACTTTCCTGGTGGTCCAGTGGGTAAGACTCTGTGCTCCCAATGCAGGGGGCCCGGGTTCAATCCCTGGGTGGGGAACTAGGTCCTGCATGCATGCCGCAACTAAGAGTTCACATGCCGCAACTAAAAGGTCCCGCACGCTGCAACTGAGAAGTCCACATGCCTCCACTAAAGATCCCGCATGCCGCAACAAAAAGCCCGTGTGCTGCAACGAAGACCCAGCACAGCCAAAATAAATAAACAAATATAAAAAAAGAAAAAAAGAATGTGGAGAAGAGGGGAGGGAGCAGAAAGTCTAGGGAATCTCACTAAGATGCTGAGTTACCCAAAGGAGACTATTTAGATGGGCAAAGAGTGGGATTGCCAACCTGGAGGATGAACAGAGAAGTTAGAAATAAAATAGAGGATCCCCTGCCTCTCAACCCCCAGTGGAATCCCCTCACACCTAGACTAAAATCCACAATCCTCCACATGGTCGGCAAGATCCCCCTAGGCCGGCACTCCTTTGACACCTCTCTGACCTCTTTGTCTTTTTTCCAACCACCTTGGCTTCCTGGCTCTTGCTCCCACACAGCTCATAACTGCACCTGGTGAGGGGTGGTGTGGTGTGGGGGATGGGCTGGGGGGTTGCACCGGTTCTTTCTTCCCTTTGAAGCCACAGGCTTGATCCTTCATTCCACTTAGGTATCTCCTCACACAGAGCCTCATCAGGAAGACTTCCCTGACCAGCCTATTTAAATAGTGCTCCAACCCCTCTCCAGGCTCTTACCTGGCTTTATTATTCCTCATAACAATGCTTACAATTTGAGCCTACATTTTAACAAAACACCACATAACAAAATACCACAGACTGGGTGGCTTAAACAGCAGAGATTTTATTTTTTCATAGCCTGGAGGCTGGAAGTCCAAGATCAGGGTGTCAGCATGGTAGGGTTCTGGCGAGGGCTCTTCTCCTGGTTTGAAGAAGGCAGCCTTCTTGCTGTGTGCTCACATGGCCTTTCCTTGTGTGTGTGTGTGTGTGTGTGTGTGTGTGCGCGTGCGCGCGCACAGAGAGAGAAGGCCACCAATCCTGTCAAATTAGGTCCCTATCCTTATGACCTTATTTAGCCTTAATTACCTCCTAAAAGCCCTATCTCCAAATATAATTACATTGGAGGTTAGGGCTTCAACATATGAATTTTGGAGGGGACACTATTCAGTCCATGGTGCCCTTATAACTACACATTTATTAGAAAGTATTTACTAGAATAGTCTGTACATTGCTATACCTAAATTGCCCATTACTGTGCCTGGCACATAGTAGGCACTCTATAAATGTCTGTGCAATAAATAGATGATCTACTCTGCTTATCCTAGTGGTAGTGTAAACAAGTTTATGACTCCATTATGATAACATCTCAAATAAGCACCATTAATCAAGCATATACATATGCCAGTGACTTTATCTTAGTTTCTGATCTAATCCTCAAAAAAATCCTAGAAAATAAGAATGATTATTACTGTGATAGGGATGAGTCAATAGAGGCATGGCAAGGTTAAGTAAATGGCCCAAAGTCACACAGCTAATAGGCAAGGCCAAGATTAGGACCCTAGTCTGTCAACTCCAAAAGTCTATTTCTTTTTAGACTCTAGACCAGTGGTTCTCAAACTCTGGTGTACTTCACAACCACCTGGAGGACTCGTTAAAACAGACTTCTGGGCTCTACCCTCTGAGTTTCTGATTCTATAGGTCAAGGGTTGGATCTGAGAATTTGCATTTCTAATACGTTCCCAGGGGATACTGATAGTGCTGGTCCGGGGACCACACCTGGAGAATCACTTCTGTAGATGTACAATACTTCAAGTTCCTTTTTCTTTCAGACTTCTGAGCTATTTTCTGTCTCAATACCCTTTGCTTGAGTGCATCAGAAGTGAGTTTGCAGTAAAAGCCTGGTGTTTCCGCATTGTCTGGAGTGGCCATCCGGAGCCTAGAGAAAGACCTTTGCCACAGGGTGGCAGCAGCATCCCAGGTACAGAGAGTTTGGCTTGGAGCTGGGGACAGCTCATTAACACACCGGCCCCTGGGTTCCCACAGAGTGTGGGCCTGACTGCCTCTCCATTTCCCCTTGGCAGGGAGGAGATGGCAGGAGGGGGCCTGGCAGAAGGGGAGGTCGTTGGCACACAGAGTGGTGGTTTTGTTCTCTGGGAGACCGGGAGAAAGCTGGGTGGTCCCCTCAGAGTGTCGAATTGTGCCCTTGACAAAATCACCACGCAACGCTGGAGAGCCGGGCCTGACAAAGGCCGGGGGGAGACTGGCAGTGGTTGCCTGTACCCCGGGCGCGCGCAGAGGCCTGGGCCCCTCCGGCCTGGCAGTTTCTCAGGATGCCCGTTTCTAGGGGTGATTGACCCTGCAAAGCCTCCCTCGGAGGAGAGGTTGGTCTGTGGCCTCCTCGGTGAGTTCCTTCCTGCTCTGGTGGGCCCACACGGAGCTGGGAACCACTCTCCCTTCCTCCAGCATCATCCCTAGGCCTCTTCTTTTCTCATTGAGACGGTTTTGTCCTAAACGTCTTAAGGATCTTCCTAAGTGCCAGACGCTGTGCTGAGAATTTTATATTATCATTTATTTAATTCTCATTACACCTCATGGTCTTATTATACCTACTGATGATGACGGAGTTGAAGTCTGAGCCATCACGTGCCAAGCCTAGTTGACCACAGAGCCCCATTCAACCTCCTCCAATATATGGAAACCTGATATGAAAACTGGTTTGGAGACTTCAGGTTTCAGCCAACCTTCACATGTACAGATGAGGACATACAGGGAGACTGAAGGATTAGGTCAAGGTACCACAGTCGGTTAAAAGCAAGTCAGGAACTTGAACTCACATTTCCTCATCCAGGTAACTACCATCACCACGAATCCAATAGATTATGTTCCAGAGTTAACCAAGACAGTCCAGGGACCTTGATGAAACTGCTCAAGAATTTAGGGTTAATAGGCTTGGATTCAACCACCACTCTGAAGCTGAGGGCCTTTAAGTTTTAGGAAGCATGAAGGTGCTTTTAGCCTAGCTGTGTTAGTTTTCTAACACACATGTAGACATTCTGCTTCTTTGGTTAACGGCTCATCACCAGCTTACGTGAAACAATACCTCACTGAGGCCCTGTAGTGCCAAGGCCATGGAATTTGGTGACAGTTTTCAGACTTGTGTTGCTGACAGAACTTTTGAATGCTAAGTTCTCCCCACGGCAGACCAATCATCATTTCCTTTTGGGGCTGAGATGACCCTTGGATGGTCTTTATTTTCTCCTGCTATGTCTTCAAGTTCCCGGCTGGCTGCCTTCAACGTTTTTTTTTTTTTTTTTTCTTTAATGATCCCCTGGACCTACAGACTTGGAAAGGAAATCGAAAAGTTGTCATCTGACACCCGTCTTCTGTGAGACACACTGTTGTCTTTAACCTGGCTGCACGTATGTGATTATTGGGAAAGAATTTATGATTTTACGGGGCATATTTTGTGCTCCTTCTGCAGTACCGATTGGGCCCCACTTTTTTATATCCTTCAGCCTCAGCTGAAAGAAGGGGCTTTTGTGGGAATGATGCCCATTCATGGAGGCTAGAGTTCCCTCAAAAGACTTTGAAAAATGTCTCCTTCCGAACTTTACAATGACTGGAAAATGATGGTCTTTGAGTAGCACAATATGAAAAGAATACGGGTGCGTTTCTAGAAAGAGCACCCCAAATGAAAAAAATATGTTCACGTTGGAAAACAATATGTGAATGCCAAATTGTTCAGTCCTGTAACGGATTACAGAAAATATTTTATGTTTGGAGTTGGGGGGGTGGGCAGGGGAGAACAGGAGGAAGGAGTGAGAGAAGGAAAGGGGAAAAAAAAGAGAAGAAAAGAAAAACAGATGTGAGTCTTAAAATATTTCAAGCATGGATAACTGAAACATTGTTTAATCTATTTAAGAGCGTTCTGTGAAGTCTTAAAGGTGATTGATCGGGCTTTTTAAATGCAGCAACAAGACTTACAAGCACATAGTGAGTGAAAATGCCCCCCAAACAAATAAATAGTAAGAAGAGTCCCAGATCTGGACTGCCTTTTAAAGCATGTTTTTGTCTGCAAAGAGGAATTAAAAATTGGGATGATTATTTTTAATAATCACACAAACTCACCTATAATATTCTCTTCATCGAAGCAAACATAAATTGTCTTGAATTCTTCATTTTGCTTGTACGTAGGGTTGCCAAATTAACCAAAAAAATACAGTATTTTGGAACATACAATAAAACATTATTTGTTACTATTCATATTTAACTGGCGTCTTGTATTTTATCTAACAATCCTACTTGTTCGTGTATGTTCGGTAAAATGAGACTGTTTCCAAATTGAAGGCTGAGACACCAGTTTTGTGGGCATGATGAGGGAAGACCAGCTAAAAAAATGTTACCGAGCCACTTACTGAGAACCTGCTCTGTGCTTAGGAAACATAAGTGATGGGATGGGAAGATAATTATCTAGAACAGGATGGCATCAAAAAAGGAGGTGGGAGGGGAGAGAGGCAGGGCACAGGGGAAGAGGAAACAGAGAATACCCAGAAAGGAAGGGGCTCCTGGGAGAGAGGACTGGAGAAGCAGGATGACCAGAGGGAAAGGAGAAATGGGGCAGGGAAGAATTTTAAACCCCTTGATGTCTTTCACATACTGATCTTCCCTCTGCACGGCCGACCTTAGAATTTCATACTGAGCTCATCCAAGCGAGTTCTCTAAGAGGAAGTTCAGTTCCTTCCTGCGGAGAGTTCCGGGCTCCCCCCGGTGGCTATTGTAGGTATCGCTCCCCCAGACCCTGCCTCATTTACCCCAGACATTTCTCATCTCTCATTTTCCCTCTTAGAACTCGGCACATCGGCTTCCTCCGCTCTTCCTTCCCTGCTTTTTCTGATGGCTTATTCATTCGGAGACTGCTTTCGGCATGGCATGACACCTCCCAACTGCTCTGGCCCCCGGAACAGGCCACACAGAGCTGGTCATTGTTGCCCTAGTTCTGGGACCACCCGAGCGGGAGAAGGGGCAGCGCGCCGCCGCGGAGGCCGGATGATTGACAGCAGCCTCAGGTCAAGTGCCCGGCGGGCCACCCGGAAGGAGGGCGTGTGCTCCCCTCCCCCTCCCCCTGCCCCTTCCAGCGGGTAATGAGCCCTTCCTTCAGACGCACGCAACTAACGGCACCAAAACCTCTATTTTCAACACTCTGTATATGAATAAAGGCTTACCAAAAAAAAAAAAAAGGATTTTAGCGGGAAAGGGAATCCTGCTTGGGGTGAGACAGTGCTGCTGAAGGGATAAATATGGGAAGAACACAGACCCCCAGCTTCTCACGGTGTAGGATTTTAAAAAAATTATTAGCGTATTTACTCATCAGAAACGTTAAAAAAAAAGCGTTAATCTGAAAAATTTCCAAAGTTCCATTTGTGAACAGATCTGTGACCTACCACACAGAGGGATCTCTGCGGGCTTCCCCAACGCTCTAGTCACACCCTGACAGGGCTGCCACGTCCCTCATCCCTAATGGCATCACCCGATCTTCCACAGGCTGATGAACAGCTTCGCGGGCGTGACTGTGGGCAGCGGGGGGGTGGGGGGGTGGAGGCAAAATGCAGCTTCAGCTGCGACTGGAAGGAAACTGGTGATTGCAGGAAGAAGCACTTCCTAGGGGTGGACTCATTTTTTGGTGGCACCTCCCTGATTGCTTCTGTGTCCAGAAAGTCCCATAGATCGGGATTCCCTCAGGGTGGTGAGAGCTGGTTTGATGCCCTGAGGCTGTGAGCATTTCCCCAATCAGCCAGTCCAATACCATAGATGCCTTGTAAAAAGTTAATCAAACAGTGATTGGTAAATGTTTTGGTCAAAAGATCCTTTAGAGAAATTGATGGAAATTAAGGATTTCTCCCCCAGAAAAAGGCAAATGCACAAAACTCTCCCCACACTTTCAAGGGCTATTAGAACTCACTTAAGTCTTCACATGGATGATCTAGGGGTTTGTGGATCATACTTAAGAGTCCCTCCTCTAGATGGCTGTCACCTGCTAGTAGAGGGTCAGATTAAAATGTCTCTAGACACAGCTTCGGTCTGGGCATTTCATGATATTGCCTCTCAGTCCTCTGTTAAAAAGCATGACAGGAAAAAAAAAAAAAGCAGTTGTTGTAACTCGTGCTTTATGAATAGAACCGTTCACTAGCACATTGGCTGTTTCTGAAATATCCCTTGAGACCTTATTCAGCTCTTTTCACAAATGGCAGCAGTAATCACATAGATAAATCTACCTACCTAATTTGAAGGTCAGACAGGAAATTACTTTTTTTGGAAGAACCAATGGTGGCATTACACTTTTCTAATTAATCCCAACATGGAAATGATTCAATTTATTGGTGAAATCTGAATCTGAGGTGAACAAGTAAATGCATGCTGTTACAGCAAAGTGCTTCCCTCACCTCCTCCTGTTTCCAGTTCTAGGAGTTGGGCAGGGAGAGTGTGTCATTTATTTTCCTGTGGTTGGCTTCCCCAGCTGGGCCTTCCAAGATTTTACCTAGTAAAATCTTTAAAAAAAAAAAAAAAAAATCTGCATGGCATCCTTCCCAGCATTGTCCTGAACTCATTGCAATACTTCCATGAATGAAAATTTTATTTTCCTTCAGGGAGAAGAACAATAACAACATGCAAAAGTATAATGTAAAACTAATTTTTTTCTTTATTGAAAATACATCTACAAGGTAATGCTTCTCAGCCCACACTGGGTGCATGTAATATGCAGAGCCTGTGATGGGCTGGCAAGAGGGTCATCCCAGAGGACCTGCTTTCCATAAGAGATGGTTAGTATAAAAAAGATCACATTGTGTAACAGTTAATTTGACAATTAATTTTTACTCTACTGGTGTCATGACAGCCATGCACATTAACTTTTGTAGTGTATTTCCCAAATAGAGCCTTGACATTAAATGGTTACTCCACCACAGCCTAATGTTAACTTTTGTACACATGTACGTAATGCTCGCGATCTATATAAAAACATCTCTAATTGTATATCAGAGAATGTATGTCTAGATTTTCAATCTGTTAGCATAATTAAGTCCGTTCCTCACCATTTTCAGTCAGAAACTCAAACACAGCTGGTATTGTCTGACAGCTCGCACTTCACATCTTTGACTGGATACTCCTTAGAGGGTAAAAAAATAATCTCCTCTAAACCTGGTAGCTGCCTTGCCTGAAACTAATACCCCTAGTGTTTTTTTTTTTTTTTTGTCTTGGAACCACACTGACATGAATTCATACTGATTCATCTTCTACGGTTTCTCTCAGGCACGCAAACCAAACCAAACCAAACCCCACTTCAGCTGAAGGTTTTAAATGATTTGGTGAATGGAGTTCCAACACAAAGAAATATCTTGTTTCTCTCATTCTAAGAACTTTTGATGATAGTCAAAAACCTTTTCAAATAAGAGACCACCCACCCGGTTCATGGACCTCTAGTGGAGAGAGAGCTCATTCATTTGACTTCTTTAAAATGTATAAGAAGTGACCTTATATTTTGATCTGCAGACTTCCTTAAGGAATGATTTTTGAACTGAAAAGAAAAAGTGTTTCAGGTTAAAAAAAAAAAAAAAAGAACCTCTCCTTTTAAAAAAAACCTTCCTTAAAGATGACTTATAATCTTGGTGTTTTAAAATCCTCTCTTTATAATGTCAGCCATGCTCCGTTCTTTCCTGGCGATCTTTAGTGTTCCATAGTAAGACCGTGAGCACCCTTGCTAAGTTGCTAGTCTTACGTTTTATTTTCTAAAAGTCTATGGTCAGTTGAGGAGTGGTGGGAGATATCCTTCCCAAAGTAGTCCCTTTAGTTTGTGAAGAGTAGGAAAGAAGGGAATACTTCCCCTGTTGGGAAGAACTAAGCAGAGTTTCATGAACAATTCCACTCCTGGAAGGGCCTCCAGCCAGGTGACTTGTGTAACTGACATTTTGGACACAGGACCTGGTAAACCACACAGCCATCCTGCCCCCACTTAGAAATGTTCATTCCCAATAAATGTCTATTCTGAAAGTCTCACGCTCCATGGAATGATACTTGCTACAGGATGTTCTTTGGGGAAATGGAGGGCAGGCTCTTTTATGGTGCCACAGGATGTTTGGGTGAGAATCGACCATAAAGGCATCTAAGGAACTCGCTCATTTTACAGATGGGAACTCTGAGGCCTAGAGATGAGACGTAACTTGCCCATGGCCACATGGAAATTTCACTTTCTGCGCCTCCTCACAGCTCTGCTGGGTGTGTATTTGTATTGTCCTGCTACTAATAAAAGACGGACACAAATCATAAGAGAAAGGAAAAAAAAAACCCTTGTAATGTCCAACCAATAACCCATTGCTGATCAAGTTGTTTTGTTTTGATATTAAAACTGAATTGTATTCTGAAGGATTTTTAAATTCTGAAAGTTGATTTAAAACCATGTTTTTAGCCTAATATTTGTTTTGACTCTTTAATTTGTAAGAACTATCACATTTACAGGATTGCATGCCACATAAACTTGTAAGACCTGATCAAGACTATTTTTGATCTCAGTACCTTATTAGATAAGACTAACATGAAATGACTTAAAAATTTCAAACATGGGATGAAAACTATACATTTTGGCCACTGCAAAATCCCCCCTTGTTTTTGGATGACTATTTCCCAATCCTATCAGGGCAGGGAGGAAAAGGGAGGTAAAGGGCTGACTGGAGAGAATGAGTTGAAATGAGATGGAAACATTGTATAATGGTTTTCAAACACCTGGTGCTCAAGGAAGCATTTCTTTGTGTTAGTCTACATCTTGGTCTCGCTATCAATGGATTTCTCAATTTCGCTTTCCTGGGCAATCAGCTGATACGGTTTCTTCATTTCATTCTCTTCAATCACTGAGTTACCCATTTCGACGTCCCGGTTCTTCAGTTCATGTCGTGACAAGTGTTCAACAATGCCGGCTCCCAGGGAGTCTCCCAGCACGTTGGTGGTGGTACGAAGACGGTCCCTGGGGAAGGGAGGGGTGGAAGGAAAAGAGAGGCTCCTGTGAATATCACGGGATTTCAGCTCATGTTTTGAACCAGCTGGCTAAGTCACTGGGGGCATCTCTTAAAATTCTGCTTGGTGTAGCCACCCACTGCATCATTCCATAATAGACACATAACATTCAAAATCGTAGTTACTAATCTATATCTGCATAATTAATAACTTATATAACTTATAACTAAGGATATATATTAGTATTAATTTTCAGTTACTAATTAGAGTAGCAACAGTAGGAATGACCCTCCCCTTTCTCCTTTTATTTAAAATTTTTCTTTGGTTCTCTTTCCTACCACTCACTTACCTTTTACCAGAAGGTCTCAGAAGTGTGATCTAGAGACCCCTGGGGGTCACTGAGGCAAAAACAATTTTCATAATAACGCTAAGATGTTATTTGCCCTTTTCCCTCTCATTTTCTCATGAATGTCTGTCTAGTGGAATTTTTCGAACAAACAACACAACACCAAAGATAACACAACAGATTGAATGCAGAAGCAGTTAGTCTTGTATTAAGCTAGACATTAAGGAGATTTGCAAAAATGTAAAATGGTATCATTCTTTTCCCTAAATTTTTGGTTTGGAAAATGATATTTTTCCATAAAAGTGTTATATATGTTAACATGTAATGAATGGATTATTGTAACCTTTAAATGAATTTAACATTTAAAAAATGCCTAAGTTTTTCTAACATGATAAATATTGATAGATATGACCCACACAGATAAAAGCTTTGGGGGTCGTCAATTGTTAAGTGTAAAGGGGTTGTGAGACTAAAAACTTTGAGAACCACAGCTTTATATTATAAAAGTCTTCACATGAGTCAAGTAGTGGCTGTGGGCCAGACAGTGAGCTGAATGCTTTCCATGTATCAATGCATTTAATTCTCACAGCACCACCGGGAGGCAGACGACATTATTGTCTTCATTCTGCAGAGAAGGAAAGTAGGGTGGCTGGGTAATCTGGCCGGTGCCACACAGGGGCAGGACACAAACCTAGATCCAAGTGACCATGGAACTCATGCTCTCAATTAATTATCTTCCCCCCACTTATTGTGCCTTGAGAACACTGAACTTTTTGTGGTCATTAGATCTACCTCATGGAGCCTATGTAGACTCCAACACCTACTGTGTCCTTCTAGCCTGTCACCTTGGGCATCCTGGGGAGCAAGTGTAAATGGAAGGAAAAGAAAAGAGGCAGAGAATGTTAGCTGGAAGGGTGAGGGGAAAAGGGCAGAGGGGTGGGCCCTAGAGGTTAGGGTCTGAGGGTGCTTTTCTTGAAACTTTCCTCAGAACCAAAAATCAATTCCACTTAATGACGCCAGCTCTCTTCCCACTGTCTGCACAGCTGCCCCACTCGCTGTTGGGGTCAGATGGGAACATCTGCATTATATTACGCCATTGGAATGGGAAGCACAAGAAGAAAGCCTGAGGCAGCCTGGGAGGCCCGCTGTTCGGTCCCAGCCGCCATGGGGATGTGTTGTGCAATTCAGAAACGGCTTTGCTGATTTATGTTGGCTTTGTAGACAACAGGTTTCCCAATCCCCGAATGGTTTTATAGAGTGAGAAGCGTAGCAGCCAGATGTGCCCTGAAGGCTGATAAGGGAGAGTGTGCATGGCGCCCGGGGCTTGGCGGCCAGATAATGGCAGGGATCAGGCAGGGAGGACAATTTAATTACAGGCCAAGCCTCCCCTCTTCATGGAGCCCTTTGGCAGGGGCGCCAGGCTGCCTGGTGCCCTAGGATGACAGAGGAGAGCCCCACGACAGCAAGCCGAATGCAGTCCGAGCGTACTCACAGGAACCAGTCCACTGCGATGATGAGCGTGATGTCGTCGGTGGGCAGGCCCACAGATGTCAGCACGATGACCATGGTGACCAGGCCCGCCTGAGGAATCCCAGCTGCCCCGATACTGGCAGCCGTGGCTGTGATACTGTTAGAGGAAGTCCCCAAACAGAAAACATTTGTTTAAATCTCCCCAGATAGAGAGCAGACCCTGTAAAACATGCACAGGGGTGATGTCTGACTTGCCAAGTTAACATAAGAGGATGTGCTTTAGAAAACTGTAAGTGAGATGGTATAAAACCCATTGAGCTAATAATCATATTAACTCATATTTATCAAATGCCTATTATGTGCCTCCTGATTTGTTAAGCATGGATTACCTCATTTGTTTCTCACAACAACCCTTAGGAAGTTGGTCCTGTTCTTACAGCTGTTTCTAAATGAGGAAACTTGTGCCTATATACTTTTTCACGTACCTGGAAGTATTTTGCAAGGTCTAAAATACTGTACAGTTACAAAAACAATTTGTTTCTAATAATTCCCCTATCCAAGCAGAGGGTTGTAAAGATACTGAACTTTACAGGATGGTTACTTTGGTCAGAAAAAAAATCAAATTTATTAATTCAAAAGCAAAATGATTTATGAACAAGGTTCTGTAGCACTAGCAATATATATATATATATATATTTTTTTTTTTTTTACTAGCAATATTTTTTATGGAGGCAGTGTGAACCTCATTTGTAAGGCACATAACCTGTCTGGGACTCAGTTTGTTAAATATCTATTTGATAGGCTTATGTGAGAATGTGAAAATAGTTTTTGAATAATAAAGTATTACCTAGATATAAAGTGGTATTCATAAAGTAATAAGTCTGTGGAAGAGACTTCATGGTTCCCCCGCATTGTTCCCCTTGTATAGTACTAGAATGTTTAGCTGGTGTATGGCCGCCCACAATGAAACTATATTTCCCAGCTTCCCTTGGAGCTTAAACTAAGTTCTGGCCAATAAGACATAGGTGAAAGTGATCAAGCAAATTGCAGGTTGTGTCATTCCTCCTCCTCCCACTGGCTAAAATTTGGAGGTGATGTTGAGCCATCCTGGACCACCTGGATGAGGGTGATACCCCGGGGATGATAGAACCGCAAGTTTTGGTCCCTTACACTGTAGAACACCTACCAGCCTGGAGGGCTTTGTGGAGCGGAACTGCTCCACATGAGAGAGAAGTACAGTTCTATCTTGTTGAAGTCACTATAATTGTTATTATTATTTTTAACTCTGACACACGCAACTGAAACTTTTTCATAACGCAGGGCTTTTCAACCAGTATGTCAAGGTATGCCTGAGAATAGGTTATAGTTAACTGAGATATTGAGCTCCCAGCCCCAGTTTAGCTAGACTGGGCCTGGGGCTCCCAGAACCTCCAGGTCCGTCACCTCTGGCATGATCAGCCCCATCATTTTTATCCCAATGCATCCTACAACTATTATCATTTCCCAATAGTACAAAATATGTATACAGAGTCTGACATAAATTATTTCTAAATAAACATATATAGACATACACACACAAATGTGAGGGAACTGATAGAGATTTAAAAAGACTAAAGTGACATAAAAACCAAATACAAGCCGTAAACCTGGATTTGATCTTAGTCTGTGGAAAAAGCTATACAAGATATTTTGAAACAACAGGGGAAATTTGAATATAGGCTGGATATTCCAGAAGTGTTTTTAAGAATCTTACTATTGTGGTTATGTGGGAAACTATCTTTATTCTTAGGTGATACATGCTGAACTATGTACAATGAAGTGTCATGAAGGCGAGGGGAGGTGGGAAAGAAGCAAAAATGGCAAAACGTTAACAATTGTTGGTTCTAGGTAGAAGATGTGTGTTGTAATATTCTTTAAACTTTCCTATGTATAAGACAATTTATAATAAAAATGTGAAAAAACTAATTTATTTTGATTTCCAAATTGAATTGTTAATAATAAAACACACACACACACACACACACACACACACACACACTAAAGAGCAGGGTCTGATCTGGATCGTGAGATTTTGTCTCCATTATACTCATTGGTCTGTTGTGCACGATGACTTTCATTAAGCAAAAAGAAGGGACGATATTCACATGTGCACATGGATATGCCTGGACTGTCTCCAGAAGGATACAAAAGAAACCAGCAAGCAACAGTGGTTGCCTCTGGAGAAGGAAACTAAGAGACTAGCGGAAGGTAGGAGAGGGAAAATTACCTTTCACTAGACAGTTCAAATAATAGTTAAAAAATAGGGTTTCCCTGGTGGCGCAGTGGTTGAGAGTCCGCCTGCCGATGCAGGGGACACGGGTTCATGCCCCGGTCCGGGAAGATCCCACATGCCGCGGAGCGGCTGGGCCCGTGAGCCATGGCTGCTGAGCCTGCGCGTCTGGAGCCTGTGCTCCGCAACGGGAGAGGCCAAAACAGTGAGAGGCCCGCGTACCGCAAAAAAAAAAAAAAAAAAAAAAAAAAAGGTAAAATAAAAAATAGTCAACAAAAGGAAAATTCTCAACCTATTTGTCAGTGTGCTCTGTCATATATACTGCCTAAAATTTAACCCAAGAGAAAATGTTAATCCAGTTTTTGAAATGTATTTTTATTTTCTAATTTTCTCAATAAAAGCTAATGAATAATAAAAGCTAAAATTTCAATGCCTTTTATTGAAGTTTAACATTTTTTAAAAAGAGAAATATCCATACTATGTATTCTACAGATTTTAAAAAGAAAGAGCTGGATATGTTTATAGATGGTATACGGATGAGTAAATCAATCAAGTGGCAAGCAGTATGTATGGTATGATTCCATTAATTAAAAAAAAAAAATGTGTGTATGTCTGTGCATTGGAAAAGGTCTTTGTACACCAAAGAGTAACCCTGGTCACCTACAGAAAGATGAGGAGTCATGGTGGCAGACAAGTTTCACTTTTTACTTTATACATTTCTGTATTATTAGAAATTCATTATTAATAAATATGCACATCTGTAGTTTAAAAAAGTAAAAATCTCTAAATATCAAAAATAACACTGTTCCTATGAAGAGTCCCCTCTCCCAGTTTCTTCACTCAAGCCCTGATCACCGGCTCATCATTTAAAGTCGTTCTTAAGAAAAGGTCGTATAGAATGTTCCTTGTACCTGATTGTAATAATCTGTCCAAAGTTCAGGTCGAAGTTGTTAACTTGAGCAATGAAAATGGCAGCCAAAGCCTCATAGAGGGCAGTCCCATCCATGTTAATGGTGGCCCCTACTGGGAGCACGAATCTGGTGACACGTTTGTCCACGCCATTGTTCTCTTCCAGGCACTTGAAGGTGATGGGTAGGGTGGCAGAGCTGAGCACAGTAAAACAGGACATGTCAGCTGACCATCCTGACAGTTCAGACTGTGCCTGTCCGTTTTGGTATTTTGGACAGAGAGTTCCTTCCTTTCCCATATCCTAAGTGAAAGGGAACTAAGTCAGCACTAGTATAAATAGGGGAACAGAGCTAGGGACAGTGGGTCCCCTCACGGGGTCATTTGGCAGCTCCCCTGCTTCTGGAGTCCTCTGTGAGGCATCACTTGTGATTACTCCCCATCCCCCAACAAGAGCCTGTGCCAACGCTCGGCCATCTCTCCCTTAGGCAAATGGCAACTGGACGAGGAAGATGAGAACGGGCAGGAAAGGATAGCTGATTTCCATTTTGTCCCCTGAAAGGGTATATAGCCAGCTAGTCTTTGAATCCCAACTAGGTCTGACTAGCATTGGAGTCAAAAAGCCAATTCCTATGTCTGGACGTTTAAAACCTGGAAAAACACACCCCCGCCCCTCAGTCTGAAGGTTCTGGTTCAAAGTAAAGTTTGAGGTACATTTTCTGATAGAAATAAGCCACGGATGTATGCGTACCTGGAGGAGGTTCCCAGAGCCGTGATGAGCGCTTGCAGCAACCCACCGATGAAAACCCAGGGGTTTTTCCGCGTTACCAAGAAGTAGAGGAGGGGCAGGACAATGACTGCATGGATGAGTAAGCCCACAATGACTGTCACTGTGTACATGGCAAGCTGCCCGCCAATGACTCCCATGTCTTCCATCTCAACAATTTTCCCTGCAATCAGGAAGAGGATGCCCAGAGGGGCGTACCTATGTAGAAGCAACACACGCACAGTTGGAAGTCTGATTTCCAACAAGCTATTCCACAGAAATTACCAAGTGATAAGAAAAAGTCAGAGAGTTGACTTCCAAACTTTTCTGCGCAGAATACTATGAGGACTTGCAGAAACTGTGAACTTCTTTCTTTTCTTTTTTAAAATACAAATTTAAATATAACTAGCGCATAATTAGGCTTTCCTCTCACTCAGAATTTCTCTAGGTCACAATTCTTTTTTTCTCCTAAACCAGAAAAAAAGGCAGGTTCAGAGGTTTTGCTACTCACCTCTTTTTTTCCTAAATAACTGTCATTTCACCACACCTGGGTCACTTTGGGGGTCCTCAGATGCCACCATCCCCCCATCCTGCTGTCTCCTGCTCCCCTGCTAAGTACTCTGAACAGTCAGAATCCACCAAACGAATATCCGGACTTCTGGGAGCATTTCCCACGTCGGAGCCTGACTCCCAAGCTAAAGCAAGTTGCACACGATGGCATTTCAGTGTTTTAGATTTGCAGACAGCTCTCTTAATCAAGGACAACTTTTATTAGTTTTTCCCATATTACACACTACTTATAATATTACTTAGTATCAATCTTTTTTTATTTAAATAAATGTACTCTAAGAGGAAATTGTATGTTACAATGCAAATGAAAAACTAGCACCATTTGCCATAGGTAGAAGGCAATCATAAAAGAAATTCAGAGCTATCAAAGTTAATAACATGCATGTTTGTACTACCACAATCAGGTTATGGGTGTTCTAGTTAAGTAATTATTACCCACAGGCTGCTACTGCCTTTTGTGATCTTTCGCCTGTAGACTCGAAAGAATGAACAACGGAGACATGAAATGTCTTGTACACATCGAATCAAGGCCCCGCTCTCTTTGTCCGACGTGTGCTGTAAACTACAACCCAACTCACATTACCCGAAACAGAGAAGCTGATCACCCGTCAGGAGAAGGGTCTGCTGGGAACTGTAGAGGACTTATTTCATATTGAAAAATACAATGGTTCTTTTAAAAGTCCTTTAAAATCACAGGCCAGGAAATTATAAGAGTACCTGTTTTCAGAAATGTAATAACTCAATGTTGAATGTGCAGGCAAACGTACAGCTAGAAAAGCTACATGTGAGGTTCATTCAGCAGCCTTGAATAGGCTTCTTTCATAAAAGAGGTGAAAGGTGGAGGCATTTTAATAATATGAAGATAAATGTCCACTTTCAGCTCTGCCAAGATTTCCAAGGAGGGCCCCCAGCATTTCAATGGGGACTCCTGGGGAGACGACATTCTGATCATCTTTGTGTCCCCAAGTTCATATCCTTCTTGAACAAACTCCTGAAAAATGGATTTCTCTGGGCTTTGGGGGCAATAAAGACAAAGGATATTTTTAATCATGATGGTGAGGGCTTTTCTTAGAAATGGATGTTTTCCTGCCTCAGGTGCCAAGAGGGAGTCTGGATTTAAAACAAAGGAAAAAGGGAAAGCAACCCTCACAGGAGGCTTAAACCTATCACAGGGTTCTCTCCCTGCTGGGGAGAGTTTACTTTCCAAGGTCAATGTTCCTCTGTGGACTTAGTCTTTTCCTTTGTCTCCTGCTCTCAACTTTCTTTGAAGGAAGTTGTGTTATAAATTGTGTCTTGGCCTTCCATAATACTTCCCATGAGTCCTTCAGGCTTGACGCAGAGTGGCCATTTACACTTCTTTCTTAGGACTGAAATGGAGGAGAGCAGAGCTCGGTTTTTCTGATGGTCTAGTGGCTTTTCCCTCTCCTGGGAATGCTCTTCTCTCCGTACTTCGTATGGCTAGCTGATCACCCACCTCCTCAGAGGCCTTTCTGTCCCATCCAAGGCAAATTTTAAGCCTCTGCCCCAGTCACTTTTTATCACCTCACATCATATTATGTGAAAGAAAACCTCATGTTTTATTTTATTATTATTTTTTTCCATAGCACTTGTGACTAAAGCACATGGATGATTTGTTTGTTTGTTTAAGAATGTAAGATCCACACAAGGTCCTACTGTATAGCACAGGGAACTATATTCCCTGTATAGCACAGGGAACTATATTCGATACCTTGTCATAAACTGTAATGGAGAAGATTTTTAAAAAAGAGAATGTAAGATCCAGGACATCCTTGTCTGTCTTCTTCATTGCTATATCCATGGTACCTGGCATTAAATGCTTGGTATACAGGAGACAATCAATAAATAGGAGACAATCAATAGGAGAATGAATAACTAATTAGTTATCAAATGGAGGGATGAGGAATGGTATCCCATCAGTGCTGGAGTAAGGGAGTTGACACCTTTCAAAAACAAGGAAGCAAACTTATGCACACAGGCTTGCAGTTATGTTCAAGGCCACTACCAGCCCAGAAAGTTACTGATTTTCTTGTGCTTACCCGAATGAGATCATTGCAATTGGCCATCCTGCCTGGTGGCATCTTCCTCAGTACAGAACACAAGTTGATGGCAATAAGCATCTTCTAGATAGCATACATAGCAAATGGAAATACATACCACATTATCACCGCTACCAATCTCATGATGGCTTCGTTAAGAGAATCAAAGAACTCTCTCAGGGCCTGGCCCTGCTCCTTCATGTTTCCAATCACAAATCCGAAGCACATGGAGAAGACAACTAGTCCCAGGGCATTGACCCCATTCACAGACCCTGGCACTGGGACTAACTCCTCTGTGATCCTCGTCAGAGTCTCCATGGCCTCTGACACATTATTTATCACGGCACCCACAAGTGTTTCATTGGACTGGATGGGCACTTTAAAGCTTCTCTTCTCATAGTTGGTTTTAAACTTAAAAAGAAAAGGCACAACAGGGATTAAAGGTAATTTTTGCTTTCTTCTTTTGTACTTTTTGCTTGGATTTTCTATAATGATATACATTACCCCAAATTCAGAGAAAAGCGTTACACAAAGTATCTATCTACCCTGTCTGTCTGTCTATCTATCTATCTATTTATCTTCTATCTATTTACTTATCCTCTATCTAATCTGTGACAAACCTCTACTACTTCCTCAGCACAGACACACACACACACATACTCAAATACACAACAAACCATAACAGGAAAGAGGTTGAAGATGGAGTGAACAGATACAAGTGCTTCTGCTTTTTTCTGAAACCCTAATAAAATGACTATAAATTCAAATATTCACAATAATCCCTTTACCCTCTACGGGTTCACGTGAGGGGATCATGGACAAATCATCTAACATCCCCTTGCTCATATTCCACAGCTGTGAAACAGGGATAATTGTGCTGGTTCCACCTCACAGTGTTGTCGTAATGATCAAATTAAACAGAATATATGAGAACATCTGGTAAACTTTAAAGCACTGTACTAATGTTGGCTAGTGGCGCTCAATAACAAAGCCCTTCAGGGACTAGACTTAGTTGGAGACTTCGGTGAATATTAAACAATTGAACATCCCCAAAACAACATTCTTCAAAGTATTCCTGATAGTATTAGTTCTTAAGAATAGTTGTGTGAATAATAGTTGAGGATGACAACCCAGTTCTCAAGTCTATAGAAGAGTCTCCTCTTATTCAAGAGATGGTCTTTTCCCTATAGCTTCTGCATAGAGGTCCCAGACAGAAAAGGCTGAGTGTATTACTGTGGCTATTTGAAACAATTAAGCCCATCTCTCTATGATTTTTAACGAGAGCAGAATTTCTGGCCTTCACATTGACGGGGGTAAAGCACCAGAGAGAGTAATAACCTATGGATGTTGACTGGATCTAGAGTCTAGGTGAAGAAAGCACAGCTGTACACGAAGGGCTGGGCCATTTCTCTACCAAGAGTAAATGGAAGACATTTTTGTCCAGTGGGAAAGCACTATTCCCAAACAAGGACATGGCCAGCTGTCAATACTGTAGACATATTCCCTAAACAATCAGTGGCACTGCTCGTAATTTTAACAAAGAAACGGACACCTTTTTGTCAGTCAGCTCTCAAATCTCTATTCTACTGGGGTGCTTATGCATTTTATGGATTGTCTAGGGTGAATTTTCAATCCCAATTAGCCTTTCCTACACCTCCCACTCTTTCCCCTTAGACACAGTTTGCAGCCTACACAGAAATTGCAACCTCATTTGCATTCTGATCTAAGACAAATGGATCTGGGATGATACATTTGCTTCCCTTTCAGAATCCTGTAAATGCAATCCCAAACCAAATACAATAAATCTTCATGAGTCAGCACTTTCTCCCAGCGTTGCTAGAAATCAGCATTTTTGATGTCACCTAGTGCCAGCTGACTAACTGGAATAGTCAGCTCCGTGGTGCTGGGGTTGGCTGGTTGGGTTGAAAGGGGTTTATTATTTATGATTAGAGTTGTTTTGAATAAAGAGAGTTAGATTTTGCCCTTGCAGGCTTTTTTTGTTTTTTTTAAATAAAGAAGGAATTCTGTTTGAATTTTGCAGTGCGCACATGCATTACCTATTAAAAATGGTCAATACAAATTTTAAAAAGGGAAAAAAGCAAAGAGTGTAAAACCTGGTCCTCCATGAGTTTGGAGTTTGATTTTGTTTGTTTTACAGATCCCAAGCACAAGGGTTAGGGAATTACAACAAGGGTGAAGTGACACCATCTGGAGAAATGTTTGGGAACTATTATTTAATAACTAGAATGTCTAGTTGTTTCCCTTTTAATATCTTGGGCAACAAAGCTTTTTTGTTCAGGTGATGTTAGATTGAATTTTACTAATTTTATCCCCTAATAGTAAAATGTATTTGTGTCTTCAACACAGAGAGCCAAGAGTTGCTTGGATTTGGGGCTAAAGGGAACTGGATTTCACTATGGCCTCCTGCTAGGTTTCTCATCAGCCTGGATACCCCTTCCCAGGAAGCAGAACAGAATGTAGAAGCAAAAAAGAGGATGGAATTTGAAATCAACACAATGAATTTGAATTCAGGTCTGCCATTTACTACTTGGGAAATCTCACACCTACTACATAACCTCTCTGAATTATCATAGATAAGTTGTCTCATCAATGAAATGAAGACAATGATACCCCTCATATTTATGTGAAGAGTAAATATAACATTAGTGCTTGGAAAAGAGGGGACATTCAATACATGATGGTGGCAGTGCTTTCTGATGTGGTTCCTCCTTTAGAATCTCTAAGGCCCTTAGTAGACTTTTAAAAAAACAACCCATTGATTTTTAAAATCAAACCCAGAAACTTGAATAATCTCCCTAATCTTTAAAGCAAGCTGTAAATATATCTTATACTGGAGTTTGCTTGCTTGGTGAGCTTTTGTTTATGGGCTATGGGGGAGAGGAGAGAGAGTCTCCTGATTGGCCTTCTTAATAATTAACAGAGACTTAATGAGTCATTTGTATGCAAGACATACAGTGTCTGGCAACTAATAAAGCCTTCAGCACAGGGAAGACCACCCCCACTCCTTTCCCAATTCCCCAGAAAACTCTAGTGCTTTCCATCCACTTGGCAAGAGAAGTGTTTCTTACTACAGAGAAATGGGAAAAAATTAAATTAAATTAAAAAGAGAATTCTACTCTGTTTGGTACACCAAAGAGGAATTTTAAAGGTGAATTAGTAGCTGTGTTTACCTGTTTAAAGCAAGCTTCCACCAGATTTGGAGGGAACATATTCCTGCAAAGAAAATAATGGTCACTTGAAAAATTCCCAAATAATAAATTAGTTCCTTAAATACTTTTTCATTGTGTCTAAGGTAAAGATTGCACTGAAATAAGCAGCAAATGGAAAAAGAGAAAGATTTTGGTGGATCTTATGAAATGGGACATAGGTCATCCCTCAGTGTGGCCCATGTAGTTTAAGGAAGTTCCAAATTCAACTCATCTGTCCTTTTGTCAGACAATGGGATTTTTTATTCCAACATCAAACCCTGCTCCTAGGAAAAACCCAAGCGAGAATGGAAATGCCTTTTATCATAAGCATTCTGGTTAACTGAGGTATTATTCAATAATGGCCATTTTGGTATCATGCCATGTGTTTAAGGACCAAGTGCTCCGAATCAAATGTCATGGTTAGACTGTTCTCCACAGAGTCCTCCCAAAGGCCCTCTGGGGGATGAGATATTGACTGAATTGCTAGAGCTTCTGAGGCTCTTTGGTGACCAACAGGGAGAGGGCCCACAAAATTTGAACTTGAGGCCCATGTGGCAGGGTTTGTTACTGCCTCAGTGCAGTGTTTGTGTTCATGGTGGGGAAGAAGTAAGAGGCAACACTCTCGCTGGGGAATCTCTAGCCAGCTGTATGACCTTGGCTAATTCATGGCACCCATGTAGGTCTCAGCTGACTCACCTGTTAAAGAGGAGATTGGATTAAACTATCACTAGGGCTCCAAGACTAAAGACTGCGGGAGAAGGAGACATGACCCAGGCAGCTGGAGAGTCTGAGATTCCAGCAGGTGTGTGTCGTCAATCAGATTTTAAGGTTATAAACTCTGGTTTCTTCCTACTGCCTAGACCAGGGGTCCCCAGCCGCTGGACTGTGGAGCAGGTGGTGAGCAGTGGGCGAGCCAGCAAAGCTTCACCTGCCGCTCGGCATCGCTCGCATTACCGCCTGACCATCCCCACTCCCCAGCCCCCATCCATGGAAAAATTGTCTTCCACGAAACTGGTCCCTGGTGCCAAAAAGTTGGGGATCTCTGGCATAGACCATCCTGTTTCTTTGTCCTTCCCATCTATGCTCTATGGGTCTGTTTCTACAAACCCTGAGAGAAAAGTGAGTTTAGGAGATTCCAAGATAAATGCTCGAACCAGGCGTCTGGGTGGGGACAGGTTAGTCTTACACTTGTCACTGGGGCAAGGAGAGGCAGAAACACACCAGACAGAGAATGACAAGATCCCAATTCTTTAAATAAGGAGTAGAAATTATACAGAAAGAAAATATAATAAAATACCCCTAATCCAAACTCCCTGAGGGTAAAGTTCCTGAAAAAAAAATGGTGAAAAGCCTTAATTAATTGTATGAATTAAATAAAGTCATTATCATTGGGTGCCAGCTTGGTATGAAATAATACAGAGTGGCTTGTTACCTTCGGATAATTGCGATTAACTCCCTGAAAAGCGCTTTCAGGGAGGTGCCGTGGGGCTGCCTTGTGCTTACATACAGATGATACAAAGTCGCTCATGGTCAGAATTGATAGGTGCTGCTGAAGAGACCCTTTGTTGCCCAAATCACTCTTGAATCTGCCAGCCACAGACCCATTCCTTGAGATGGCACGTGAACTCAAGTCCCTAGGAGGAGGTTCTCTCAGAGAGTCGGTGGGGAATCCTTTAGAGTAGGCATCTAGGATTGGTAAGCCCGTCTGCAAGTACGTTGTAGAGAAGGGAGGAAAGGGCTAGGTTTGGGGAGGACAGCCTGGGTGGGCTACTTGCTGGAGGAATGCTAAGCAGGTGGGGCACTGAGAGGTCCGTGCTGAGATATCTTCCATTTGCCTTTCTCCATCCACTCTCCATCCTGCTCTGTGCCCGGGAGGCTGACCCCTCGCCTTCTGGCTTCCTGTTGGGTTTGTCCAGTGTGAGGCGCTGACAGATCACAGGGCAGTGGGAGGAGAGAAGTGGATGTATATATTCTTCCGGCTCTCTCTCTGGCAGGTTGGGCAACAGCTTCCTCCCTCCAAATTAGAGCTGTAGCCCCTATCCTGAGGGCCCTTTCCCTCAGGACACAGCCCATCCTGACTTCCAGTAATGGCTCCCTTCCTTTCCTCAGAGCCACAGGTGGTAACAAAACAGCTTCCTATTGCTGTTAGTCCTCTAGTGTCTCACCATCACTTGTAGGTTCCCTTTACCCTGCCCACACCTTTGCAAACCCTGTTCAGTGATCCTTCTGGGCTTGCAATACGCTTCCTACGAGCAACTGACCGATGCAAAGGCAAGTGTGGAGAGAGAGCAGGCAGGGAGGTGCCAGGCTCAAACTTGGGCTTACTTCTCAGTTCTATGTCCAACATATTCTATCCTCAAGTCTGTTTCAAGTATTAGATAAACTAATTTGTAATCAGTGTACGGTTTGCATATAAAACAATGCTAAAGAAGCCATCCTTTAGTCTTTTATTATTGATCTGCCAAATCCTTTCTTCATAAATAGTACAAAAGGAAAACCTTGGGACAGGTATGATCAGATGATCTCTAAAGTCCCTTTTGGAAATAAATTATCGTGTACAATGGATGATGATACAGATCACAAGTTCCAAATTAGAAGAGTCCAATGAACAGGCTATACTTGAAAAAAAAGTAGCCTTAAAGAGGAAGACTTGAGAAAAGTAGGTCAAGAATTATTGAAAGGCATTATGTTAAGTGAGATAAATCAGACAGAGAGAGACAAATACTAAATGATTATCACTTATATGTGGAATCTAAAAAATACAACCAATTAGTGATTATAACAAAAAAAGAAGCAGACTCACAGATATAGAGAACAAACTAGTGGTTACCAGTGGGGAGAGGGAAGGAGGGGCCAATATAGGGGTAGGGGAGTAAGAGGTACAAACTATTAGGTATAAAATAAGCCACAAGGATATATTGTACAATGCAGGGAGGAAAGCCAATATTTTATAATAACTATAAATGGAAGATAACCTGTAAAAGCTGTGAATCACTATATTGTACACCCATAACATATGTAATTGTACAGCAATATACTTCAGTAAAAAAGTCACACACACAAAAGAACTAGTAATATTGCAAGGTGAGCTGCACAGTTGAGAGGATGACTGAGTGCTCAGATTCCGAATCCTAAAAGCAGGGCTTTTAAATCCTTATCTTCTCCTTGCTCTTCTCACCTCTTTCACATGAGATCAGAAAACGGACACTTACTTCAATTTCTGTTAGAAAGAGGTAAAGATGTGACCTTCATTTCAAGCCCAGTGGGACTGGTTCAGTCAGATACCTCTTCTAGGGTTTGATCAGCTACCCCAATAAGAGGGGTTGGGTGGTCAAAATATACCCAAAAGGATGGGCTTGCAAGGACGTACCTGATCAAGTCCAGGAAGGCGTCTGCAGCTGTCACTTGTACAATTTTGCCTTCTCTGTGCATGTTTTCCTTTGTGCCCTTCCCAGGATGGATGATGATGACAATGATTATGCCAATCACCACGGCAATGATGGTCGTAGTCATGTAATAGACTACAGCTCGCATCCCCATCTTCCCTGACGCCTTACTATCTAGGGCCGCCATTCCTGGGGAAGGCAAACAGAAGGAGATTTTCAGCAAATCAGTTCAGGGAATTTTCCAGTGGAAGGTCACGGGAAGAGCATTTCCTTCACCACTCCCCTACCCTCTCCCACCCAGCAATGGGATTTTATACATGTTATGAGAACTTGGCACCAAATTTAATTAGGCCGTCAACAAAAGGTGAAGGGAAAAAGCCATGGAATGGCTTGGCATCAGCTGTGTCAGCAAACACGTGATCACCTATTTTCTGCCCCAAGAATTGATATCATGTGGCTCTCTGATGGTTTGAAGGGGCAATCAAATTCTTTCCTAGGTTGCTACTAGTTGGGGAAGCTGTGAGTGTTAATTAGTGAGTAGTGTGTGTGTGTGTGTGTGTGTGTGTGTGAAGAGATACCTTAAAAGATTTCTGGCAGAATAATCTAAGCATATCTCAAGTTCTGAGCACTGTGCAGACTCACACAGATTAACTGCCATTAAGTTCTTTTATAAGAATTATTATTTTATGTATGTACTTGGGAGTCTTTTTTTTGGATATATTTATGTAAAATTTCAGCTATTATTCTAATCACCTACTGATTTATCTTCAATTTACATTTAAAGTAGGCCAAAGTTCTCGAATATCTTCTCTGTTGTTTCATTTTATCTCATCTCATCACAATTTTTAAAAAAGAATCATGTTGGTGGGGTTCTTCTCATTTTTGCACTCTGTCTTCCTCCACCTTGTCCCATAGGCCTGGAGTATCTTATCTCATGTGAAACATTCTTTCCCTCATTTTTAGTACATCTTCAAAATCTACCTCAGGCAAGGCATTATCCCCTGTGAGAGAGGAGGTATGACTTTGAAGTTTTCCCTAACTGCTCTAGCCAATGGAACACATCTCCATACCTCTTGGGATGGAAAAAAATTGGAAATGACCCAAAACTCTCAAGAGATTAAGTCATCTTAATAATAATATGGGCTCTTCTGTTTCATTAACCATTTCCTCACTTCTCTTCCTTCTTCCTCCTCCCCAAATCCGCTAAAACACTAAAATCCAACTATAGCATCATCCAATTATAGTTAATCAAACTATTTTCCTTACTATTTAAAATCATGATTCTATAAGTGTATTAAAAGTTTATATTGTATTTCAACGATCAGTATCAGATTCTAATAGTGGTTCAACATGTAGGTAGTGACCCTGTTCATACCAATGTATTGATATTTAGAGTAAGGTAAAGTATTGAAAAAAATAGTGTCCATGATTGCCAGATACCTCGCTGGGTTTGCCCCCAAATCTTGATACAATGGTAATGAGCTCTATGGGAACTGAAGCCATGACCTTCAACTTATAATTTCATGTGTATTTGAATCATATCATTCATAATTTTCATAATAAGCACTTAGTACCTGCTACGTTCTTATTTTTAACAATTTATAAGGCAGATTAAAAAACAAATAAGTAACTTTCTAAGGTCTTAGTTAACACCAAGTAAAGTGAAGGGGGAACTTGAACCCAGATCTTGTGTAACTGAATTTAACGTGCTTTCTCCCCCTGAGAAAACCAACTACAGTTCCCACAAACAAGGAGGCCAATTTTGACTTTAACGCATGAACTTAGCTTCTTTTATCCTTGCCCTGGGTTTCTTGAAACCCAGGATTAATACCTACTTATGGGGGAGGCGCCACTTCAACACTTCACCATCATTAAAAATGGGCTAATCTGTTCTCAGTCCAAGTGGTCCCATCCCCCCAGGTTCATTCTCAGGTCTCCATCATATCTCAAAACATCTTGGCTTTCCTGTGCTTGAAATCATTTCTCCCAGAAGGGGCCCACTCTCTTTCCCACCATTGCCTGAGCTTGTCACCACTGAAGCCTGCAATTCTTCGGTGGGCGAGTGGTGTGGGCACAAAAGGCCGGATATCTCTGCTAGGGGTACCAGGCGGCAGTATTTTCTTCCTCCGAGATGCTTTCTTTCCCTCTCGCCTTCTATTCTGTGGTGCTGTTCCGTTCTCTCGCCAACTCTTCTCTGCCGCTCCTGCCCACTATTCCCGACCTATAGCTATTCAGAGAGAGCGCTAAGTGGTCAAGGCAGAGCACTGGAAACCAACGTGGCAGACAAAGGAGGAGGCTTAAATCTCCCTCCCTCCCACCATGGGGGAGGGATGGGGAAAATTATACCAGAATCCACAGCTACAGGGCCATCGGCTCCAGGAAACAAAGTTTATAGGTGTTTTTTTTTTAAAGAAATAAAGTTAAAAAAAAATGAAAACCGAAAAGAAAGTATTTTTTCCATATGCTCTAATTCTGAAATAGATGAAGACAAACATTGAGGCATTTTTTAGCAATGAGCCCAGGAGAATCAACAGTCAAATGAGAGGCCTCACCAACCTCTGCATATTGACCTTGTTCCTCTGAAAGAGAATAAAGCAGCAGCTCCGATCGTTTCAGCGGAAGAGGGAATGTGTGGGAGTATCTTCATTAACCGATTCTCCACGTAGGTCCTTCCCCTAAAAGGGGTCTGGTGTCCCACAGCGGGGCTGCCTGCTCACTTCTGCTCAGGCTACCCCAGCATCCCCTCTCCTCCTTCCAATTCTAACCACTCCCCTTTTCTCTGAGGCAGGCTTGTAAAACTAAAGGGACCACTAGAAGCAAAGCCACACTGTCATCAGGGCAACAGCAGGATGGATGTGGACAATCTGTCACAACACTGGGCCTGAAAGAGAATAGCCTTGATGCTGGTGGAGTCAAGAAAATGGAGGAAGAGCTCTGGAAGGCAAAACCCCACATAAGCAAGCTGTCATTCTTCCTGTCTCTTACCCAGGCTCTGTGACCATCTTCTTTCTCCAGCCTCCTGAAATTCCAGACAAAGCTCTACACTAGAGATGACATGCGTCTGGGCACAAGGGTAAAGTACTAAATCACTTTGTAGAAAAGGGAACTCTGGTAGGAAGTGCCCTAAATGTTTGAGAAGGGAAAATTTTGCATTGAGCCTTGTCACTTTAAAATATATGGAAGAGGGGCTTCCCTGGTGGCGCAGTGGTTGAGAGTCCGCCTGTCGATGCAGGGGACACGGGTTTGTGCCCCGGTCTGGGAAGATCCCACGTGCCGCGGAACGGCTGGGCCTGTGAGCCATGGCTGCTGAGCCTGTGCGTCTGGAGCCTGTGCTCCGCAACGGGAGAGGCCGCAACGGGGAGAGGCCCGCGTACCGCAAAAAAAAAAAAAAAAAAAAAAAAAAATATATATATATATATATATAGAGAGAGAGAGAGAGAGAGAGAGAGAGAAGAAAAGGTTACTGTGGTGAGGGGGAAAGAGGTCCCTTGGGTATGTAGGTACTTGCGGGAGTATGTTATGACAACTATGTGTTCATCTAAATACGTATTTGAGAAACACATTCCAGAGCAAGTAGTAAAGATAATGATCTTGACTGGTCCCTTTTGCTTCATTTGATCTGGGCTTAGCTAAACCAGCTCCATTCAAGACATCCTGACATCTTTATTATGAAAACAATCTGTCATCAGAATTGAGATCCTCTTGAAACTCAGAGAAATACTGTATTGTCTATTGCTACAAATTCTGTGAGAGTTCTTCCAATTACAATGACATGTTTGTAAGTTTATATGTTTTGTAAATATTCAGTTAACTTTTGTGCTGGTTCACTAACTCACCAAATTCGCCCTCTTATCAGTGGCACATATTGATCTAATTTCATGATAACTGTATGTTGTAGATATTGTTGACACCATTTGAAAGGTAAAGAGACAAGGCCAGAGATGTTAAGTAACTTGCCCAGTGTTGCACAGCTAGTTAACAGCAGTGGTAGGATTCGTACCCACAGTCTCAAGGGAGTACCCTTTCCACTATACCTCAATTCTAATGGACAAGCTAGGAGTCACCCACATTTCATTGCTTGTTATCCATGCTAACTTTCTTGCTTTTGAGTTCAATATTGAAATAAGCCACCTGACTGGAAGAAAATTTGACAAAGGGAGGTAACTGTGGAAAAACTCTGACCTTCCCTGCCTTGAGGGGAAGTAACACTGGTCACCGGAAGGACTAGCCAGAGAGCTGATCAATCAGTTTAAATTCCTCTCTATTCCTAGAAAAACAACCCAGAGCATGTTCTAATGGAGGGTGGAGGGTCATGGATATTTGCTGACTGTGGGCACATGGGTCTTACTTTCTTTTCTAAAAATCAACCTGTCAATAACTGGTCATCAAGAAACTAATCCATCATTCATTCCTGCAAACCTATTATATGTTTACCAATGAGTATGGCATCTAAGAAAGATTGAACAAGACATTTTCTACAATGTAAAAGATTTAGACTTTTCTTCAAAATACCTGGGTATTTTAGGCAGCGTTCACTCTGAAGAGAGAGGAAAGGAAGAGAAGAGAGTGTCTTGATACAAATGGGTCAATATGCATTTACCTCTTTATTTATGAAGACAGTCTTTAGGTAATCAGTTCAGCACAACAGATGTGCACCAAATTCACGTTGTTGGGGTGGGGTGAGGAGGGAGTGTTTCCTAAATATGTGTATAGAACTCTCTAAGTCTATTGTAAATTAGATTTCTTCTGGTATAATATTGGTATGACTTCTCAGATAAATGAAATATGTATTCAGTCAAGTATGAAAGGGTAACATCAATAATGTCAAGTTCCCAAGGCTCTATTATTTGCATGGATTTTATTCTCCCATCAGCTAAAAATCTGTCTTATACATTAATGTGTCTCAGTCTATTCCCCCAATAACTCCTATTTCTGGTTTGAAATGTGAAATCTAAAGAAGAAGCGGTCTGTTATGAATTGTCTTTCTACTCGTCCTCGTGGTGTTTCATTGTTCTTCCAGGGCCATTGGATCAGCCCAGAGAGGACGGAAAAGGGGGGATGGCAACAGCTGATTCAAGAATATTGTTCTGTTTCAGTTATTATTTTATTTTACATATACTCCTTCTCCACCATGGGCTTCTCAAACACTCATCTAATGAAAGCCGCCTGTTCTCAACCCTCCTAGAATTTCAAGATGGGCAAACTTACAAGGAAATCAAGGATGAGCTCTAGTATGTACCGTATTCATTTGAATAAAAGGTAATGATTTTTTAATAAGAAAGTTAAGCTCTAGAAATACAATATACTTCATATTTACAGACTGAAAAATGAGCTCTTGTGTCCTAAAGCAGCTGCCCATTTCTGGAGCAAGGGCACACTGGAACCCTCAGCAATGGACAGTGAACAGGAGAGCCACAAAGCTCCGAGGAAAGGCGGTGAGGGGGAGGGAGTGAGTGTGAAACAAATGACTTTAAATCTCTGTCTAAAACTATGCGAAGGTTTTTTTCACTGAAATATTGTCTCTGGCTTCTTTATAGACTAGATTGGAAAAAAAATGTTCTATGATTCTAGGGGTTCTGGAACAGAAGGCAAATCTTTAAAAGTTAGGTTAGAAACAGTATCATAAGGGGCTTCCCTGGGGCTTCCCTGGTGGTGCAGTGGTTAAGAATCCGCCTACCAATGCAGGGGACATGAGTTTGAGCCCTGGTCCAGGAAGATCCCACATGCCGCAGAGCAACTAAGCCCGTGCACCACAACTACTGAGCCTGTGCTGTAGAGCCCATGAGCCACAACTACCGAGCCCGTGTGCTGCAACTATTGAAGCCCATGTGCCTAGAGCCCGTGCTCCGCAACAAGAGAAGCCTGCGCACCACAACGAAGAGTAGCCCCTGCTCGCCGCAACTAGAGAAAGCCCGTGCACAGCAACAAAAACCCAATGCACCCAAAAAATAAAATAAATTAAGTAAATAAATTTAAAAAAAACACGAAAAAGAAAGAATTCTTAAAAAAAAACTATCATAATTTTGCATCACAATGAATATGCTGGTTATAGCCTCAGAATGTCATCGAAGAGACAATATTTCAAACTACTTGAGGCCAACCTCAGGCATTTTTAGAAGCACATTCTTCTTCTTTTTTTTTTTTTTAAATCTGCCTCCTTAATTAATTAATTAATTTATTTATTTTTGGCTGTGTTGGGTCTTCGTTTCTGTGTGAGGGCTTTCTCTAGTTGTGGCAAGCGAGGGCTACTCTTCATCGCCATGTGCGGGTCTCTCACTATCGCAGCCTCTCTTGTTGCGGAGCACAGGCTCCAGACGCGCAGGCTCAGTAGTTGTGGCTCACGGGCCTAGTTGCTCCACGGCATGTGGGATCTTCCCAGACCAGGGCTCAAACCCGTGTCCCCTGAATTAGCAGGCAGATTCTCAACCACTGCGCCACCAGGGAAGCCCTATAGAAGCACATTCTTCTTAAAAAATGGTGGTGCAGTGATTAAGAGTTCCGGCCCTGAAGTTAGAATACCTGGATTCCACTTCTAGCTCTGGTACCACGTGACCTCTGTAAGCCTCAGTTTCCTCATCTGTAGAACGGGAATAAGGAAAGCTCTCTCACAGGGTTTTCATGACATTAAAGGGACTTCTGTACAGAAAGCACTTAGCATAGTGCTTGGCACATAGTAAGCATTCAAGAAACGTTAGCTGTTATTATTATTAATTAATCAGACAAATAATAAGCTACTCTCTAAGTGTTATTTGACCTGTCTGAGCCTCCATTTCACCTAGACAAGAAGATAATAATTGCAAGTGCAGGGAAAACTTATGTAAAGAATCTGTACAAAATAGGCCCTTGATAAATGTTAGTTATGATTATTATATGACTCCCTCTACTAGAATTTTAGTGCCAAGAGAGCAGAACCATATGTCTTATTCATTGATGTAGCCTCCTTGCCCAAAACAGTGACTGCACAGGAAGGCGCCCAATAAATGTTTGTTGAATAGTCATTCTTACCACCACTGCGGCTGTTATGCCCGAAGGAGGCCACACACTTTTTAAAAAAGCATTTAGATTAGGTTCCTGTTCAAATGACGAGCACTAAAGTTGCTCTTGTTTAAAGCACTCTGCAATGCGGACTCACCAATTTTGATTGCTCTTCCCGCCAATTAATCCAAAATAGTGAGGTTCCTTCTATCTTGAAGAAGGAGAGACAGACCTTGTGGGGAGCGACCCGGTATCACCTGGAGCTTTATCTCCAGAGCTGGGAGGTCATCAGAGCAGGGCAGGAGGGGCGGGAGGCTGGCACAGCTCCATGCAGAGAAGGGAATGGAAGAGGGGGTGGGGTCTAACACGTGCTTAAGTGGGTCACGGCTAGTATTTTTATCCATTAATGAAAGAGGACAGAAAACAATAGAGTGCATACATGGGGTAAAGGTATTGTTTTGTGAAACTTTTTTCAGCTCTGTGTGTGTATGTCCGTGTGTAGCCAGGTCACAGTGTAAAATACATTTGTGGGTTCTGGTAAAAAAAAAAAAGAAAGAAAAAAGGTTTGCAAACACTGGTATCTACCCCCTTTCAGTTAATAGTAGAGGCTTTAACAAGGAGCCACGAGCTATGGGCTTCCCTTCCTCTCACCTTGCTTCTGATGCCCTCGGGCTGCCCACCCACCATACCCAAGACCTCATCCCATCTCGCTAGTGGGGACCTAGGACAGGACGGTGCTGATTTCTGGAATCTGGTCAACTCATTTGAACAGAAATTCTACAGATATTGTAACAAGGGAAAAAGTTTTAGAAAAGGTTTGTTTCGTGGAATATTGAGCAAAGAAAATTCTTTTACTTTAATCCGTGATTCTTTTACTTTAATCCGTGATTCT
>NW_021703768.1:30335975-30502987 GCF_005190385.1 Monodon monoceros | reverse complement strand
TTTAATCCGTGATTCTTTTACTTTAATCCGTGATTCTTTTACTTTAACCCGTGATTCTTTTACTTTAACCCGTGATTCTTTTACTTTAATCCGTGATTCTTTTACTTTAATCCGTGATTCTTTTACTTTAATCCGTGATTCTTAGTGAAGAGAGTTAAACCGTCTCCACAAAGAGCTGAGAATGATTTTGTGGAATTCACAGTCAATTAAATCACAAGTATTCTCACATGGGTTTTCACCCTGGCCAACTTTTCCTTCCCGTTATGGCTGTTCACAGTCTCACAGAACTTGGCATTTCATTCACCTATAACACCACTTAGTTTTATGAAGTTATACTGCATGAGAACGACAAGGAAGCTTCCTTACAAATTTACCACTTGTGATGGCATTTGTCAGGCAAGTTGATTTTTTAACTTGACCCTTACAACTTGTCAACGAGTCTTTTTTTGAGCTCTAGTGTGCATTAGTAGAATGCAGTGTGGAAAGGTAAAAGGGAAACTTTCTCTTTCAAAAGAGTGTTAAATAGAAAAACTAGCAAAGCAGACACTAGTATCATTGGCAGAAAAACTCCTATCATAAATCACCTTTTATTCTCAGTCTGGTAGGACTGAGCAAACGATCCCTTTTCCCTGGCCATAGGCATCCTTGAAAATGAACTTTCACAGAAGGAAGCAGTGAGGGGAAGCAGAGGCCCAGCTTCAACGGCTGCTACCTCTCATGTCCAAGAGCTTCTGGGTCCTTCCCCTTAACCTTTGGCGGGGGGTGGGCAGGGAGGGGGACTGCTTCTCCGGGGTACCAGCTGGTGAAGCCCTCTGAGGGGTCAAGCTTTGCTCTTCTCTACACTGGCCTTAACCACCCAATAGCCTCATCACAGCCTGACACAGCCCTGCCATGAATGGTTCCAGTAACGCGGGAACCTACCGCACCGACCCCCTCTCTCTCTCAGCAAGGTCTCAGGAAACTCTCAGAAGGGCCAGCTCTGAGTTTCACGTCTCACAGTCCATCGCTGCTGGCGCGAGCCCCACGGAGAGGTGACCGTTCACCCCACACACTAGCCCATCCTTCGCTCACGGTATTGGAATGTGCCACACAATATGCTTTTTTTGAAGAGGAACCAGGGAGTCGTTCATCTTCTTTATGTGCGCTAAGCAGAGCAAGAGGGAGAGGCGAGTGGGACCCACGATGAGCTGGGGAGTAGTGATTAGTAACAGCTGACAGCCTCAGACCGAGACCCTTTCTTTGGTTACCTCATTGTGTAGCAGCTGAGCACAAAGGAATGACTGTCTTCTCGCCAAGACTTAGAAACCCAGGACCACAGAAAATAGCAGCTAAAAGAAAAAGCGTGGGTTGGGTGGTTAGGGCAAGGGCTGATCAGACGACTCTTGGTTATACCTGTGAAGCCTGGCTTTGAAAAGAGACCCCTGTGATGTGGAAAGTCATACCCACAGGCAGTGGACCTTCAACCAGCCCCCACCAGGAGCACTGATGTGAATGGGGAAAGTAGGTGACTTCACTCACAACAGAAAGAGCACGCAGAGAGCAGCAAATTGCTCTGGTTTAATGAGAGGAAGTTCTTTGAGGGCCAGAGCTCCAGCCCCCTCTGCCTTTGCAAAAGAATCACGATTTACAACCAACCACCGGGTGAGTTGTTTGCAATTTCCGTAACAGCCCTCTTTACTTGGGGTTGTCTAACTTGCCACGGAAAAGACCTTTATGTTCTGGGCCTCGTGCAATTTTCTTAAGAAGGTGGTGATCAAAACAGCACATTTTCTAAAATAGCTAGTGGGAAGCAGCCGCATAGCACAGGGAGACCAACCCTAGAGGGGTGCGATAGGGAAGGTGGGAGGGAGACGCAAGAGGGAGGGGATATGGGGATACATGTATGCATATGGCTGATTTACTTTGTTATACAGCAAAAACTAACACACCATCGTAATGCAATTATACTCCAATAAAGATGTTTAAAAAAAAAAAAAGCACATTTCTAGCTGGCAGGATGCTGAATGGGACTGAGTTCTACCACTGGGCCAGACTTGTCCCAAGTTAATCAAAGGGCATCACGAGTTGACTGCAGAACATGTCAGACTCAAGGGGTGCTCTATTCTTCCCATGGAAGGCCTGTCCCTTGCAGGAAAAAAAGGAATTGAAAGCCTCATAGAAACTGAAAGCGACATATGGACATTAAAACCCAAATCCATCTGGCCCAGATTCCCAGAACAGTTGAAGCAGGAGTGTGACTCCAGGCCTTGAGGAGGCTGGGAAGCAGCAGAGATTCCTGGGGCCAAAAGTGTCGTACAAACTATGCGACCCAAGGTCCACCCCACCCCTCCACCATCAAAAGATTCTGGAACCATAACCCAACCTGAAAACTCTGCAATGAACTGAGGTTAAGTTCTGTTGCCTGAAACTGAAATTAAGATATTTTTAAAGGGTATATTGCTTAAAAAAAAAAATAAAAAAGAAAGAAAGAAATAGTTGAGAGTAAAACATGTTCACCTCAGCTATTTACTGAATTAAATCCAGAATATAGAATCTTATATACTACATAAAAGAATAAATTAAAAAAAATTCAAGTCCACATAGTATGAGTGTGTTTCGTGGTTGGTAATTGCAATCATCGTTGCTTTTGTTGTGGTCATCCATTTACAATGCTTGGTGTCAGTTTATTTATCTCTTGTAGAAATAAAATACAGTGTGTGTGAGTGAAAAAAAAAAAATTCAAGTCCATGTTTTGACCAGTTAAGAGAGTGTACAAAATTAAGTCTTTGGGGATAGAGTTGGGGTTGAGGAGAAGAGGATGCTAGTGGAGATAAGAGAGTTGAGGAATGACAGATAAGAAAGGGGAGAGAGAAAAGAGGAGAAGGAAAGGGAGACTTAAAGCAGAGACGTATGGGATGGGGAAACAGTTCAGAAGGTGCTTTTATCTCAGTCAGCATATTTCTTGGTATGGCCAACACACCTCCTTTCAGTTCTGATTAGTTTGCTCAGCATTTAAAAGTTCATCAATTGTTCTTATCTAATCTATAAAGGAATAGTTGTACCCAGGGAGTGGGAGATTACACCCCCAACTACCTGACCCTAACAATAAAGCAGTATCACTTCGCAGAGTGAAAAAGACTGTGAACTCTAGAATTGGTTGGCTTCCCTCATCTCTGCCTTACATAAGTCAGAGAACATTCCCTCCTTGGAACAGGAATAGCTGCATTTTTGCCCCCAGGGCCAAGGGCGACAATGGAATTGAATTATTCCTGATATATTCCACTAGAAGTGGTGCAACACTTTACAGCTTTTTTCCTTCTACACAAAGAAGTTAGTTTTGCAGCATCAGTTTCATATTTTGATTTTTTTTTTCCATGGGGTATTTAGGAATTTCAAAAAATTCTCCGAAGAAAACTACAGGCAGCCCCTTATATCGAATTTCGCTTATCTTAAGTAGACTTCAAGGAGCTGGAGGATGTCAAAGAAAAGATGTGGAAATGACATTTGGTTGATTTTGAGACTGACGGTGCATGCGTTGGATTGGTAATATTATTCTTTAACTTGGAATTTAGGGAGAGGGTGGGTAACGATACAGTCACCAGTGTTTGGAAAAAAACACAACTAGTGGATGGGCACATTGGAGTAAAATTTGGTAACACAGAATGGCAAAGAGAGAGGGGGAGGGAGAGAGAGAGAGAATATGAACTGGGGACATTGTCTTTAACAAGGAATATGGGATAAAAGATTTATAAATAAGGTAAAGAAAACCAGGTACAAAACATTGATTTCAAATGACTAATTCAAATGACTATGACTGCCCCATCACAAATAATGGAGAATGGCAGTAAGGAAGTGAAGTTATATTAAGGGTAACTTACTTCTTTTGAAAGTGGCTATACTAATTGCTTTCATAGTTAAAAATTTCTCACTTATGTGTTCATTCACATTTCATTAAGGACCTTCTCAATGCTCTGGCCAAAGACATGATCATTAAGGCCCTCATGTATTTAGTAAGAAGTAAGACTTAAAAATATATTATTGTGAGACAGCCCTGAACAAATGAAATGCATAAAATTATCCAGCAGAATGATCTGAGATGGAATTGGGAGGAAAATAGGGAAATTTGTTGGCATATCCTGCAAGGAAATGATTGTAATAAACTGAAAGGTTTGCTTGATTTGAATCCTGGCTCCCTTACTTATTAGCTTGTGACTGGTCAAGATATGCAACCTCTCTGTGTCTCAGTAAATGAGGGATAATAATAGGATTTACTTCATGAGATTGTTCTGAGAATTAAATAAATTCAGCATGTGATGCCTTAGAACAACATCTGGCACATATCTTAGCCTTGATGATGGTCATTTTTTTTTGTTTTGTTTTTAAAAAATACTTTAGGTCTGAAAGACTCCTTGGAACACTACTGTAAAATGTGAGATCTCAGTAGGTAAAATTAGACCTTATATTTCTAGGCACATGCTAAGTGCTTTATCTGATTTAATCCTCTCAAATGACTTGCGTGGTTGGGACTTAACAATGGTCAATAACCATTTACAGATTAGGAAACGGGGAGGTGACACCACGTGCTCAGATCACACAGCTAGTAAGCGGCTATTGTTGGCATTTCAACTCAAATCTTTCTACCCCCAGAACTGCCCTGGAGATTCTTTGTAAAATAAAGTCTTCTCTGCACTGGACTTGTATCAATTGTTGATTTGTCTAATGGGGAATTCTGACAAAAATCTGTTAAATTCGTATTTGAAAGGATGCCTTACATCATAGTAAAAAAGTCTTGGTGCATGTGCTGAAAAGTAAAGCAGTGATGATGAGTGGCTACTGTCAAAGCAGTGGGCAGCCTGCACTAGAATTAGTCTGATACCTTGTTGAACTGGAGAGTCATAACATGCCAGCTTTATTCAGAAGTTGATATACTAACAGGTATCCTAAATCAAAGAGAAGAAACCTCAACCATGGGTAACTGCACATTGCAAAGGCCTTTGGGTAATTCCTGGAACTCCCAGGTCTCTTGGTGAAGCTGCAGTATTCCCTCCACCCCATACCCTTCAGAGTGGCAGTTATCAAACTTTCTCTGACCCCATCCATGATGGCACTCACCACCTCCTAGGCTAACTCTTCACTGTTGGGCAGCTTTGATTTTTAAAAACCGGTGCTTAAAAAGAACTGAAATCTGGTTCTTTATATTGCCCCTGAGATACATTTTTGCTTCTGGAGGAACACAGAGCAAGTCCGGTCCACATTTATCAGAGAGACCTCAGTCTTCTTTTCTCCAGACTAAATACACATCATTTCTCCAACTGATCCTCATGTATCACTGTTTTCAGAGGTTCATCAACCTGTAATCCTTCCCGCTGCCTACCGATTGGGGCCCTCATGCTCTGATCCAAACCTTCTTTTCTCAGCTTCATTTCCTACGAGGGCCGATTCTACCGTATTCTTCTGGGCAACCTAGACTACTCAGTATTCCCTAGACACGACTTGAGTTTTCCTGTCTCTGCATCTTTGCTTTTAAGGCTTCTTCTGCTCTTGTCCTCATTTCCTGTGGAAATCCTCCCGCCGGTCCAGCTCCTGAATTCCCAGAGCACTCTTTTTGTGCTTCTCGGCTTCAGAGCCGGCTTTGTTTTACAGTCATGTCTGTACCTGTTGGGCTCTCCATGAATATTTTCAACTCCTTGAGGCTAGAGACTGGTAACGTCTCTTCACATCTTTATTCTGCACACCGGTTAGCACATCACCTGCCCCAAATAGATGTCCAATAAATGTGTCTTGGATTGGATTCAACACCCTCTTAGTAGAGATACCCTGCTTTGTCAAAGGTGCTCCCGAATGTGCTTGGCACTAAACAAATACTCCCAAGGCGCTGTGACCACTGCAGAGTGCAGCGAACTATTTTCATAATTCTACCGAGGAAGCACACGACTACGTTCATTCATTTTTAGCCACCACATCCTACTGTTGGTTCACATTAAGCTTTTAGTCACATTAATGGCTGCCAAGCTCAGTCGCTCCCCATCCTGTGATTGAATCTTTTGAATCTAAAAGCAGAAATGTGCATTTATCCTCTGCTCAACTTCATTTTGTTGGTTTCCATGCAGCACTGCAACCCACTGAAGTCATTTTGACTCAGAGGCATATGCGGTTGAAGCCATTCTTTGGGGGCTTATATCATCTCAAAACACAGTGTAGGTGCCTTCTGGGTCTTTAAGTTGTTGATTAAAAAAAAAAAATAGGGTACCTTACCAGGTATCTTTCCAGGTTGCTGTGGAGCCTCAAACACTCTTTAGATCTAAATGTTCAGTCAGTTTCAAGTCCAGACCACCGTTTCATTAGGTTCTATTTTATTGTCAGAGGTATTATAGAAGACTTTAAAATTTCAGAATAACCAAAATAAATTGTATCAGGAATTCCACAGCCAAATATTATTATAGGAAGGGAGTATTTTTAAAACATAAAGAGATTCCTTGTAGTATAGGGAACTGTCACAAGATGTTTTGTGAGAATAGAGTAAGCCTGACTTTGTAACTTTAGGAAATAACTCTCTTTTCCTAAAAGAACCAGTAGTATCAATCTAGAAAATTATACACTGATAAATATTTTTCTCTATTAAATGGGAATGTAATGTCATTGGGTAGATACGTAAATATGCCAATACAAAAAAACATAAGTTTTTCAGGACTTCCCTGGTGGTGCAGTGGTTAAGAGTCTGCATGCCAGTGCAGGGGACATGGGTTCGAGCCCTGGTCCAGGAGGTTCCCACACGCTGCGGAGCAACTGAGCCCACGCACCACAACTACTGAGCCCACATGCCGAAACTGCTGATCCCGAGTGCTGCAACTACTGAAGCCCATGCACCTAGAGCCCGTGCTCTGCAACAAAAGAAGCCACCACAATGAGAAACCCGTGCACTGCAACGAAGAGTAGCGCCCACTTGCTGCAACTAGAGAGAAAGCCCGAGTGTAGCAACGAAGACCCAACGCAGCCAAAAATAAATAAAATTTACAAACAAAACAAAAAATGTTAAGTTGTTCATATGAGAAAGAAATAACATAATAATTATTTAAGGCTTCAGGAAAGTTCACTGGATAACTCATTGGCAAACAATTCTGAATTTGTTACATTGATCATTAAAAAGTCCATTATTTAAGTGTATGCCTTTAATTCATCTTTACTTTTACTCCTTCCACCAGTAACATATCAGCTTGTGGTTTTACCAGGTATGCTCAGTTCTGAACATACCTAATGGTCTGTATTTATTGCTCTATGTCCAGTGGCTATCACAGTAGGGATCCAATAGATATTTTGTTGAACGAATGATGAGTGACAAAGCCTGCAAATTCAGCAGGTAGGAATAACTAAGCCACTGTACTCAATCCACAAATCAATGAGTTATTTATGTAATATCTACTATAACTCGTCACTGTAACTAGGGCTGAGATGCAAATGTCCAAACAGTAGTTCCTATTCTCAAGTTCTTTCGTTGAGTAGACAAGTCATATTCTCACCAAATAATCAAATGATCAACCGCACGTGACATAAAAAGTTAAGTGTACAAGTATGGGAAAATTGGAGAGAATATTTACCTCATGTGGAGAAAAGACTTTATCATAGGCAGTAAAATTAAGGCAACAAATGCACTTAAGCATTATAAGTCGATCCAGTACAAATCTAGTGGCCACACCGCATGACACTACAGAGAGGGGGCTTTTGTGACAAATAGATCTGAGTTTGAACACAGGTTTGGCCACTTGCTGCCAGGGACACCTTGGGAAGTTTCCTCATCTGAAAATGGGGATGATAATAATGATCTTGCAGAAGGAATAACAAGTATGTGTGTTCAATGCCCAGCATGTCTTTTATACTTAGTAACTGCTAGCAATTAATATGCAGGTGAAATTTTAAAAGTGACTGACCAATCAAAGAATAAATCTTCAGTCAAGATCATCACTTCACCATTTTAAGGTAGAAGAGGGTAAACATGATCTGAATGGCAATACCAGTGTTCTCATATGTTTTCATCTTAAGATGTAAATCACACATTATTTAGCCAATTTTGGAGGAATTACCATGTGCCAGGCTCTGTCCCAGACTAAGTAAACCATGTAGCACTGTCTCTAATTTGCACACGTCTTAATGCTATGGAAACTTGATTGTAGAGAACACAATCCCACGGGAGAATCTGCAAACACCCCTGGAAACCCAGTCTGTTATCAAAAAGCCAAAATTAAATGCTTAAGACTGGGGCTAGGTCATGGCTAAGGAAAGCGAATCCAAGAAACCAAGAGGCTCAGTAATGTACAAAGTGATACCACTAGTTAGCGGTGAGGCTAGGACAGAACAAAAGCTCCACCACTAACTTTGCAAAGTAGTTTAAAGCCTTGTGTTAGCACACCAATTTGAAACTGGTTAAGTTTACAACAAATAAAGTTTTCCCAATCCTGGAAGGTCATGAGCTTTTTTGGCGAATGGGTTTTTTATTCTAACGTAGAAAGTAAAGTGACTTTAATGGTTTACTCAGGGTCATCTACGAGCAGTTTCCTTGCTCAGAAACATTGACAAGCTGCAGCGAGCATGTCTTAGGAAGTAGCAAATCAGCTGAAAGGAGGTGGAGTAACACACAACACGATCTCTGAAACTGGCTTCCAATTAGTGACAGCCCAGGCATGGGTCACTGATGAGGCCTGCGCCAAGGCTGAGGAAATGATCCTCTCTGGTCAGACGTGAGATGCACAAGCAAGGAAGGGCCTTTCACCGAATACTCTCCGGCAAGGAAGCCAAAGGGCGTTTGAACTTGATGTTTACAGTATCAAAGCAGAATCCGAAAGTGGCTGTAATCACTAACATTAGTCCCGTGCCTGCGATTCAACAGAGTACCCTCACAGCCACGATCTCAGCTGAGCTCACCTCAGGGTCCCCCCACGTGGCATGCACAACAAATATTTCTATTACTATCACTACCGTTATTTCCACTCCATTGGTAAGCCTTGAATGCCAAAGCAAAACTTCTCCCATAGCTAAACAGTGCTGAAAAACTAGTCTGGTATGAAAACTAGTCTGAGAGTTCCAAAGTTTGTGTTCTTAAGAACCAAACAGGGATTACCACGGATACATGCAGCCGGAGGGAGCCTCCTCTTCTTTGATCCTATACTCTGCACTGCTCAGTTGGCCCCTCTTCAAGTTTTCAGAATTAAACATCTCATCTCTCCACAGAGCAAGGACATCCAGAGCCCGGAGTCCCTGTTTAACAGCTCTGTGACTTCCTTCTTCAGCACCTAACACAGCTGACGGGATGAGCTCAATACTGAATGAATTAACAACCTCGCCTAGACGGTAGCCAAGGTGCCTGACTCAGAGCACAAAAGCAGTGAGGACACGGAAGGGAATGAAGCGTAAAAACATATGGTAGATGCTGTCAGGACCTATTTGCCGAGTATCCAGTGAAAGCACAGAGTCAGACGAGGTTTGACAGGGAAAATAAAGGAAGTAGTAGAGCCCGTGTTCCCTGAGAAGTGTATCGACAGTCTCGCTGAGGCCGCAGCACGTGAAAATGCCTCATGAGGGCTTGTGGGATAACTTCCAGATGAGTAGAGATGTAAAATATTTCAAGTAGGGAGATAAACGCGTAAAGAAGGTGAACAGAATAACCATTCACTGGGAATCAGCACACAGGATACACAAACGTGCTCCTTAATCCTCCACCGAGTGTTTGGAAGCATGAGAACATTTCCACTGGCTTATCCAATGCACTGAGGGTTTTCTGTCTGCACAAATTTTTCTTTACGCTCCTGGAGGGGCATAGGAACCACTTCCGAGGGAGATTCTGACATTGAAGCTGATTAAGAAGGAAACAGGAACATTCTGCTTTTTCCTTGGCGAACCATCCTTGGCTCATTTGAAAGAAATTTATTGAGCACTTATTGTATGCCAGGCCCAGAGCTACAGACAGAGCTCCAACCCAGGGCTGGTCTTAATGCTCACAGGCTGGCAGGCAGAGCAGTGCTGGGGGAGCCACGTTCTGGCAGAAGAAAAGAGGAGCACTGTGGAAGGGGAGCTGGGGAACTGTGATAACCTGTAAGATGGGGTCCTGGCAATGCTTGCCTTTGCTGTCAGGACAACTGGAAAAGCACATTTAGAAACAAGGAGCAATTTTAGTGCCAAATCAGATCTGCCTGTGCATGTTTACCAGATTGGACTCTGACAGCCAAGGATTTAGCAGTGATGTCGTCAGAACTAATAAAATAGGTTAAGAGAGCTCACAAGGGCTAAGTGCAGAGTCAGGTTAGGTATTTCTGTGAACGCTGGAGCACATCGAAGGTATACAGGCTGTTGAAATTCTAATTGGGAGACATGAAACAACCTAAAATTTGAAAACTAGTACCCCTCCCCATGCTGCCAAACACCTAGCATCTGTTCAAATCTATTATAAACCATTTCCTCAGGGAGGAAGTGAAAGAATTGCATGTAGCTGCCGAGACGTGTGCTAGCAGGGGATGCCGCTTCCACGCTGTAAACTTATGTGTGAACTTATTCATTAAGGAATGCCATTACTGACCGCGGACCTGCTGCAAAATGGACGAGGAGTTCAGTCACAGAGCACATGTGAGGTCAATGCCCCGAAGACATCATAAAACAACTTAGGAAGTACGTCTTAGAAAATGCATTAAAAAGCAAACTAGCAAATTAATCTCACATTTGGTTTGTGAAGCTGTAGCTATGCTCTCCAGTGGAAGCATTTCAATTTTCAGCACCCTCTCCCTAACCATTTCAAAGCCTGCAATTCTACAGTAGTCGAGTCAGTTGTTCTAATCGGACTTTTCAAGTTTTTAACTTTATATGGTTTACTGGTACCTAAAAATTACTCTTGGTGAAATTTTCTTCCACTGGGCATTTACCTCCTAGAGTCACTATGGGAGGAGAATAATAAAGTCATGTGATACGGCAGCGTTAGTAACACACAGCTGTATTGGGTTACTTTCATTTTACTAAACATTTTAGGCCAGGTCTTGCTCCCTGGATAACTCTGGGAATCCTCCACAGGCACGCAGAAGACGTGAATCTAGCTCTTTGTGTCTGTAACTGTACACCTGCTATTGATGCAAAGGATGAAAAGAAAAACACCCAAAATACATTGTTCTATTTTTAAGCTGTTGTACTCAGATCCTGGGGAAGGAAAGATGCCCTTTCTCCCCTTGAAAATTACTGAGAGCCAGCTATTCTGCTGTAGTGTAAATTCAATTTCCAAACGTTGAAGACAGATGATCTTAAGCACTGAGGGAGAAAGTATGGAGTGTGTGTGTATGTGTGTGTGTGTGTGTGCGCGTGTTTGTCTGTAGATGTGTGCGCATACCAGTTGGAGCTGGGGATGCCAAAATAAATCTTTCCACACATCCGGAAATGCCTATCAGGGAAGCAAACTAGCTGGCAATCAGAAACTCCCATGTAATGCTCACTGTTTTAAACGGCACACACTCTCATGTCCTAGGGCAGAATTGCATGCCACGGCTTTAGAAGGCACTCCACCAAATATTAACTGAAAGATTGAATCAGTGAATCTTTCCAGAAAAAGCATGTTAAAGTTCTCTTTGCCTGTTAAAAAAAAACCAAAACACGCCAACTGCATAAATTGGCAGTAGGGTGCAATATTTCTCTAAGTCAGGAGTCCAAATGTTGGCTGTTCTGGTCTGATGCTACTCAAGGACACAGTGGAATAGTTTCAGGAGGAGTTGGGTCACCTTGGAACTTTGGTGCTTCTTCCCTCCTGTATTAACCTCTCTGAAAAATGGTATGCAGGGTATAACACTTTTTTACATCCGAAAGGAGACTTTCATGACTTTTTCTAAAATAACTGAAGACTCTCTGGGATCTCAAAAAATGATTGTTGCCAGCCCCCAGGGATGGAGTGCCAAACAAAATGGTCCCTCGCTTTCCTGAAACTTACAGTTGGCTGGAGGAGGTGGAAAATGACAATGGGGCCACCTGGTGACACAGCACAGGTAGGAAAGCGTTCCTGGAGGAAGTGACATTAAAGTAAGAACTGAAGGGAAAGGAGGGGTTTCAGGTAAAGAGTCAAGGCAGACATGGGGGGAAGACAATGAGAAATGAGATGGAAAGAGACAAGCAGGAGCCACGCTCAGAGTTCTGACCTTTATTTCAAGAGCAAAGTGGGGAATTTTAGCAAGATGATACAGTCTTCAGGTAAAAAAGCAGGTCAGAAAACGGCAAGTCCCCATGGGGAGTGGGGGGAAGGCAGGGAGACTAGCGATGGTGTTGCGGCTGCAGACTAGGTTTGAGACGGTGTGGTCTGAACTTGGTGGAGGGGTGGCCACAGTCAGAAGTCAGAGTTAAGGAGGTAGAATCAACAAGTCTGGGGGTGGGGAGGAGTGGGAGAAGGGTCGAAGTTTCTGATTTAGCCCCTCCTTTCTACATTTCCTTTGATTGAAAAACAACAACAAATTTTCAATAGCTTCCTACTGTTTCTAAATCTAAAATTGCTGAATTCTCCTTCACGTTTATGTCCTTTCACCAGGAATATATTTATTCTACGTGCACACACCATCTTCATAATAATGAACCAGTTCTGTAAAATCTTAGTGACTTGAAAGGGACCAGTAGGTCCTTTTCAGGTGGGGAAGCAGGCTCAGAACGATGAAGGCTTTACTGTGTCTTTAAGTTTATTTTGCAGGTAATTCTAGTTTGCATACACCTGGGAACACATCCAATAGCTCTCTCCCATCTTGAAACAAAAGAAGAATTTTTGAATCTAAAGGAGTAGCAATCACATTGTCAAAGCTGGCCTAACTCAGGAGCCTTTGGCCAGCTGAGTTTTACCAGCTCCTGAAAGCTGTGGATCCTAAGGCTCTTCAAGGCCTCTTTCCAATACAGACTTCTACTGCTTGTATCTATCTGTGACCTCTTGACCAAAAAACCATGGTCTGAGGGACAGAGGAAGATGTTAAGCAACACTAGGGAGATGCAATCAGCAAAATCCAGAACGTGGAAAACTAATTTTACGTGACAAACAATCTGGTCTCTTCAATAAACTGCAAAAGAAAAGGATGGGAAAGAGAGAGACAGAGACAGAGAAGAGACAGAGAAAGAATCTATAGATTACAAGATTTAAGGGATATGCAAAACAAATTCAATTTATGAATGTGGCTTGATTCAAACTGACACACTGTAAAAAGAGAGGGAGAAAAGAAATGGGGAGTTTTGAAACCGATTGGATGATATTAAAAGGTCACTGTTAATTTTTAAACAAATGATAATGGACATTACGGTTATGTTTAGGGAAAATAATTTTTCTCTTTTTAGACTTAAATGACTCCTACAGAAACCACACTTTCCCTCAGACTATAGAAAGTCCCTAGCCTGTATCCAGGAAAGATGATTTTCACTTTCATCCCAGAGCTAGAGGTCAGGGTAGAAACAGTGGACAAGTTTCCCCAACAGTGAATCTACTTTCCCCACCTGCTTCTACACTAAGAGTTGGATATTCCAAATAAAAGCGGTAAGGTAGACTGACATTCCCAAACTCTACTTTCACATCTGCCTAGCAATTTAATCCTGAAAGTGGACTGAAAGTGAAATCAATGTTCCTAAAAGCTTGAGTCAGATTTTAAATATACTAAAATAATACACAGTGAGTCATTTTATAATTTATTATTTTTGGAAAACACACACTAATTCTCAATAGAGAAGGCACATCTCCCTCAAGGGTTGGGGAGTGGGGAAAAATGAGTTTACAGCCCTTTTTTTTTTTGGCGGTACGTGGGCCTCTCACTTTTGTGGCCTCTCCCATGGCGGAGCACAGGCTCTGGATGCGCAGGCTCAGCGGCCATGGCTCACGGGTCCACCCTCTCCGCGGCATGTGGGATCTTTCCGGACCGGGGCACGAACTCGCGTCCCCTGCATCGGCAGGCGGACTCTCAACCACTGCGCCACCAGGGAAGCCCTAGAGCCCTTTTAAACAACACTTACAAGGCTCTTCCTGCTTCTCCTCATACCAATAAAAACAAAAACAAGAGATTAAATTAGTTACTATTAATCATTAGGAAGAGTGATTTTTCTCTCTCAAGTAAGTTGGGGCTGGAAAAATTTTGAGAACCGTTGATCTGGACTTCCCTTTTGGGTATTTTCTCAAAGTGAAGTCTACCTTGATCTTTCAACACAGTCAGGAATTGTTCTAGAACAAATCTGTTGGAATGAAGTTCCTGAAAGAGATAGGAATACCTTTCTTTTTTTTTTTTTTTTTGTGGTACATGGACCTCTCACTGTTGTGGCCTCTCCCATTGCGGAGCACAGGCTCCGGACGCGCAGGCTCAGCGGCCATGGCTCACGGCCCCAGCCGCTCCGCGGCATGTGGGATCTTCCCGGACCGGGGCACGAACCCGTGTCCCCTGCGTTGGCAGGTAGACTCTCAACCACTGTGCCACCAGGGAAGCCCTACCTTTCTTTTTAACAGACAAATAAGCTGCAGAAAGGCCAGAGCCTTGTTCTTTATGCCACTTTTCTCTCGTGATCCTGTCAACCAACAGAAGTTAGGATTGTGTTTTTATTTTGAGAAGCCTAAAAATAAGAATTTAAACGAACTGTCCATTCTTCATGATAGAGAAAACGAAATTCTCAGAGAACCTTTTACCCCTGAGGCAATCAGATAAATTTATTCAGCTAGGAAGGACTGTGCTTTCATAATTCAACATACATAAGGAATATAATAACTGTACTGTATTATAGGACTGCTCATTATACTGATATGTAGCACAGAAAAGTGTATCTGTGGTGTTTTCTTAAAACAGTTTTTGTTTTCATATTTTTTCCTTTTATTGAAATCTTAGCAACTCTTGAACCATAGGTCATGAATGCAGTTAGAGTCAAGAGAGATCAAATCCTGCTCTTTTCTCCACTGAGTCTTTTCACAATGTCTGTGGTTAGAAAGAAAAACAGAGTGATTCACTATCTCTAAAGACCAGTCACACAGGGGGTCTGCTCATGCTTAAGAAGTCCTTTCCAAGCCTCTCTCCTGGTGAGGCTGCACTTTTTGAAAGTGGATTTTGACTGTACATGTGGGAAGTTGGGATCAGTAGCTCAGTGTCACAAGAAAGCCAAGGGGTTTTATCTACAAGAACACTGTGACTGTGAACAAAGCCCATCAAAGCCATAAATACCTTCCAAGGGCAATTGAAGGTTGTAAGAGCCAAACTCTCAAACTACACAGAGGAGACAGCATGAAGTGTGGTACAGACTGCATTTGGAGGTTGTCCAAAGAGCTGATGAACTATGGGGGCAAAAACGGTAGATTTAACTTAAGAACTGTGTTCCAACTTATATTAGTCATCAGTAAGAAAAGGTTTATTGACACAAATCTCAAATTGCCTTGAGAAGTTCCCAAGTTAAAATTTTGAAACCTAAGTTTGTTGCTCAGAGTGGCACAGTCCTGGCTGTAGATAAAATAATCGAACATACAAACCTTAAAAATTTCCTTTTGACGTTCAGACAGTGCAATCATTTAAAAAAATTAATAATGGAAAGGTATTTGGCAGAATAAAATACAATTTCTTGCACACTTATGTGGTTGGTCCTCAAAAAAAAAAAAAAGGAAAAAAAATGTGCCAAATGGTAAGTTTAATGCTGATTACTGCTTTAATTAAAAGAAAATTCTAAGTGATCACATAGAAATGCAGAGAATGCTCACTACAAACTCACAGCACCCAGAGCCCATTTTAACCTTCTCCACATAAGGGTTGGGATAAATTAAAAACAAGGAATAAAAAAGCCATGAAGTTACTCTGATAAATTTCGATAAAAGAAACTGATCTCTTTTAAAGAATAATAATTGTTGGAATGGCTACCTTTTCTCAAAAAATGATTTCAGTTGTAAAAATAAAATAAAATGGATGATCAGAGTCTGCATATTTAAGGAAACAGCCTTGCAGTCAGAATTTCACCAAAATCTGACTTTTTCTAGTGTTGACAAAAATCTCTTTCCATGAAAGAATCACGGATTCTGTCTTAATTTTTATATGTACTCTTTGGTGTAAGTAAATCAATGAGTAGATTGGCAGGAATGTGTCAAGTAAAATTAATTAAATTTCCTTAATACATCTGCTCTCTCTCTCTCTTTCTCTTTCTCTTCTCTGAGCAAAGTTTGGAATCATTTTGAATGCCAAAGGAAATACTCTACTTAATGAAAGATATATTTGAATTTGAGTGTATCTTGATTGAATGTCAAAAATGAACACTCATTTGGAAGGATGAGTATGCTTTGCTCCAGAGAAATTCATGGCAGCTAATTTTGCCTTTTGTATATTGAAAATAATTAAATTATTTCATTCAAGTCCTTGTAATAAGTTGCATTATGAGCAGCATGTGGCTGAGTATGGAAATTGGTTAACAGTGAGTGTTAGTTGAGTTCCACAGGACTCATAAAGTATTTTAAGCGGAAAATGGTCAAATTAGATTCTTACTTGAAACTACAAAAGAAGAACTACGTATTTCCAATAGGGTAATTAATGAAAACCTAAAACTTAGTTATGCAGAATCATGCAACTTTCTCTGCACCACCTGTGTGTATGAGGTGAGCAGAGTCTAATTCCATTGCAACTCTCACAAATATGTATTTTATAATGCTATGGTGTCATATGGAACCTATATATTATTAGAATAGATGTATTTTGGCTAGCAACACCAGGGCCATGGATTTCAACAAGAAACATCCCAAGGGACCAATTCTACCTCTGACCCTTACATCCCAATACTGTAGCACAATAAACACGGGTGGATGTAATGTACTTTTAAATTCCTGCCCACGCCTCTGCTTCCCTCATATAGCACTATTTGTACTCCACCGAGGCAGGAACTCTTGTACTTGCAAAGCTTCAAGAGATCTTTTTTTTTTTTTTTCCAAAAATACCCCTTTGAGCGTTATTTGGGAGGACTCTTGAAATACTGAAATAGAAAGTTTTCCAAGACTTAGGAACCACTTAGAATTTTCTCCTTTAAGAGACCACAAATATGAGACCACAAATGGTTTTCCTACTAATATCCAAATCCCATTTCCCAGCCGGGAGGTTAAATTGTCATTGTCAACGTGTACACACAGTTGCACAGCACCGTGCCAATGTGGCGCCTTTGGGGGAGCTTGGCTGCAAAGCTTAATCAGAACGGAGACACGCTGTCTGCCTTCATGCAGCTTGCACTTGGAGAGCACACTGGCCCAGAGCCACTGACAGCAGATCACAGGGCTGGAGGATAAAGCCGACCCACATACCACTGTGGTTTGTCCAACGATGGAAGGGGCAGACATGACTGAACAATGTCTAATATTTAGACTTACAAAAAGCTTGGGATACTTTGTTTATTTTTTGAGGGTTTTAAGCTCATGCCCCTTGTGTGGATTTCAACACAGAAAGGATAATCTGAAACAGCAGCATAAACAGAGGAAACCAACTGTTAGTGAAAAAAAGCCAGCCCTTGTTATCAAGGATAGTGCTTGTAATACTCTATCAGTGTTCTTTAAAATTCCAGACTCCCCTTGGTCAGACCAATAATCCATCCTGTCTCTGGCAGCAGCACCAATGCTGCCCTCCGTGACGTCAACTTCAAAAGACCCACCCACCTTTAGTTTTCCCTTAGCGATATAGCTTTGTTTCTTTAAAGAGTGGTCAGTGGCTTACATTTTGCTTACACCAAAGGGTCTTTGGGATTTTCTTTAATAAACACAAATGAATGATTTATAATTAGCCTGTACATTACTTATACATTTGTAAGAGGATAGCACCATCAATGCAAGAGGTTGCTTGGGCTATAGTCCTCTTCAGGCACACAAATGAGCAATAATCAGTACCACCATAAACTAACTCACCAAGCGGAGGTACAACTCACAACTGGCAATTCAAGAAATGGGATGGAAGCTGAATGAGACAACCCTCAAATTACTGAGAATGGTCAGTTGGCAAGCTTCACTTTGGCTTACTGATGGTCAAAAGGCAGTAGAAGCCATTCTACAAAGACACAGTCCAAGATTTGGATTGGAGGTCTTACGAGTGCTTTAAAAAGTGGAGGGTCCTAAAAGAATGGAACTTTAGGGGCTCTTCTGGAATTACCCAAGTGCAGACACCTAAGGGAGGAAACTGTTTCCTTCTGAGTTGAAAATAACTGACCTGGAATTATAGCTCATAATGCAGAGAATTATAATGAATATATAATTCAGTAGTATTGTAAAAGATCTGAACAGAACTTTCAGCAACGGGGGACATTCTGTAAATTAAGATGTACCAGGCCACTGAGGTAGCTCATAAAGGTCACTTCATACCAGTGAGATTTGTACCAGCACTCCAGTCTTAGCATCCACATTCCTTGGAGGAAACTCGAGTATGTAATCCAGAGGTCCTCTTGCTTCGGTCTGTCTCTACCCACACTCCTACCCTGACCCCCAACTACCTCCTCAGGGAAACCACAGGGGCCTCTGAGGAATGTCTCGATTTGGAGAGATTATCTGATTACTGCCCTCAAGACTTAACATTCTGGATACCTCAAGCATCTATACTATACATTTCCAAAAGTGAATTCCCGGCACAGGGAGAAAGCTATCTGATTTAAGCAGTGTATGATGTCCTTTGAAAGCTATGTGTAAAAACTCTAGCTTTGGTAGGTTAGATTAATAAGCAAACAAGCATTTAGAATGCCCCTTTCAAAAGAACTGACATTAAAATATTACATCTACCTTATATTTGAAAATGTCTAATTGTGTTAAAGATCATATAACATAAAATTTACCAACTTAACCATTTTTAAAGGTACAGTTCAGTGGTGTTAAGTATATTCACATTGTTGTGTCACCTGTCTTATTTTTTTAATTAAGCTGATTTTTATTCACTATAGCTGAAGAAAGTAACACATTATATTCTAACATAACAAAAAGTTATAATTGATGAGTCTACATACATTTCAAAGGATTTCAACAATTATTTTAGTATAACCAAAGATGTAACATTTGAATTTTATCTTTTTTGAAACATAAAATGCACAGTTTTAATACCCAGACTACGTATCTTATGACTTCGAAAATTTTAGCTAAAACATACATCTTTTACAGGTAAAAGCAAAGAAAAAAAAAAAAACATGATAAGTGTTGGCGAGAATGTGGAAAAATTAGAACCCTTATATGCTGCCGGTGGGGATGTAAATTACAATTACAAGTGCAATTACAAAACAGTCTGGCAGTTCTTCAAAAGGTTAAGCAGAGTTACCGTATGACCCAGAAATTCCACTCCAAGGTATATACCCAAGAGAAATGAAAACATAGGCCAGTGAAAGTCCACAGCAGCATTATTCATAAGAGCGCCCTGCCTGCAATGTAAAAAATCCCCCAAGTCCACCAACAGATGAATGGATAAATAAAATATGGGATGGCCAAACAATGAAATATTATTTGGCCATAAAAGAGAATGAAATAGTAACACATGCCACAACAGGGATGAACCTTGAAAACATGAACCTTGAAAGAGACCAGTAACAAAGGACCATGTATTGTATGATTCCATTTATATGAAATGTCCAGGATAGACAGATCTATAAAGAAATGAAGAAGACTGATGTTTGCCTAGGGTTAGAGGAATGGGGTAATTTGGGGGTGATGGCTAGGAAGTGTGGGGTTTTTTGGGGGTTAGTAATAATGTTCTAAAATTTATTGTGATGATGGATGCACAACTCCGGGAAGACACTAAAAGCCATTGAATTATACACTTAATATGCGTAAACTGTATGCACGTGAATTATATTTCAATAAAACTGTTAAAAAAATAAAAACCATCTTGAAAATAAGATAAATCTAAGTCTACCAATACCAAGAAATAATTTTAGGGACTCCATATAAATAAAAGCCTCTCTCTTTCTATTGTAAAATAGATTTCTATCATTCCAAGGAACAAGGAACAAGGGGAAGTTAGTGGTAGAGGGCAAAGTCTGACAACCAGGATGTCTCTAGCAGTTGAAAGTCTGATACACACTGCTATATATCCAAATATGCTTATGTGATTTATACAGCACTTTTCAGGCCCTTGACCTTACTTGGTAGGTGTTAAGTCAGTGTTCAGGTATTTATTTAATGGGAAATTATATACTGATATTAGCCATCTTTCCATAGAATTTCTGTTTTCTGCTAAAATCAAATAATGATGCCACGTGTCCAATTCAGAGGGAAACAAATGAATAAAGTCAATAGATGGAATTCTTTCAATTCTAAGATTTTTTCCCTATAAATTTTTCGTAAGTGTTTCTTGCCTCTACTCGTGTGAATACTGGCAAAAAAGGGGCTAAAAATTATGAAATATAATGCCTAAGTGATGTTAGAGATTCTGAAATTGTCAATCATGCTTAGATTTAACAGCTTACACTAGTCATGGAAATATGCTTATAGTTTTGTTCTCATACTGAGTCATATTCTCTCACAGTAAATGTGTTCCTGCGTCATTTAATATGCAAACATTTTGAATGTACCCATGAGTGTTATTGTTACGAATTTCCAGTTTATTATTCTTAAATATGTTTAAGAACGACTACATTAATGTCTGGCTGTAAGCCTAAACATGCCAAAGGAATGCTTTCAGATATGTCATTAAGCACAGGTCCCAAGATAAGACTGCCAAATTATATTCTAAAATTTAAAAATACAGCGAGATTCCAGTATAGAAGCGACTAATGTTTCCATCTTTTTAAAAAAATAAATACTTACTGTGTAGGTAGGGTATGCTGATATTAAGGATTTTATGGTATGTATCAATTTAGGAAAATTTTGCAATATTCTTTAGGAAAGTTAGTTTTAAAATAATGAAACTTCAGCTCTTAGCACAAACCCCTTTGAGAACAGTGCATTCAAATGACAGGTTAAGGAGACATGATGTAGTTGAGAAACCTTAAAGTACAGAAAGAAATTTTGGAAAAGTTGCAAATTAAAAAGAGTAGAGGCAACAGTCAGACTGTAGTACTTTTCAGAGTCAGAAGAATTTTGGAAAAAACAAACATGCAAAGCTATGTGTGCACATATCCATATTCATATTGTGCTATAATGAAAAATTGTGTTCCCAAATTTCATAGCATCAACATTTTATTGCATTATCTCCTACTAGATACAGACGCATCATGCTCTCTGGAAGCATTGGTAATTAATGTAAAGCACTGGTAGAGAAGTTTATACCACAAACGGAAAGAAAGTAAAGAGCTTGGTTGGCAACACTTTCTTTAAGTGACTGACAACTCTTGGTGTGTGTGGGGGTGTGTGTGTGTGTAGAACATTAAAGAAACATGAAACAAGTTAAAATCATCTTAAAATATTATTCCTGTCTTATGTGTTCTTTGTTTTTAGAAACATAATGAAGTATCTCGTATTTGCTTCAAAATAATCCAGTGGTGGGAAGGAGTATAGGTGGGGGAGAGGGTCCGGGGGTATTATAGATGACACAAGATTGTGTGTGTGTGTGTGTTTATTCCTCGCCCCCCCCCCCCGCCCCAGCCAACAGCACTGACAGGTCCTGGTAATATAAATGTCATCTCAACAGGTTGGATCTAGGAGGCCTACAATCATCTTGCCATCATGCTCTTACAGAACTCTTTCTAAATGATTAGCCAGGAGCTTCTTCTGACTTGTTTACTTGTCCCCAGCACCACAGAGGTCAGACACTGGCCTCCCTTCATCCAGTGCCCTGTGAGAGGAAACCCCCTTGGTAATTTAGGGGAAGTTTCTTCCCTCTGAGGAAAACTCAGATGGAAACTCAAGTAATTGTTTAAAAAATTAAATAGAAAGACAGCAAAACCTATTTCCCCATATGAGGGAGTGCAGGAAATGGACATTTGAAAGCAGTACTAACTGATAATGTAGATGTTGCTGGGTTAGCAAAACAAGTGCAATTACGGGTAGTGCGCTGGCCTCCAGCCTGGGGATCTGGGGTTATTACAAAGATCTCCATGAAGAAGTTAAAAAGAAGATTATCTTGTCTAGAGAAATAAATCTGCACAAACATAAGGCTTGAGAACCTAGATTCTACCCAGACTCAGAATCGGCTGGATCATTCCAGCAGATCAGTCCTTCAGCAGAGAATACCGTCACCCCAAAGACTTCTTTCCGCTTATCATGAAATACTCACTAAACACGGAACAGAGGGAAGATGGCGTACTGTCCCCTGCAGACATACAACCCATGGCATTGCCACAGAAAGCCTTGTCTGGCTACAGAACATTCTCTCTTTCTCTCTATCTCTATGTCTGTCTCTTTCTATTGGTAGAAACTCCAGCATCTTTTAACTTGGCTTTATGGGACACACAGAAGTCTTTTGTAATGGAATGCAGGTTCCTAGTCATTCCCAAGGTGAGCAGTTCTCCTAGCAGAAGTCCATTCAAATCAAAGTCAATAGACTGGGTGTCTGTGTGTGTCCTCAAGCACAAATCTCCAGTCAGAATTCATCAGGATCCATCATTGCTCTACTGAAAACCATTATCATATCAGCAGAAGAAAAGCATCTCTTTCCAACACAGCCCACAGATCTGTAGTTCCACAGTAGTTTGAAAGAAATCACCAAATTGGTAACATAGGGGAAAAAATCTTATTTTTCTTAGAGAATAATTTAATTTTAAAAGAAGTTTTAAATTTTTCTTTCTTGTTAATTTTATTAAAGAAACTTTCAAAAATGTCTTACAAACCAGAACCGATCAAAACCACAGGCTACATTGAAGCTGCTGAAATTCACAGATAAAAATTCCCAGGAATTCCCTGGCAGTCCAGTGGTTAAGACTCCGTGCTTTCACTGCTGAGGGCCTGGGTTCAATCCCTGGTTGGGTAACTAAGATCCCACAAGCCGTGTGGCCAAAAAAAAAAAAAAAAATCCCAACTCATAGAACCCCAAGCCTTCTGGAAAGTCAAATCTCACACAAAGCCTTGAGCCTGGGGCTTCTGATCTTTCAATTCAAGAACTGTTCCATTTTTACCGCAAAAGTTTTTCCATAAACATTCAATTCTGAGGGGTTAGGTTACCACAGGCAGAACCCCTCTGAGCCAGTGGTTTGTTGCAGCTGACCCAACCTCAGCTGGTATTAGCAGAGGATTGGCTCCTGGTGACTCTCCCTACCCAGTCACGTGACACCTGGAGCTCTGGGTTCAATTCTGGGAAAACAATGGGATTCAGGAGAGGGCAACCCAGTTGGTAAGGGGCCTAGAAGGACTGGGCACATGAGAAGAACTGGGAGAGAAATTCTAGGCGGTGCTCAGATGCCCTCTTGAAACTGGCTGAAGAACTGTGCTCCATGGGGCACAATTAGCACCACTAGGTGGACCTCGCAGGAGACAAGTGCAACTCAAGTTCGGACCACCTAAGCATGAAACTTTCAGGAGGCAGCTGATGGCCACCTTCCGGGGTGCTGGAGAGGGGACTCCTGTCCTGGGCGTCGGGATGCATAGCATCACCTCTCTCTGCCTTCCAGTTTGGACAGCCTCAGTCTCCTGTCTCTCCTCCTGAAAGCTGAGTGGCTCTGCTCTGAAAGGGAAAGTTTCTGTGGCTGAAACCCTGTTAGGTGCCTCTTCCCTCTGACTTCCCATCTGTGAGGCTATGTTCCCCGGTGTTACTTTTGCTGGGAACGTCACGGGGCACCCCCCTCTGGCTCTTACCGTGTTTAGCGGTGAGCCAGGTGTGAGGAAAGCAACAACAAGCTGCTGACTGGGGAGCCTGAAAACTGGAGACTCAGGAAGAGGGATGGCCTGATACTCAGTCCCTACTTTGTCCTCCACTGGGCTCTTCTTCCCTGGGTCACTGTTCCCGTGACGCTGCAATCGTGAGTCTATCTCCCAACCAGACTCTGAACTCCTTGAGGTCAGGGGCCTTGTCTTCCTCATTTGGGACCCTCAGGTCCTAGAAAAGTGGCTGGTACGTAAAAAAGCTCAACAAGTGCTTAGTGAATGAAATTGTCTGCGACAGAATGGTAGACATTTTCTGGGACAGCTAGGCTTAAATAAATTTGTCTACACTTTACCAAAACCCAAATCCACTAAAAATAAATAAAAAGCATTTAATTTCCCAGATTTCCTTTCTATAGGATGCAAAAAAGCCAGGTGATCTCTTTAGCCCTCAGATGGGTCTTCCCATTAGATCTTACAACCTCTCCCTCTAGATGGATGTTATTTAGCCTCCCTTCCCACGTTTGTAAACAGATGGAGATAGAAAATAAAGCGGGGCCAATGGTTGGCTTCAAATGAGCTGGGCTGAAGCTGCTTTCTCGGTACCTTGTTTCCAGGCTGCCATGAAGTGTGTTCGAGTGTTGAGACAGACTCAGTTTGTCAACGTTTTGATTAGCCGGGAAGGCTCCGCTTTCGGCATGTAAGCAGCACGTGGAATTTGCTGCCCTGTGGATTCCAGGGTGCCACACACTGGGGCTAAGTTTCTCAGGAAAGACCGGGCAGTTGTATAACCAATGATAATATTTAGAATTATGCAGCTGTGATAAGGTCATCCCATCCCTCACTGCAGGGCAAAAACCAATCCCTTCCAGTAGAGAGGAAGGAATTTTCCCGTGTTGTTACTCCATTACTCATGGTTTCTTTAATTTACCTTTAATAGGGAACTGATAGCTGTAAGGATCACAGACATACGAGACGTGAGGAATCTGGAGGCTTAGTTACATGCCCCTGAACTGAAGCTCTCTTCTTCTTCTAGAATTTTCACTTATACAATGTGGACCAGGACAGCTCTCACTGCTGCTACTCTGACTGCCAATAACTACCATTAATTGAGCACATACTGTGTGCCAGGCATAAATCCTCAGAACAACAGACCCACGACATAGGTACCATTAACACCTTCGTTTTACAGAGAATGAAAAGGAGGCCCAAAGAAACTCCTCCCTACCCGAGATGGATATTTTTTTCCCTCCTTCAATGAAATGTATGTGTGGGGGAAGAAAGGAAAGAAATCTACAGTCCCTTTTCTTGTACATAGATGCCTGGGGTATTTCACAAAGGCCTCAGCTATATCCCTGAGCCATGACAATGAATAGTTTAAAATATTAAATTTTTCTTGTGTGATTTTGGCTTTCATTTTTGCAAGGCCTTCACAAACCTTTCACATGTCCAAATACTAAGAATTGCCTAGCTCATTTTTTGCCCTCTTGTGTTAAAGGAAATGACAAAAGTTTACATTATTTTTATTGTAACTGTCATTTCTCTGACACTAAGGGCCATACTTTGAGGTATGCCATTTATTGTCTGTACTTTTATTTTCTCAGGTAAGAGAGCCTTTTGCTGAGTGTAGCTTGTTGGCTTCAACTACAGTTAAGTCCCACATTCCATTGAATTCATTGGTCTATAGATTTGGAAGATGTTTGTCAAAAGGGATGCATCCCCCTTCCAGAAAACTGGAGACACGGAAGATTCCTTTCGAGGTAAGTGATTGAGAAGGAATGCACACTTAGAATGAGAAAAGAAGAAAGCACTAGTTTTCTGAAAAAATTCCAAAGTAAGGAGGAGGTGATGGTTACGTCTACACAGAGCAACCTGAAATGGAGTTTAATTATTATCTAGTGAATTTCATCAGGGTTAAGTCAGCCGAGCCAACTCATAATTCTGGCATGAAATATCTAGTCTGGCTGCTTATCTTGACCAAATCAATAGGAATTGGTACCAACCCCCTATTTTATTGTGCAGTATGTTGGCATACAAGTATTCTTCTTGTTCAAAAAAATAGGTACTTGAGTACAAATCTAGCCGTTAGGCTTTCTCCAGCTTGTCTCTGGCAGGTTCTGGAATGCTAATACACACCAAGGATGTTTGGAAGGATTGAAAATTTCAAATTCAGAAAAAGGAGAACATGGCTTACAGGGGGTCTAGTGCCACAATTCACCAACAGGGATGTTCCAACTATGAAAACGTAACTTCAATGTCTCCGAGTTTAAACGTGATTAAATGTACAGAACCTTCTAAAACAAAATGCCAAATGGAAATAATGCAATAAGGGTTTCATGCATTTCACCTTCTGTCTGCACAGACCCTGGGACTTTTGAACTTAAGAGTGCTGAGTTCTCGTGTTCCTGTCGGGCGCAGAAAAGGCCAACGTGGCTAGGACACAACATGGTAATACCCAGAAGGTGGAGGAGAAGTTTTCCAACAGTTATTCGTTTAGTAGACAATAAATGTGGTGTTCAGTAGCTGATTCCATGTTGAGTTAAGCTTCAATATGGAACTGCCAACAGTGGAATGAGGCAACATATGAAACCCAGAGATAGCCTGATGGGTGCACAAATCTATCAGTGCATTTCTTATAATTAATAGCACTGACACTGAAACCTGAGTTCCAATATTGGTAGCACAAGGGATGGATTGAGCCTGCAAATGTTAATTATGTCAATGTTTGAAAATCTAGGTTCTTATCAATTTTTGGATTTCTGGATTCTTTTGAAAAATTGGAAGATCTGGCCCTTGTTGACACATGGCAACAATTGGCTGGAGCTGATAGTTTTCAGGTCACAATCTTGCCTCCCTTTGTCTACGCTATTCTGCAGCGGGACACTTTCCATTTATCATCACACTCATCTCTGTTACCTCTCCTGTCAAAGAGAAATATTTCTCTGTATCCATGACTCTATTAAGTAGGAAAACAAAAAGTAGCCTGAAAGGGCAGCTTCATATATATACATCGCCCGCTTGGCCACTGGAGGCATCTGAGTTTGCTTTTCCATTCTAAAATAGTGGACCCTGACTTTGTTGTCTCCCAGCACATTCTCCAATAATGCTTCCCAACACATACAGGGATCCCCTGGGGTGTGTGTACTTTGCAAAAGTCCCCCTGCCTCCTCATTCACACTGAGTCACACCCTGCTTTGGTTTAGAATCCCTGTACTTAAAACCATGAAAGAAATTCTTATGGAATCTATCACTCATTCCAGTTGATCATGAATATCTAAATTACCATGTAGCTTGGAAATTATTCCTTTGAGACCAACACCTTAAAAAGATCTTTGGCAAGCTAAATTAAGCCGCTTCTCTTAACAGTCCTGGAAAAGAGCTGACACTCTTTTAATGGTCCCTAGTGGCAGCATTCCCAACTTGCAATTAGGTTACATTTTAAAAGTTCATTTTATACTGGTTGTTTGCAGTTTATAATTCCTTTCTCTTTAACACCAATATTATAAATGTTGATAATTTCTCCAAGGTTTACGCACAATTTCTTTTTAACCATGCAGAGGGATTGTATCATAGTGGGTTATTTTTTTTCCCAGAAAAATTACTCAACGAAAGCTCTTATTCCTTCAACAAAGTTGATGTATTAAGTATTAGAAAATACCAGGAAATTCCACTTCAAATAACTGTTAACTCGGATTGCTACTAAAGGGAGCTAATATTTCCTCTAGTTGTACCAAACGAGGGCTTTCCTCTTATAAAACCCACTGTAGCACAGTGGAACTTTTAGCACAATTGCCAGAAAGCAGAAACCTCTAAACACTGTTCTCACCCTTGAAGAGACAGTATAAAGGAACCCCAAACCCCACAGTTTGCATCCAGAAAAACTGCAGGTACTCAATTCAGACTCCAGCCAGTAGGGATGGTGGGAAGGGACTCCCTGTACCATTAAACAAAACAGTGGATGTGAGTTCTGTCCTCTAAGTGCTTCTGCAAGAACTTGTTTCCCAGGAAAATGGCAGCACATAGATAATGAGGATGTGCCCTCACGTCAGCATGAATTTAGCTTCTGTGATAAGAATCGTGGCCGCTGTGATTACCTCTGGTCAGCAATGGGCCAGGCCAGTTTCAAAAACAAGTGCCCCAAATCATTCTGTCTACTTGATTGTTTTATGGGCACTTCATCCTCCAACGGAAGCTTTATGTACATGCAATCACTTGTTTGAAGACCTGAACAAGTAGAAGCCAGCAGAGATCTGCAAGGCGCTGAAAAAAAAACAAACTGACATAGTTTCTGTCCAAGTAATGGCCAGCCCTCCAAGGCATAGAGCAGTCAGAATCTTGCCCCAAGACTTTTGAGTTGTTCTATGTTGTTCTTATTACACAGAGATCTTGAAAGGCGATTATAAATATCCTTGAGAACTCCCTGGGCGGGGGGGGGGGGGGGGGGGGGGGGGGGGGGGAAGATGCTTGGAGCCACAGAACGATCTGCCTAAGGGTGGGCAGCAAGCCAAGGACGGAAGAGAAAACAGGGCCAGTAATACCTGAGTTCTGGGTTTTAGCTACAAACTCAGAAACCATCCTGCTGGGGCAGTGTCTATGGACATTCCTTCTCCAAGTCAGAGATGTGCTGTGGGGAAAGAGAAGAGTTTTCTAAAACTTCTTGGTTCTGTTTGTATTCTCCAATCACAGGTACCAGTGACTCCTCAACCATTTCCCATGCAGGCGTAAATCGTTATTTCGCGTTCATAGAAAATAAGAATCCTATCCTGCAAAGCTTCCGTGCCTTGAAAATCCAAGTGTCAACTGACAAAATATCTGGATGGGGAAAATCTCCCACCCCCTCCCCATTCTCCCACCAGCGTAAAAGGCAACGGGGGTGGGGGACAATGGAGAAGGGAACGAAATCATGCGGGTTCACCAGGAAAAGATACAGTGTTGGTGGCAGCAGAGTTGGTGAGTGTGTTGTGGGCATTACCTCTTGATGAGGCTTCCAAGAAGGCTCCCGCTCAAGTCGTGGTGGCTCTGAGAACAAGCATTCTTGCATCAATAGCTAATAGGCTGTCCAACCAGATGTTATCTGGGTGGGATAAGAGGGTGAGAAAACAGACCTGTTGTACGCTGTTGTCAACTACATCGCTGTGGGCAGAGAAGGCTGGTTGTGTAGTGTTTAGCAGTGTGCCTCTTTTGTAGTGAGGCAGACCAGATTACATGGCGGTTCAAATCCGTTTCCTCTTGTGATTGGTAAAATACGAGAGTTATAATCATTCATGCATTACTAAAGCCTCCTTTCCATCATCTTGAAGGGACTTTTATTTTCTAGAACAGAGCATGCATCCAGCAGGAACCTAAAGCGTTTGTTTTTCTAAGCGATCTTTTGCAATAAGCACACATGAAAAAAACAAAACAAAACTGCATAGGGTACCTGTGACAAGACTGGAAATGATTAGTGGTAACACCAGCATCTGTAACATCCGCATCAGAAGTTCCCCGGGAAAGGAGAAGTATTTGACTTCCCGGTAGCTCATTTTGTATGGTCGGAGGGTAAATCCAAGGATTGTACCTGCAGGAGAAAAAACAAAAACCAAACAAAGAAGAAAAGTTGAGTCTTTTTCGAAACTGTAACAATTGTAGAAAAATAAGCAAGCATTTGGCTGATTATCACTCCTGTCTAAGGAGACTCGATTTATTTAAGCAGCAAATATTTGTGCCACTTTGGAGCAAGGGGTGTGCCTATCTTTTCAATCATAGTCTGGAAGGGTCTGGCTGAATTCAGGGCTTCGAGTAGAACTTAGAGAAAAAAATGTTCCTGGTCTTAGCAAATGAAAAATTTCTTTGTCTAACTTGCATGCAGGGGAACCAGTTTTGACATGGTCCAGGACATGGATTGGGGCATATCTAGGAAACAAATCACGTATCCACACACAAGGCAATATAGGAAAAAAAAAAAAAAGGCTTATTATAATGAAGTTCTTTTGTAACAACAGATGTTAGAACGGCTGGCATAACCACTTATAAAGGGTAGTGTAATTTTATCTTTTACAATTAAAAAAAACCTCCTCTTGTGCACACTGTTAATCCATTTTCATCATCTCCCTGTCTACACACCACACTTTCTGTCTACATGGTCCCGATATTGCCTTGGCAACTATATTGTACAGACTTGCTAGTTGCTGGCAAAAGAAGACTACAAAATTAGCAGAGACTTTTTCCAAAAGTTTTCCCTGAAAACTTAGGGGATAATAAGGGAAAGAGAAAGCAATTTTCCCCTTAATTTGATTCTGCTCCTGGAACTTCAAAAAATATTTAAATGATAACTCTATAGGTATATCAAATTATGCTTGGTACCTTTGGAAATGTTCAGAAATTAACAGATGTATTGAATAATTTACTCCTTCTCCCCTTTTCCTAATAAACTTTCTTTGCCCCCCCAAATTTTGTTATTCCATTATTGTAAATATTTTCAAAAATTTTACTAAACCATGTGAGTTATAGAGAAGCACTGAGTAGTCTAGAGGCTAGAGGTTGGGGGAGGAGAGAGAATACTGTGTAGACACAAGTTTTTCCAAAGGAAGCAAGCAGTCCTTTAAGGAAACTGAACCATCCTAACTTCTTATGAAATGAGACACAAAGTTCACTTCAATTGTTACTGCAACTCCAATTTCAATTCTTGGATTCCAACAACATGAAGTATCCATTCTTTGATTACATACCGTGATATCCCAATTACGAGTTGAATCTACATGACTAGAAAATCCAGCTGACCCTGTTTTCAAGACCTTCAGAAAAATATGTATTGCTTTTTCCCAATGTAACAGTAATAGGTTCGGGAGAGAAAAGTTGATTTGGAAAATGTAGAAAAGAGGAAGCAAAAGCCTACCTTTATTGGTTCTACCATTTAAATAGCAAATAGCTAACACTGACTGGGCTCTCTCTATTTGCCAGGCATTGTTGTTAGCGCTTTACCTGTATTAATATCAATATATTTAATCCTCACAAAACTCCCAGGACATAGGTACTAATTTACCACCAGTTTACTGATGGAGAAATCTAATCATAGTGAAGTTAAAACATGCCCAATTTCAACAGCTCTTCCATATCAAAGTCAAATAGCTGTCTATTCAAGTGGCAGAGCTGGGATTTAAACCCAGGCAGTTTAGACTCAGATCTCACATTCTTGACTACTTTTCACACTTCCTGTCTCTTCAGTAGAGCAAAGACAACTACTGTTAGTGCTTCTCTGAGCTTCTTTCCAGAATGTTCTCTTACAGAGTTAAATACACAGAGATCACGCAGACTATACTTTTCCATATATAGTCACCATAAACATCACTTTTAAGCCTCATGATAGCAGATCCAGTGATTGTATCAAAATTTACTTACTACCATTTTTGTTGTTGAACACTTGGTTGTTTCGCAGTTTTTACTTTTATTAAAAACACCATTATGAATATATGAAGGCTGGTTTTTACCTAGAGATATTTTGTTTAGTGTAGTTCAGGGAAAGGGAACCAGTGCATTAAAGAATCTGGTTACCAGCTGCGGGGAGGAGAGAAATAGGTGAGGGAGATTAAGAGGTATAAACTTGCAGTTACAGAATAAATGAGTCATGGGTATGAAATGTACAGTGTGGGGAATATAGTCAATAATTATGTAATATCTTTGTAGAATGACAAATGGTAACTAGACTTATCATGAAGATCACTTGGGAATGTATAGAGACATGGAATCACTATGTTGTACACCAGGAGCTAACATAGTGTTGTAGGTCAATTATACTTCAAAAACAAGCAAACAAACTCATAGAGATCAGAACTGTGGTTACAAGAGGGGGTGTGTGTGGGGAAAGGAATTGGATAAGGCAGTCAAAAGGTATAAAGTTCCAGTTATAACGCAAATAAGTACTAGGGAAGTAATGGACAACATGACGAATTAACACTGCTGTACGTTGTATATGAAAGTTGTTGGGAATTCCCTGGTGGTCCAGTGGTTAGGACTCCGTGTTTCCACTGCAGGGGGCATGGGTTCAATCCCTGGTCGATGGACTTTCACTAAACTTTTTGTGATAATCATTTCATGATGTATGCAAGTCAAATCATTATGCAGTACATCTTTGTGTGTGTGTGTGTGTGTGTGTGTGTGTGTGTGTGTTGTTGTTGTTTTTTTTAGCCGAGCCGCAAGACTTGCGGGATCTTTGTTCCCAGACCAGGGGTTGAACCCGGACCCTCAGCAGTGAAAGCTCAGAGTCCTAACCACTGGGCTGCCAGGGAATTCCCATGCTGTACATCTTAAACTTATACAGTGCTGTATGTCAATTACACCTCAATAAAACTGGAAGAAAAAAAAAAAAGCATATGACTACCTCAATTCATGTTATCAAATTGCTTTCCCAATGGATTGGCCCACCAGTTTAATACCCCATTAGTGAATGAGAAGACTTTATTTCCCATACCTCTAGGAATGGAATATTATCATAAAAACTTGTTAAAAGAAGCAGAATTTTTGAATGAGTAAATAGTCTGTATATTTGTTTTCTTTTGAATTTACTTAACATCTAATGACCATTCCTCCTAATTGTATTTTCACCAGTCATTTACTAAATCCTGATAGTTTAAGAGTTTATGTATGTGTGTGTATATTTGGTATAGATTCTTTATATAATAGAGATAATTACCCTTTGCCTATGTTCAAAATAACATTTGCTATAGTTTTTTTCTAATTTGCTTGCCATATATTATTACTTAAAATATACAGGTGTTCTACAAGTAATGTCTACACATCTTTTTTATTAAGTGATTTCTTCAAGAGTTATAAACTTTAATTTCCCTCACCCTCCCAAGTTTGAGAAAACTTCAATACACTTTTCCTTTTTCGATAGTTTGCTTGGTTATAAAATCTTAACTCTTTAATCTCCCTGGAACTCTGTTTGGGGTAAGGTATTTAATTTCAATTTTCAGTGTGCATTATTCAATACAACAGTATTAACAGCACATAGGAATTATAAAAAGCTCTGGTTATATCTGGTTCTTTCCTACTTGTTCATATAAAGGTCAATTTACTAAAATCTGTGCTTTATCTTATAATAAGTATGCAAGGAATAAAATAAATATTATAAAGTTTACTTCCAATCAAATGTATTTTCACTGGCATTGGTTATGTTTTGTGACTTTTCTTTACATGCATTTAAACGTTTGTCATTCAATTATAACAAAAAATATGCACAGTAAGCCCAAGAAACTCATTTTGGTCTTCTGGAATTTGACCATACCAAGCGAGTAGGAATTTTAGATATCCTTCAAATAACAATTTAAGAACAAGCTTGGTTTTACAAGACCCTTTCTAAATACAGTTTTAGAAATGTATTTACTCATGTACAACAATATTTTCAAGGGTGGGTAGGATCCTGCCTAGTCCAGAAATACCCATTTAAATTATAATTCAGAAAAAATTGGTAAGATAGCTGCTCTACTAATGATACAGAGCAACAGAAAGACAGTCAAAGGAGGCAAAGTCTCAAGAGGTGGTGAAATTTTTCATCTGCCTCCTTCCAGTCAAGATGGTCTTGCTTGGAAGTGTAGTCCTGGCATCTACCCTAGAATGTCTCTGTTTCTTTACCGTCTCCAATACAGAAACCACATTTTCTAAAAGCTCTTTTTTATAGTAGGAACTGCAGAAAGATGACATCATTTATTTCTAAGGGATAGTTTTAAGTCAAGTGCTTTGAAGAGAGGAGTTGTTTAGAGTGATAGCACATTGCAAATACACTTTGAATCCATTTTGTCCCTGACTGTGCTTTGGTTTATTTACTGTCTCTGGGTTTATCAAGTGAGCCAGTTCTACTCTTAGGAAAGATTATGTGGGGAAGGGCAATTTTTACTGAGCTCTTACTATGTGTCAATGGTGGTGTGATCCTCATCACAACTTTACGAGGTAGGTATTATCATACCTATTTTAAAGAGGAATATGTTGATGCTCAGGAGTTAGTTAACTTGCTCAAGGTTACACAGCTAGTAAGTGGTTGACCCGGGGGCTTCCAAACAAAAGCCAGTGCTCTTTCTACTAGCTTGCTTGAAGACAGTTCTCAAATGCACCTGGCCTCTGGGTCTTCAGCATCTCTAACCCCCCAAATTGTAGAAGCGCTTGAGTATTAACCCTGGATCTGCTAGAGATGTCCCAGAGGCACCTTCGGAACCTTGCACAGGTCCACTTACTTTTTGAGGATCCCACAATATGGTTATTAGTATCAAGTCACTGTTTAAAATGGTTACACCAAGTCCCTTTTCATGGAATGATTTAACTAAATGTATATAGAATTTATTAATTAAAGTAGCCTGCCTTTTCCCTCCAGTGCACACATTTTAATCCTTGGAAACCATCAGTAACAAAGGTGGGAAAGACATTAAATGAAAACATCCTTCAGGTTCTCATGCTTAATGACAACAGCTAACAGTCTTCAGCACATGCAAGATGCCAAGTTCTCACAAGCACAGATGCCATGGAAGCCAGGACTGGTACTACCCATATCTCACAGATGGAGAACCAGTCACTGACAAAGTAGGTAAACTGCCAAAACCACAAACCTGTATAGGTCGGAGCCATAGTCAGCGTAGAGAGAGGTCAAGCTCTTCTCAAGGTCAGCTGAGTGGCTGAGGTGGGCTTCATACCCAGCTCCAGGGCCCAGACCCTCACCCACTATGCTGTACTCATGGCCTTTCAGTAGACATGGTACGAATTTAAAGAGCCTAAGTTAGGACACAACATTTTACCTACATTTTCATTCTCTTTTGAATTAGGTTAACTAAATATAGAGCTTAAGTTGAGGAAAGATTTTGTTGATTTTACTTAATGAAGTCCACATCTAGCTTTTTTTCAGTTCATTTGTTAAATGAATAAACAAAAGCCATTTTTTTCTTCAGCTTTCTGCTGGGACAGGCAGCGTTAGAGGTGAAGCCAGTGTGCTGAGGTCAGCCAGCTCTCAGCATCAAGTTAAGAGGAGATGCTCTGCATATGCAAAGATGGCTTTTCTGGGTAAGCAATTCAGGTTTCTGATTACAGAGCCCAGCAACGAAAAGGGTCTTCCCTGAAAACAAGTTCTCACAGCCTGATACACAGACTTCTCAGAGCCCTCTCCACTCTGCCCTTTCGACCAGTTAGAGGGAGAAGGGTGGAGGGAAGCCTGCTTCCCTTCAGTAAAGCAACTCACTGCCTCTGCAGAGCTGAGTTCCATTAGTGGGCACTTATTTAAGCACATTGATTGATATTCCCAGAACTAATAAAAACTTTTATGGCTACCAGATTTTTAGTGCAAAAGAACAGATCCTTTATTATTGATTACTCTGCAAAAATAACCATAAAAACCAGAAGAACTTCCTAACAGGATTTGTTAGATCCGAAGCAAACTTTGCAAAGTTGGCATCTTGGTGACATTATGTAATACATAGATGTCACGAGCAATATCAAAATTGCTCGTTCTCAGCCAACAGTCTCATAGTATTCTTATTTTGGTATTTTAACAAGATTTCTAGAATCTAGGAAATATCTTAACAAAAATGTTTACAGTGATCAAAATTAACCGTCCTTGTTGAATGCTACAAACAAAGATGCATTTTTTAAAAATACTTTTTCTGGGGCTTCCCTGGTGGTGCAGTGGTTGAGAGTCCACCTGCCGATGCAGGGGACGCGGGTTCGTGCCCCGGTCCGGGAGGATCCCACGTGCCGCGGAGCGGCTGGACCCGTGAGCCATGGTCGCTGAGCCTGCGCGTCCGGAGCCTGTGCTCCGCAACGGGAGAGGCCACAGCAGTGAGAGGCCCATGTACCGCAAAAAAAAAAAAAAAAAAAAGAGAGAGAAAAAATACTCAAGAAAAAGAGTCCTTCAGGGGTTCACTGTTTCTCCCTGGGGAGTCTATACAACAAATACTTCTTTGGAAGATTAAATATCACTTCACTTTCTAAACTAAGACACAATGTGCACCCTGGAGCCTCAGAAAGAACACATACCTGGTTCACTTTTTTTTTTTTCTTTTGCGCTACGCGGGCCTCTCACTGCTGTGGCCTCTCCCGTTGCGGAGCACAGGCTCCGGACGCGCAGGCTCAGCGGCCATGGCTCACGGGCCCAGCCGCTCCGCGGCATGTGGGATCTTCCCGGACCGGGGCACGAACCCGTGTCCCCCGCATCGGCAGGCGGACTCTCAAACACTGTGCCACCAGGGAAGCCCCGCTGGTTCACTTTTGAAGGCCAGACATTCACAAGTTAAAGCTAAAGACCTGTTTTAAGAATTTGGTTCGTATCTAATCTGAAAAAAATTATTGAAAATATTAAGAAGCCAGAAAATATTTAAGAGTAAAAGAATGAAGCACAATCTGAAGTAAACTTTAGACCAAATCACCCACTTTAACTTTTGGTGGATGTTGGCGTTTGAAATAGTAAAGTTTTACTAACGTTCCCGCCCTATCTCCAAACTCTGTCATGAACAGATTGGCAGACCAGAGCCTTCTAGAATTATTATTCACAATGCAAAATTCTCCAGGAAAAGAGACGATGGCCCCCAAAGAGCTCAGATGTCAAAAGAGAATCTAAAAGTGATATTGGCATTGATCTTGAGAGGGAGATCTCACATTCTGAGGCCAGCTGTAAGAAAACTACCAAAGGCCCACCACCCAAGGTGAGCTAACTAGCTCTTCTAGCATTTACCTTGCAAACCAGTCAAAGCCAATTCAAACTCCTACTGGGAAAAAGCTTGGCCTGCAGATCTTCAGCCAGAAAGGAGACCATGCTGTCTGCTTGAACGCAAGATGGCTCAAAGATATAATAGTATCAAATATTTTTGTTGATAGCGCACCACTGGTTTTATGTGACAAAATACTATTCTTTCCCAGCTAGGGTCTTTTCATTTTTGTAGTAAAAAACCAAACACACAAACAAAAAACTAGCACTACTTTGCCTCAAGTTCACAACAATCTAATGTATGATGTAATAAAATCACAGGAGTGGCATCCATTGCCTTTGCCATATTCTATTGGTTAAAAGCAAGGTCACAGTTTCCACCACACCAAGTGAGCTGCACAGAATGATAAGGGCTTTGTCTGACCTGCACAGTCTCTAGGCCTGGCCCCCAGCTGCTGCCGAACAGTTTCCCGAGCAGAGGAACTGCTTAGTTGCACCGATTCCCTACTGCACTCCAAACTCTGATTTCTCTCGTGATGTGGGAAACTGGTTCTTGCCTGAACTATGATTTCTCATATGCTTAGGTTTCTAGATTCACAAACTAGGAGTGATAGCTCTCGATTCCTAATTCTCTCACTAGACAGGTTGTTTTGGGGTATGAAAGACAGCAGGTGTGATGCTGTAGAAAGATCATAGTCTGGGAGTCAGAGATGAGGGTTCTGGGCCTGATGCTGCCAGTAAATTACGCTAGTAGATACTTCACTTAAATGACTGAATCTTCATAGCAAACCTACAGGACTTAATATCACCATCTTATAGATGAAGAGACTGAGCCCTAGAAAAAATAAGCCAGCTGTCCAGGATTACATGGCCAGTAACTGATGTTGGCAAAATGGGGTTTCAAACTTAGATCTGCCTATTTCCACAGCTAATATCTTCAAGTCACATAATCTCTTTGCCCTCCCTGCCCGCTTCTTAATCTGAATAATGGGAGAAATAGATCAGAAAGGCAGTATCTATGATCTTCATGAACTTTAATATTCTCTGCTACATATTCTGAGCATTATCTTAGCTGTTTTATATGCATTCATCTTGTTTCTTCTAATGAATTCTAAAGTCCTTGATAATGCCTACGAAAGCTTGTAGTAAGTCATAAAATGCTTTATCAATTTGGCCATTACGGTTATTATGGCAGGTACTCAATAATTATTTGAGAGATCAAATAAAAGTTTCTATTTCAGAACTTGGCTAGATCGTGGCCCAATTTGGAGAAGTTAGAAGCCTGTCTCATGCCAGCCTGATGAAGCTGCTGGATATAAAGTCCCATTAACTCATTTTTAAAAAGAAGCCAAGGGCAAAATGGAGAATTTACCTGCCCAAGAGGTCTGCTGGTCCCTGGCTTTTTGTTTCAGCTCAAACTTCCAGGCATTTCCTGGTGAGAAGCTACTCTGTGTTTGAGTCAACCTTTCAACCCTCCCCCACTCCTCTGTTCCCACATCCTTCAGAGGCCCTGGCTTGGCTCATTCTTTTGTCCTTTGGTATTTCCTGTTGCTGGAGGTGGGAAATACCTGTTCCAGCCTTGTTCCACCAGTGGTGCCCAGATAACCAGCCGTGGGTGACTGATGACCAGGCACGGTACAGATGCAGACTCAAATCTGCATGGCGTGCAACACTGAGAGACAACGGAACCGGAAGAACCTTGGAGTTCTGAAAAGCCTGGTGCTTTCTTCTTAAAACTGCACTAACATAGACTATGTGAAACGGTAATATAATTTATAAATAATCCTACGGGTCTTTAAATGTCCAATCCATTGTCATTAAAAAAAATCTACTTTAGAAATAGTAACTGAAATCACCAGAATCTGTTGCCTTCCTTTCTGGGTAATATATACAGTTGTGAGTAGAAACTGGAAATGAAATATATTAAAAAATTTCCAAGTTCTCCCTGTGCCTTTGCTTGTCTGTCATATGCTTGCCAGCCCACACAAACTTCAAAGTCCACTCATCTCTACCTGTGGCAGCAGCTCCATTGGGGCAAACTCTTTTAAATCTCACAATTTGGAAGAGTAAATGACTCCAACCTCTATGGGGTATAAATTAGCTATACAAAATCACAAATGGGTATACCCATAGTCTCAGCAATTGCACTTTTAGGGATGTATCCCACAGATATCCTTTACCAGGGTGAAATAACTTATCCCAGATTATTCATTATACCATGTGAAAAATGATATCAAAGGGTTGGAAACAACCTAAGTGTCCCATCAATGGGGAACTGCTTAAATAAAGTATGGTTCACCCATACAATGCAGCCTCGAGAGAATGAGGTGGTTCTTTATGTGCTAGTAAGGAATGACATCCAAGGGATACTGTAAAGTGAAAAAAGCAAAGTATGAAGTGAGCTATATATACTATGGTACAATTTGTAAAAGGCAAAAAAAAAAAAAAATTAAATAAATATGAATTTATTTTTATGCTGATAAAATAACTCTAAAGTCACAGAAGAAACTGATAACAAAACAAATTGGACCCCTGGGGGACCTGGGTGGGTGTGACACTTTCATTTCATTTCATTTTTGTTCTTTTTGATTTGGGGCAATGTAGATTTATTTATTTCATAAGTAAAATAACAAAATAAATACACACACAAAAATGGCCCACAATTAAAAACAAAATCTGACTGAATTTTATTTTACATCTTTTCTGCTAAATGCCTGAATCTTTCTAAAAACTCACTCTGGGTCTGGGTTGCTTGGTCCTCAATCTGCTTTAATTTGCTTTAACAATGAGTTTCCTTAATTTGGGTCATGGAGAGGGGGGACACTAGCGTGCTCAGATTTATAGTTGAGGCGATCACTTTCTGACCAAAAGGATTTTTTTCTGGAGACAAGGAAGTGAATCTGAAAAAACTTTGAACTCGGTCGTTATAGGCTCATGTGCTGCTTCACCCAATTAGCCAGAGTTACAAGTATACCAGAGCTGAAAACTCACATTGTAAACCACTCAACAAAGGTATGCTCTTTCCTCATCTGTCACGTTGTGGAAAGCATCCTGATGCCAGAACTTACAAAGCCCTGGCAAGTTTATTGAGTCGCAGCTTTATGCACAAGACTACTTCATTTGCCTTAAAAAAGCAAATCTAAGACAAAAGTAAATAAATAAGAAAAAAGAAAAGAAAACAACTTGGGTCATAGGCAGTCTCTTCAAAGACTCATAATTTCCTTCTTGATGCCTTTACCTTCACATTCATCAACACACTGAAGAGAGCAGCAAGCACATGGATCTCTGGGGTTTTGCCTTTCTTGCTTTAAAAATGGAATTTCCAGTGATGCAATGTGTCTAAAAGAAGAGGCCATCTTTTCAGGGTGAGAAGGGCAGTAATTGTCCATCTCTACTCTCATTAGGAACAAATGAGCTTCATCTTACAAGATTTTGAATAGAAAGTCTCTCACTAATAGCCCACTGTTTTCTCTCTGAGAAGCAACAGCATTTTGTGACCTGGAATCATTGCTGGAGAACTGGAGAAATCTCTTTGGGGACAAGAAGAATGAAGTTGTCCTCTCAGGAGACAGGGACTCAGTCTTGAAATTCAAAACTTAAGTGTACCTTTCAACTCGCTGCTCCTAAATTTACCTTCAACTCTTTGATAAGATACACAGAGGAAAAAAAGGAGTGCCTTTCCCCGACATTGACTTAATTCAGCCAGGGTGTATCTTCCTTTATCTAGCCTTGGGGGTTTTATTCTTCTCTTTTTGGTTTCAAAACCACTTGAGTGCATTTTTTTTTTTTTTGGCTGCGTTGGGTCTTCGTTGCTGTGCATCGGCTTTTCTCTAGTTGCGGGGAGCAGGGGCTACTCTTTGTTGCGCTGCGTGGGCTTCTCATTGTGGTGGCTTCTCTTGTTGCAGAGCACGGGCTCTAGGCACGCGGGCTTCAGTAGTTGTGGCACATGAGCTCAGTAGTTGTGGCTCACCGGCTCTAGAGCGCAGGCTCAGTAGTTGTGGCTCATGGGCTTAGTTGCTCCGTGGCATGTGGGATCTTCCCGGACCAGGGCTCGAACCCGTGTCCCCTGAATTGGCAGGTGGATTCTTAACCACTGCGCCACCAGGGAAGCCCTTGAGTGCATTTTTGATTGGGTCTAGTGATGGGAATATTCTTGGTCTAGGGAATAAGCTCTGGGTCATTTTGATAGCACTGAAGCTTGACATAAAACTCATAATTTTTATCCTCGGTGAGCACAATGGCTAAAATGTGTGCCCTGAAGTGCTCTGTGTGTTTCCACATCTCACAGCAATGATACAGCTCACCTAGCTGTCAGACCAAATACTTGGTGAATGATGGCACCCCGGTGTTCCATAAATATCAAGAACTCTTAACACCTGGAACGTAAAGCTTGGAAAAGACGGTGCTTAAATTCCAGTTGCCTCTTCCAAATAGCGTAGGCTCTTGACAACCTTGTTTACTCTGTAGCAAAAACAAAGGTCTGCAATTTTCATCCCCTGATTTATACAGAATATGGAAGGGCAGGAGTGGCTCTGCAGAGGTGTGCCTCAGTTGTGTCCTCAAACATTGCTTAGGAAACATTGGCCACCACACCCAGAGGCAAGAACTTGACAGTCAAGAATTCAAAGCAAGAGAAGGAAGCTGCTTCATAGATTTGAGAGACTGGCTAGAATGAGTTGGGAGATCATGAGTTCAGGAAAAAGGTCCTTGCAATGGTACAGCATCATGGGCTGAAAAGAAAACCCTCATGTATCTTATTCCGTATTTTCAGCTTTAGAGGAAGACAAATTAGACTTTAAATGATAGAATTTTGGAGTTGGAGGCAGACATTAGTCCAAATGTATTTTGCTGGTGAGGAAATATGAGGTCCAGAGATTTGTCTTAAATCATAAAGGGAGCTGACGGCAGAGCTGTGTCTGTAAGCAGGACCTTTAGACTCTCAGCGCTTTCTCAGCTGTGTTCCGGACATTCACAGATACTAATCAGAAGGGGGGATGAACTGGCCATGGACTTACATTGCTATAGAGGGCAATGGGAAAGCACTCTGTAAACTGTAACACAGCCACAATGGAAGATATTATTATTGCAGGTAATTGTCCTGAACACACATACTTATTTTTTTTTTTTCACATACTTATTTGATTACCTACTTGAAAAAGAAACAAATTTGAAATTGCCTGCTCAGTTTTCTCATTATCTGAATTAACAGGAAGAAAATAGAGCAAAATAAAATCCAGAGACAATCTTAGAACAACATTAAGCCTTCTACCCCCTACTTCAAAATAACCTTTACCAACTCTGTTAGAAACCAGCAACATTTTCTCCAAGTTTCCAGAACCCCTCATCTTGCTTGGCTCCACTCTGATGGGGGCGACAATTAATGAACAGTAGACACCAAAATGCTGGAGAAAAGGAGAAACCAGGGAGGTGGTGAACTCTGATGGGTCCTGAGTGGTACGAACAAAAATGCACTATTGAGTATGTTACATTTATTGAAACCATTTTCTCAGCAACTTCCCATTTTCCTGAGACATCACTCCCTCCATTGAGCAGTCTGTGTTGTGATAACAGCTGCCTGGGGATTACTTTCTGCTTGGCTCAAGAGGCCAGGTAGGTAAGGGACAGATAATGACGGTGTCACTTACACTGAGGCTTTCATCTCTGCCTCTCAAAGCCGTTTACAACTATTAAGTCTCTTCCTACGACTCTCTTGGCTCCCTCCTCTAGCCAAGGAAACAGAAGACACTTCCAGACCTAAAGCAGCTGACCGTCTTCTCCCCTTCCCACACCCGGTCCTCCCTCACCCTTGGCTCTCAGTCCTCTGGCCGAGCAGCATCCTCAAACCCGCGTGTATTTTCACTTGACGCCCTAGCACAGATGGAAGCCAAAGACGAAGGGTTGACGGTTTCTTCGGACACTTTGCCTGCCAAGCATTTAAGGACATTATTTAAGGTTACATGGTCGTAAGTGGCAGAACTGGGATAGAATCTTGGCAGAGAGGTGTTATAATTATTCCATTTTACACATGAAGAAACAGAGGATCAGTTCCAGAAATGGGACATCAACCTAAGCTTCTGACTCCAGAATCCATGGCTCTGATCTACTCCCCTATTCAGTCCTGGACTCTATCCCCAGGACAGGAGGCAGCTCTCTGGAATGCTTTTGGAGACGGTGGGAGGGAGGGCTGGGATCTAATGCAAGTCGGCTATTTGCTATTGCTGTCCCCAACAATTTTTCTATCCCTATGTCACTTCTCCAGAGCAGGGCATTATGGATCCACTGCTTCCTAGCTCACCCTCCAGCCCAGCCCTCTGCCCAGGGAGTCTCTGTGAGTGACAGTGACTAGCTGGGCTCTGGTAACACCAGGGGAGGGGCTGCCCCGAGCTTCTGGAAGCTCCTTCTCTTTTCCAGGAAGTGTTGAAGAAACTGGAAATCTGAACCCAGAAATCTGTTCACCATTCTTTGGATTCTTGTTGTTCAGCCTGGGTGGAGATGCCCTTCTCTTAGTAAGCTGAAAGGTGTCAGCATGGGGGCCACTAACTCAAGCAGTTGGCTAGCTGGGTCCAGACAGCAGCTGAGAGCTCACTGCATTAATGAACCTGTTTGGCTGAACTAACTGACTCGGCTGGATGTTGTATGACATGTCCAAGGCTCAGGATACCACTACAGCATTTCTGGGAGATTATTGCTTCTAGTTATAAAGAAGGGCCCTAGAGTTAATACTGCTCTCAGAATAGACTCGCTTACAGAGTAGCTTATGCAGTAGGATAACCCGATGCATTGATCGTTATTCGTTTACCTTCAAAGACAGAACCTGTCTTCGTTCAGTCTGGAGATGGTAAGGCTACCTTCCAAATCTTTATTTATGCTGAGCCTCTTGCACTGTATCTCCACTGCAGAGGCAGCCCGCATCTCAAACTCAACACATCCAAAACTGACATTATTACTTCCCCCGTCTTCTTCCTGTGTTCCACCATGACTGATGGTACCAACGCCACTCGGTCACCCAAGCCAGAAATCAGACCATCGACCTGCAATCCACCTTCTCTGTCAACTCACATGCAATCAGCCACCAGGACTCAGGAGTGACCCTTGTTCTGAATTCTCAATTCAGTCTCTCCTTTCCACCCCTCCTGTTGATGGGTCAGTGCACATCCTTAGCTAATTGGTGTAATAAAACAAGAATAGACATTTCCTGAGAGGAGGGACTAAGCATCCAGAACACTGTGGTGGGTAAGAGTATGAACTTGGAGCCAAAATGGTGGATTTAAATCCCGGTCAAAATGCATCAACTGTGGGATAAGTATCTGAGCTTCGGTTTCCTCATCTATAAAATGAGAATAAAAATACCTCCCTCCCTGGCTTGTTGTGAGGACTAAATAAAGCTAACATACTGACAACACTTACAACACTGCTTGGCACCACATAAGTGTCCACAATATATATTATACATGTAACGATAGATGAGGAAACTGAGACTTCAGAACAGGTAAACACCTTCTTTAGGATCACACGGTGATTAAGTACGGCCGGCATATGAATTCAGATCTATCCTTCATCAAAAGCCACACTTTAAAAATGTTACCACGTGGCACATCTATGGTTCCACATGTGGTTGTTAATAACAAAGTAGAACGTCTAAAGTACCAACACAGAAAGACACCATATACGATATAGAACTGTATATACAATGTGATCTAATTTCAAAAAATATTACGAATTTCTCTACTACTACCTCTGAACCCCATATATTCCTTTGTCATCTCATTTTTCATCCATCTCTCCTACTAAACCACCTGAGGGCAGAGATGCCACATTGTATAGCATAGAGCCAGATACACAACATCCAATATTTGTTAAGCTGCTGAATAGCATTGAATCTTTAAAAAAAAAAATGTATTTATTTAGCAGATAATAGATGAGTGACATTCTGTGACTTGAACATGACAAAGGATTTTTCTTTCTTTCAGGGAGATGTCTGAGGTCCCTCTGACACAACTGACCACAGTAGGAAGTAGAAAGTGCTTCCTGGAGGAAGAAAGACAGTGACCACTCTTCTCAGTGTGTTTTTGTCAGACAGCTGCCTGCTATAGCCCTGGAAGACACTTCATCAAATGCTTTAATGATGAACTATCTTAAAGGGACTTAGCACTTGCCACTGCCTTCTTTCAAGTTGCTAGCCCGCTCCCGTTACATGGGCTTTGCAGCCTGGCACTTTCAGACTTTGACATGGCTTAGAAATGACATTAGAAATGTCATTGCATAGAAATGACATCACATTGCACATGTGGTTCTATGCCTGTGTTTGTAGAGGAATTGGTAGTGAAATATCTACAATTCCCTACTTTTTTTGAATATATGCATTCAACATGTCTCTACTCCTCCTCTGTATTTCTAGCTTCTATTTCCACACACTAAATGCACATTTATTTTATTTCAAAAAGATGAAAGAACACAGACTGAACAAAAAATTCACCCCACTACGTAGATTTTCCCAGTCTTTTTTAGTAAAAGTGATCAAAACCTAAGAATTTGAAAACAAAGTAATTGGGACTTCCTTGGCAGTCCAGTGGTTAAGATTTCACCTTTCAGTGCAGGGGACATGGGTTTGATCCCTGGTCGAGGAACTAAGATCCCACAGGCCACAGGGCAACTAAGCCTGCGTACTCTAGAGCCCACATGCCACAACTAAAAAGAAGCCCATGCACCACAACGAAGATCATGCATGCCACAACTAAAACCCGATGCAGCCTAAATAAATAAATAAATTTTAAAATAAATAAATAAAAATTAAAATTAAAAAAGAAAACCAAGTAATAGCTATAGTTCTTTCTTGTCATTTCATCTTTGGAGAAAATAACTCTTTTCTTCTTCCTTCCTAGCATCTTTACAGTCTTTCCTTGTGCTGCAGCAAATAAATTTGAGAGTTGATGTCCCAGACATGTCCTTTTCCTATTATTTCTTTTAGGGTTGATGTAGACATGGTACCCAGTGGCAAGCTAAATGAGCCTTTGTTTTCACTGGGCCCTCAGTGGAAGAGGCACCAAGAGATAGCTGAAGGCTTCTTCCTTCTCTCCTAAATCTGTTTGCTACTAAGTTGCGATTCCAAGTCTTTGGTGTAGACTCAGTGGTCTGACTGTCAATGAGACCTCTTTATTCGTTTCTTTGTTAGTGCCTTCTTCTTGTTACTTCTACCTCCTCAGTTTCCATTAGTAAAGCCAACCCTGAGGGCATCCTGCCAAGTTATCTACCCCAGCTCAGCCAACTCATCACAATTCTCACAAATCTTAGGGAAAGTCCTCTTTGGGCTAGGAAATGATCCCAGAACTCAAAGAGAAAATGGACTCTTAAATCCTGCCACTATCTTCCTTCTATCAGAGATGTTATTTCTTTGTAATCACTTAAGAACTTCGTTCCCCATTGATCTGATTTCCATGTTCAGGTTTTATCACTTTCCATTTCTGTGTTCTTCACCTGAAACATTTCTGTCCCAGAAATGGAACTCTTGTGTTTAGAACACCATTTTGAATCAATGTTTCTGCATCTTTTCCAAACATACTCCAGTATCACTGAGCTCTATTGTTATACGTATAGGGTTGCAAAATAAATGGGTATTTGTTAAATGAAAGAGGAATGCAGCTTAATCATTTGTAGGAGAATTATACGTTTTCTGCTGAGTTTAACTGAGTAAATCGTGTAGCAAAATGACAAAGCTATGTGAATGCATGTAGCATTGCTTGGTAATTGGCCTGTACCAAGACATGGCAGCATTTTTCTTCCTGGCAACTCTCACAAGATGTCAGCTAGTCAGGAGAGCACTGAGCTGGGATGGCAGAGTGGTTAAGAGAATGGCCTCTGGCACTAGACAGCCTGAGTTTGACTTTCACCTCTAGCATTTACTAGCTGCGTGACTTTGGGCAAGTTGCTTGATCTTTCCGTGCTTAGTCTCCTTAACTATGAAATGAGGATCAGAGTAATCATACCTACCCACTGCCTTCATAAGCTTGTTTAAGGATTAAGTGAGCTAATATAAGCAAAACACCTAGGAAGTAGCTGGAATAGTGCTGTATAATCGCTCACAATTATTATTACACAGCTATTACTTGGCTTGACAACGACTGTAATTCAAAGAAAAAAACCGAGATGAGAATACTGTATTTTACATCAACTTCCAAGACAATGATACAGCACTGAAATACTTCTTCCGGGAAGATATTCAAACCCGGAGACCTAAAGGAAGCCATTACTTCTCTGAGTCAATCAGGAAACTTTCTTTTTGAACATCTCTGGAATTAATTGAAGAGTCATTAATCACCAACAATTACTGAAAGGAGCCAAAGATGTTGAAATGGAATATATCTAAAGTCTTGTGACAAACTACTCTTCTGCTATATTCCTATTTGCCTGCAATCTAAGAATCCTATTTTTGGAGATAAAGTTATAATTATATTTACATGCTACAGAATTTTCTAAGTTTTTATTGTCATTACCTCTTATATTTGATGGTGATCTTGGCAAACTCCAAGGTAGAGATTAAAGCCTTTTTTTGGTGGCAGATTAGTAGAAATTTAAGTTATAGCATTTTTTACAACATGACATTGGCTTATCTGTTTACCAGCCTAAGGATTTCTATATTGGTTCAAAAATTCTGAGTAAGTAGGTTTTTCAGCTATATTTTAAAGGAAGATTAATGCTACCTACAACTAGCAGATATAATTGCTAATTATAATGAACTATAATTTCAGATACCAATAAATCAAACAAAACAATAATGTTTTATTTGTACAGACTGCTGTCAACAATGCTAAATTAGTAAGAGACTGAAATGTTTCAAAAAAGGTTTAGCTATTTATGGCAGACACTTAGAGGCAATGAATGAGGGATCTGTGTTTACATTTCCCCTAATTTACCTTTCCCAGTCACTGGACGAGACAGTGTACAAACAGAAAAGATTCGGTCTCTATGTCTGTGTTGATATTCAGCTGCAAGTCAGCACCAGTTAGAATATAATTACTATTAGGGACCTGTGTCTCATTCTGGGTATACCAATAGTGTACATTAGTTTTAAGTGAAAGTGACATTGCATAATGATCACATTTTGGACAAATCTAGAGCACTTGCTTGTTTCTATTGTTACTTAACTGCTCAGGTCTTAAGATTAAATTATCCTCTTTTATCCTTACATGAGATGGAGAAACATTTGATTTATTTCCCTTCTTCACACAATCAAGTGATTTGCATAATGCCTAATGAGATTCTTTCAGATTCCCACATGTTTTACCACATGTTGCTCCAAATGTGCCAACAGACTGTCATTTAAAGGAGAAAAAGAATCTTCAAATTCAGAGGAAAGCCTGGGCTATCCTTTTGAATACCTACAATCAGTTCATCTGATAATATTCCCAGGCAGTCAGATGCCCCCGAGAAACAAGATCTAGTTGTGCTTTTTTTTTTTTCCGCTTGTTATCAAATGACTTACCCACAATGACTGCAGTGACAGTAAGCAGCACAAAAGCATTCCGAAACAGGTAACTTTTAACATCTTCTTTTGTGATGTTTTGCACTTTCTTCTTGGCCAAGAGTGTGCGTTTACGGACCCCTTGCTGGAATCTCTCCATCCTGCCTCCCATCCTGGCCTCTTCTCCATTGCTTTTAGTCATATTTTACTTCTGCAGAGTGTCTCTTCTTTGAACTTCAATGTCACGGAATCAGCCCCAGAAAGCCAGTCCTCTTTGGTGTTCAAGAACACAACTAGACGAGAGAGAAAGAGACAAGAATTACAGCCTCCAGGGGTGAGAAATCAGGGCTGCCCGACACCAGGGGAAGCTGTTGGCAAACTGCATAATCTCAGTAGGAATCAAGGGCTGGAGAGTGGCAATGCCAGATCTCAAGGCTAGAATGTGCATATTTTACTGGACCACGTGTGAGACATGTGCATAAATCCAGAATATATGAGCAGGTACTTGTGTTACATTTTTAAACATTTGTCCTTCCCTCTCCAGTGAAGCTATAAAAGGGCTCATCAGAGCTGGGTGTGACTGAGCACCGTTACCCCCACCCGATCCCCCAGAACCTAGCCAAGTACTTTGCACAATGTTCGCCCTCAATAAATGTCCAATTGAATTAAACGCACAGGAAATGCTCAGTAATTATACTTAATGGCTCATGTTGTATACATGGCAAAGGCATAACCAGGTCAATGAAATGAATTAAGATACTGAGATTTCACAGTCAGAGGTTGCTGTTATATATAATAAAGTAACTACTTTCTGCATTAAGAAAAAAATCACGATAATATCAACTAGTAAATATGCTTATGAAAAGAACACAAGTACCCACAGGCCCTGGGAAATACATTTGACCCTTTCACGTGGTAACTTTTTTTTTTTTTTCATAAAATAAGCTAAGTGCACTGGGCACGTTTATAAATTATCTGAAATCATAATTCATCTTCATTTTGGTCCCAGGTAGAAGTACAAAGTAGCATTTGTCTTTGTGGCAAACATGCTGGCGTCTTCTGAGGAAGCTATCACCCACTTCTCAGTATTTTAAAATTTAGGATTTCTAGAATAGATGAGGAGATTAATTCAATTTTCATTCCAAACGTTACAGCGTGTGGTTTCTAGTTTCTTTAAAGTGCTCCTAGGTTATTCAAATATATCTAAGTAAATCTCTCCTTGGTGGAAATCAGCTGTTTTGAAAGATCAAGGGATTCCTCCTGCTGTTTTACAAGATTTCTAATCCGTAACCTTTCCCATGATAAATCCAAGTAAAAAATCAAGTCGTGCCTGTGGACGTGTGTATCTGGCAATGCGAAAAGCCAGTGTGTGCGTCCGTGTAGGAGGTAGCTAGAAAGCAAGAGACTCCTCGGAAGCTTTTGGCAAATCCAGGTGCGGAAAAAAAGACTAGTCTTAACAGTTTTGACTTTTAAATAAAATTGCAGGCTGGGGTCAGTGATAATAAGACGTACAACTCGCTCAAGACTTCACAGCAGATTAAAAGTTTAGGGAGAAGTGAAGAAGAGGAGACACGAGAGACCAAATTTTTTTCTCTCCTACTAATCTCTGATTCCCTTTACCAGTCACTTTAAAACAGACCAGCTCAGCCTTGATTCTTTTCTAGAGCTCGAACCACAATCTGCCCCCCATCCACCCTGAATGACTCAACTCCAGATTAAGAGAGGACACGGCGTAAATAGACACCACACGCTCAATGCATTAAATTACTAACATGGACTTTATCTACCAAAATGGCTAGCTTTTACTCTCGCTACTCCTCTGCTCGGGAAACAAAATACACTGGCAGAGAAATGGAACGAGAAATGTAGCCCAGCAGGAATACAGGACGTCAGACTTACCTTTTCTGATTTTGTAACGGGTGGAAGATACCCCAGGCAATGACAAGGTGAATTCCCAGCAGGTACAGCGGAGCAACAAAACGCAGCGAGCAAGGCGTGCATGTGCTCTGAAACTGCAAATTACTATCGGGGCAACTTAAGAAAAGGGGCGGAGTCTGTGCCCGGGAAAGGGGGAGTGGGGAAAAATGAAAACACCACAGGGAAGGAGGGAGGAAAGCCGAGGTTTCTGGAATATTGATTAATCTTGGCGCACCAGAAGCATGCTTGCTGGCTTTGTTTTGCTCCTTAGACCGCTTTTCCAGCTTTGTCAGTTCACCTTCATTAGAAATGCAAAACCGGGACCAGGAAGAATTGAAGAATAAAGCGCACACAACACTCAGAAAGCTTGAAGTCTTGATTACAACGTTTCAAAGAAGACTTTTCTGAGGCTGAAGTTAATTATCTCACATAATGGCAGGTTTCCTCCCCTTAAGGAAACACGAGAGTGTGCTCTTTTGCCTGGTTGTACAACTGTTATGATGAAAGAGTCCCTCTTTTTAGAATTGGGGAAATAACTGACATTTCTTGGGAAGACCCGGAACGCAATCAAGTATAGAGAAAAAAAATACTATAATTCTCTAACCTTGCCTAAACTTACTCAAAACACAAGCTGAAACATGCCTCTGTTTTAGCAGTTTAAACTCTATTATAGCAATAGCAAATCTAATTTAGCTCACCGTCTGTGTTGCAAAGATTCAAAAAGGTAAGAAGCACAAAGATGCCAGGATCTTTGCCAAACTACTCAAGTAAAAAGCATTTTAAGACCAAGAGTATAAATGCACACTTGAAGTTTGGTAATTTCAAAAGATAAGTTGCTGTGCAGACAGATGCCTCAATTTTAAAGGAGGCTAAATGTCCCCCACACCCCCTCCTGCCTCCTCATTTTTAGGAACTAGAAAATTCTCATTGCCTTGAGAATATAACTTGCACTTTTAGTCCACCTTTCTTAAGAAGGAAATAGATTGTGAAGTCGATTTTTAAAAATTAAAAAAAATTTTTTTTGAGCCTGGCTCAACTCCAAAACTTAGAACTTGTTTAGTATGAAGAAAAATGTTTAACAGAAACAAAACTCATACCAAAAATTACAGAGTTCTGTATTCCTGTTTATTAAATCTCATATTCTCCTTGCAAAATCTGCTTAATTCTTGTGTCTGTTTTCCAACAAGAAAGTATGTCTTTTTCCCTTATTAGCAAATCCAGGGAGATTCTAAAGGTATGTCTCCTGCCAAGCTTCAACTGTTGCATGTATATACTCTTTTGAAGAGCTCCTGGTTGGAAAGCAACGGTGAATCATGTAAATGCTAAAATTATAAATTAGCAGCAATTATAACAAGTTTTAAACTTGCATCATTTTAAGAGATTATTGAGAATATCTACCTCTGCCAGTCCCACCCCTCAGCAATCTTTCTCTTCCTCTTATCTCCTAGGTCACTTAGCATCCATATCACATAGTTTAACACATAGTTCCACTGTCTCCTACTGCTCCTTTCTTTTAAAAAATCCTGTTAAATTTTGGCTTCTCAACTAAATTGTAAGTTCTTTGAGGGCAAGAATGGGTCTTATACCTGATACATAGTAAACATTAAATTCAACTCCTATGAATGAATGACATAATATAAGAGTATTAAACAAAACACTTTGCAACCTTCTGTGCTAAAACAAAATCACTTATTTTTATGTTCGCACTTCTGGCCTAGGTACATGGAGCACATGTCATTTCTCGATGCCATGACTACATTTTAAAGCATTTATTTACTACACTAGGTCCTCTCTGAGCCATGGGTTTACGACTAATTTGTTCACATTTCTTGTGGAAGTGACCTGTATTTCAAGAGAACTTAAAAGAGAAATCTTTATATGATTTTTAATGGAGTTTCAAGTCAGGTGGCATTTTCGTTTTTAATTCTGTTTTTTTTATAGGCAAGAAAAAGCACTAGAAAAACCACACTTTGGTCAGCATAGAGATGAGAAGGCCCTAGTGCCCCTTCTTTTTCCTTTTTTCTAATCCCCAAAGCTTGGTTAAAAACCACTTCATTATTTTAGTTTGCACAGACATTATGGGAGTCTGGTGAACCCCGGAGAAGGGAAATAATTCACCACTGAAAGTTTTGTTGGCTGTAATAAAAACCCAATGAGAAAATGAGATGCAAAAAGTTTCAGTTCAGAGTTCATCTGAATTACAAGGTTTTAGTCTGCGGGACATATTGGGAACTACTTCTTTTAAGTACCACTTTCTCTTTTGGAAAGCTATAGCAATAATGCCCTCAGGACAACTTGGATTTACTCAACACATATTTCTTCCTTTTCCTCTATTTTATAAATAAGACCCTTGAGCATTCAAACATTTTTTCCTTCTTAGAAATACTAAATAAGTGAAACAGCAAGAAATTATGAACATGTCTCTATATGTCTCTATATGTATTTCATTTAAAGCTACTCTGGGTAGGAGACACAGAGCTAGGAAATCACATTAATTTTGGTATTTCAGAGTTTAAAAAAAAAAAAAAAGATGTGGCAAAACCTGCTCCTTTTAAAAATTTTTCCAAGAATTTTCTTTGAACATGCTATTATAAAGTATGCTGTAGGTAAATTCATTTGGGGGGTTGGGGAATGTCACCATAACAGGAAACAACCAAATCCAACCTATCCTTGAACTCCATTAGTTTCAAGTATGAGGGATCATGATTAACAAGTAAGTGTCGTAACATAGTACAGAACAATCACATTTCAGCAGTCAAGATAAGGAAATTCTGGAATTTGAGGAAGAATATGATTAGAAATCCTTTTAACCTTTATTGAATATTTTCCACTTTTATTTGTAATTTCATGGGAGATTTTTTCCTTCCTTGTTCAAATAGTTTACGTTTTAGAATCACCATAAGGAATGTCAATTTTCCTTCTACAGTTTGGAAATTGTAGAATGTTAAGACAATGAAGGGGACTTGATTTAACCCCAGGGGAAGCACTAGAGGTAGCAGGAGTAGACGTAGTACTTGTGGTAGTTGGTCTTTCATTTTGTCTTAAATTTTTTCCTTCTTAGGTTTGAATGTAAAAAGCAAAACAACAAAAAATTGATGGTGAATTCTGGTTAGGTTTTTAATGATTTGGGTTTATCTTAAACCTATGTGAAGCCTGAAAAACCCAACTATAGAGGTGAACTATAATTAACCTTTATCCTACTCACTCGTTCAACAAACCTTGAGCAAGTCCTGAGCTCCAAATACCAGCCCCTTTTCTCTAGGGGTCCACAGACACATCTGTAATTATTGCACAGTGGGCAGTAGGGGGGCCCCACAGAAAGTTATGGGAACTCTGTGCTGGAGCCTATTTACCAGGTCTCCCTACGAGGACTCAGAAATCCTTGGAGGACCTGTTCCTGGCTCAGCCTTGTACGTACAGAGGACCCAAAACAGAAAATGAAAAAACCTTGAACTCAATTCCTAGGCAAGAGGGAGCCACAGGATTTAAGCACTGGAGTGATTTTAGTTTTAGGTTGATGCAAACCCTTTGAGAGAACAAGACTTTAGTTAGGACCCAAAGGGGCAGAGGAGCATTTACAAACGGGGGTAGTTCACGCTCACATTAAAAAAAAAAAAAAAAAATTCTATTGAAGAGTACAGACAACCTCATGTTATTGAGCCCCAAGGGATAGGCTGGCATTGAGTTGAGACCACCTCCACTAGAGGTGCTTCCTCTCCAGGTCACCTAACCCACCCACTTCACTTGTTCCCAGTGTGTTCCTCTAGCACATTCTAATGTTGTGACCTCTGAATGGGTTTAAGAAGTGGTCTGAGTAAGGGTAGAGGCCTAGGGAACCCCAACATAATAGGTAAGAAGAATAACAGGACCCCCCTCAATAGATCTGCAGGTGGTGAGAAATTATACCAACGATTTTATCCCAAGTTAGCTAAGAGTTGGACATAATGGCGGTTTAAAGCAATGTAACACATTTTCTTCATACTAAAACTAAAGAGGGTCTGCTTTTTAATGAATATTTCACAAGTGTTATTGCTATTAATTATGACTCATGTTGTGAAATGGCTCTTTTCCCAGTTCTTCAAAACGAGCCAAACCTCCACAGGACCAGAATCTTAGTGTAGCTGGGAAAGATCGGGTAGGTTAGTGGGAATGAAAGGTTTTGGCAGTGTGAGCAACAATGATAGTCGACATTTTTATAGGAATTTATAGTTTCAGAAACACTTTTACACACACTATCTAATTTGATCTTTGTGACAGTGCTTTGAGGAACATGCTATTATCACTAGCCCTGTATATCCAGATGTTGACATGGAGTTCCAAGGGATTGAGCAATTTGCCCAGCATTACAGTCAGTGAGTGACAAGAGTTCCTGACAGTTCACGGATATTTGGTTTCTCATCTTTTTCCAAAAGGAGTCTCCAGTAGCTTTTATTAAGACAAAGAGAAAAAAGAGTAAAGAATATTAAAAGGAAGGCCTACCATCTGTTATTTCTTCTGGAAAGTCAACCCTAAACTTCTCCTGTTCCCTCTCCTCCTCCAATCCCTGACAGGGTTGATTGCCCTTCCTATGTGCTCCCAAGACTCCCTGGGTTTAAATTTCCAGAGTGATTACCACCCTGTTCTGTAACTCTCTCTTTCTAGACTGTGGGCCCTTTGAGAGCAGAGCTTATCTTTATAACTACTGCCTACCCAGTCACCAGTACCGAAGGTTGCTTGGTTAAGTAAGAGTTGCTGTATCAATAAATGGACACATCACAGCCACAAATATGAGAAATTGTATCAGTCCATCTCCAATCCTAAAACTTGGAGAAGGGACATCAGTAAACATCAAACTTAAAAAAGGGGAGAAAAACTAATGGATTCCTTTTTCAATCATTACAATATAAAAGAGATCCAAGTGGAGCTGCTCTAATGGAACGGGTGGGAGGTGGCGGTCAGAAGCTATCTCAGTTTCCCCCTCTTCTCTCCCTCAGGGGTCCCCCTCATCAATCCATGGATTCCACCCATCATCCTTGAGAACAAAGATGTGTTTTGTTTTGTTTTTTTGGCTGCGCGGCATGTGGGATCTTAGTTCCCCGACCAGGGATTGAACCTGGGCCCCCCTGCAGTGGAAGCGTGGAGTCTCAACGACTGGACCACCAGGGAAGTCCCAGAACAAGGATGAATGAGGAAGTCATGTCAGCTTGTGCCAGGATTCCTTAGTACTAGGTCCAGGTTTAGAACTTAGGTCCCCCCATTCTTGCCCCCATCGTGTTTTCAATCACTAAACCACAAGTTCCTCCTCTCCCAAATTTGAATGTTGTCTGTAAAATGAGGTTAGGCTACCTTATTTTGCTCAAGTCGCTTTCTCTTTCAACAATCTATGATTCTAAATCATGTCATGCCAATAATAGGCTTGCCCCACCCACTTCGATATATTTAGTTAGTGTCACAAATTTTTATATGCACTCAGTGATTAATGGCTTCTCATTAGATTCCTCTGCCACAAATTAAACACAAACATGTAAACAGTCACCAGAGGAAGCTTACTGAAGGGCACGGGTTTTATGAAGCACAGTGATGACATGAATCTTTTATAAGTGTTTGCTGGTATAGAATCATAATTACAGCAATCAAGACAGATACACCTCTTTTGTAAGGAAAAAAAGTAATTATAATTTAAAAGCGCACAGCTCAAAGTTGCCATCACAAAAACGACTATTATAGCAACTATTTCGCATTTGGACATTTTTTTGGCAGGAGCTCTGGGCATTGTTTATTGTGAGTCAGAAACAGGCACTGAGAAAATATGCAAATTTTTTAAGCAAGAGAAAATGCAGCTTTGAGTTGAGAAAACAGGGTGAATGGTGCAAACTGTCTGGGTCTTGCACACAAATCAATCTTAGAGGCTGAAATAATTTTTGGTCATTGGATGCTGTGAGAGTAATTTGGGGTAAGGTCAGAATAAAGTTATTTTATGCTTTAAAATATACATTCAAGATTTGTGCTGTACCCTGGAATCAAAGTCCATCTTCTGCTAATGCCACATCTATAGCTTGATTCTAAATTGAAAGACCAAGGAAGAAACCTCCGGAATGCTACCGATCCCATTTTCCTTGGCTGGGCAGAGGAATGGCTCTGGGCTCGTGAGGCAGCTCACCTCTGGGTCACAGAAGTGGTAAAGCCAAGCGTCCTCCCTCACCCTGCTGCCTCCTCACACAGGATCACACCTGAAGAAATAAAATTCACTTGGGGTAACAAGTTCACTCCTGTCGCTAGACCTCAGTTGTAAATGGGTGTTTCTATCAGAGTTGCATGAATCCAGTACCAAAATCTCTTAATATCAACAGATGAAACTAGGGGAGATAATATAGCCTTGGAGAAACATACACTGAGGCTGGGGTCTGGTGATGGAAGCTTGGGTAAATATTGGGAGACTCCCCCGACTCCAAACAAAAGGTGAGGCAAGAACTAAGCTTCAAACTTTTTTTAACCTGATAAAGTTAATTCATATATGGGCCGATGTCACAAATCGAAACCTCAGACAGCCTGCACTGTCAAGGAAACCTAACACACTAACTCCAGTCCTCCCACTCTGCTTTAGCTAGCTTACCTTACCTAGGAATAGGACCTGTCAGCCTTATAAGGACCTCTAGCCAATCATGCCCCCTTTCAGCGTGGCCTCTTCTAAAGCTCTACAAAGTCACCCTGGCCCCAAATCCCTCGGGACGGTTGCTCCACTGCCTGTGAGGGACTGTGCTTCTCCAGTCCATGGGTTGTTTTCACTGAATAAAGGACATCAAACTCATTTCAAAATTGTATTATTTTTGTCGTTAGAGAAACCCTTTGTTCAAATAAAATCTCATGATGAAACAAATGGTAATACAGCACATCAGGGATAAGCCTAATGTCCAGGTGGGATGCCCAGAGCCACTAGATTTATACTTCCTCTGGTGTCCCCTCCCTTCTCCCCACCACCAGCATCTGGACCCTGAATGGGTTCCCAGGGCAAGATATGGAAATGACTGGATCGGGTAACTCGAAGTACTCAGATTTTGAGAATAACGTTCTCATAATCTGGAATAATCTCAGAGGAAAAGACAAAAGGTTTAAAGTAAACTCTAAGGACCCCACGGTGCTAGTGATGTTTCAATGAATAAATCTTATAGAGGCATGGTTTGTTTTAGTAAATTCAACCACAGGTAAGATGTATGGGAGTATGTTTTTCAGGTCTCACGCCCAGGCCTGGGGTGGGTGGAGGGGATGATGGGTGGTGATGAGACGGACTGGACTGAGCAATGGGTCATAGTTTTTATGTCCTTGTGACCTAGTTAAGCTCCAGGATAGATGCAGGAAATGCAACAAAGCCAAATTAATGGTTTGCCCAAAGTCAACTAAGTGAAGGTTGAAATCAGCACCAGAACCCGGTGTTCACACGCCCAGCCCTGATCATCTTCAGACAAACATACAGTGAAAGCCTGGTAAGACGTGACTCACTGATGAGACAGATATTTTCAGCTGCGGTGTTATAAAGCTATTGTTGCTCAATATGGTAGCCACTGGCCGCATGTATTGGAGTGCTTGAATGTGGCTACTGCAAATTGAGATGTGCTGTAAGTGTGAAGTATATATTGGATTTTGAAAACCTGATCCAAAAAAATGTTAAGTATCCCATTAATAATTATTCATATTGATTACACGCTTGTAATGATAATATTTTAGATACTGGGTTAAGTAAAATATATTAAAACTATGTTAAAGACAGTTTCACCTGTTTCTTTTTTGCTTCTTTTAACGTGGCCAATAGAAAACTTAAAATCACATATGTGACTCTCATTGTCTTTCTGTTGGAAAGACAGCACCGTTATGAAGTGATTACTCTTTATAGAGGCGTTCTTGGACTTGGTAGAGCTGGCGAGACCCCCTCTCCAGTCCATTCTCTCCCAATTTATTTAAATAGATTAGCATGTGGTGAGAATATTTTGGTCTCTGCTAGAGGTTTAATGCTAATGGTCAGAGTAATAATTATAAAACAGCTACCATTTATTAAATCTTTTCTATGTGCCAGGCACTGTGCCAAGTGCTTTACATTTGCCTCCTTTACTTGTCACAGCAAACCTATTGTTACTAAATTTCATCATTCCCACTTTACCAGCGAAGGAATTGAGGTTCTGAAGGATTAGCAACCAGCCAAGGTCACAAGCTGGTTAAGTGGCTGGACTGAGATTCCACCGCAGGCCGCTTGCTTTCAAAGCTCAGGCACTTGAGTGCCACACAGTTCTGCTCTGCGAACGAACACTCCCGAGGAAAACACTGTCCTCCGAATTGCACCAATTCCCACTAGGTTTGAAGGCACTGGAGGGAAGGTGGGATACCCAGAGAAGGGCAAAACGGTTGCGGTCCTCAAGGATCTTCCAGTGCTGTAGGGAAAACAGATGCACAGTGAGATAGATGACCGAATAAGACCTGATGAAATTGAAAAATAAAACTCTCTAGACAGACAGTTTGCAGGGAAAAGGGAGGGTTGCACGGTAGAAGCAGCATTTCAGAAGGAGCTCTGCAGGTGAAGTGTTTTGCAAACTTAGGAATAGCTAGGGAGAGTCTTCCAGGTGGAAGAACCCAGGAGCAAAGACACAGCACGGACTCAAGAGTGGCTATTAAAACATGGCGCAGCCGAAAGAAAAGACCGAAGAGGTTGAGCACACCGTGTTTTAGACAAGTAGAGAGTAAGAAGGTAGAAACAGCTTGGATACCTTGCTTTCTTTTCTTTTTAATTGAGGTATAGCTGATTTACAATATTGTGTTGGTTTCAGGTGCACGGCAAAGTGATTTGGCTACACATACGTGTGTGTGTGTGTGTGTGTGTGTGTGTGTGTATTCAGTTTTTGGATTCTTTTCCATTGTAGGTTATTACAAGATATTGACTATAGTTCCCTGTGCTATACAGTAAATCCTTGTAGTTTATATGTTCTATATAGGGTAGTGTATATCTGTTAATCCTAAACTCTTAATTTATTCCTCCCCCACCTTTGCTTTCTTGACAAGCATCTCTTGGGTTGAAGAAAAGTCTTTGGGTGCGACTTTCAGAATCAAAGATAGCTTTGTATTAATGCAGTGTGTAAAATGCTCAAGTCTTTTCTCTAGAATCTGGCCAAATAAGCAATCACAGCTACCACCACAAAATCAGCCCCTAAGACTTTCGGAGAACTACCCAATCTTCATGAACCAAAAGGAACAGGGTATCCAAATGTAACAAAGATGCCACAGGAGTGATCCCCTGGTGGCCCACGTTCTCTCATATTCCAGGATCTTTATCAGCAGAAACGAAATGCCTTCTCATCCACACCCCTGCCTCAGCCCCACCCCAAATCCACACTTGGGTCAAAATCCTCGTTTTCTTCAATTCCATTATGGGAAGTTATGTCTCGGAGGCAGTAGATCCACAAAAGGATAATAATTGCTAACACTTATGAGGCAGACAGAGAAGACTAGAAAAAGCAGCTTTCACCAGCATGTAGAAGAGAGGGAATAATTTTATTAGATAATCTATTGGGATCCCTCTTTAGATGTCTGTTAAGTTTTTCAAATGTAATTTTTAGGACAGAACCACTCCTCACATCCTTGGCAAGGTAGCCTTCCTCTGCTTACATTTTTTTTCCACAAAATCCAATGTGACTCAGAACTACCGGTCCAGCTTTCAAATTCTTCCAGGAAACTGGAGCCACCAGGTGAGGCCTATTGTTATGGAACAGTTTGGTGATTAAAATGTAGTCCTAATCTAATTTCAGCCCAGGGTTTGTCTCCAGGTTAAAATGTGTGGGGTGGAATTAGGGAAAGGAGGCCTGCCAAAGGGTAAATTTACCCCTGGTTAGCTACCCTTTGCACTAGTCTTCTACTACAAATTCAGTACCAGAGCCAGGACCGAGCAAATCCTGCCCCGGGAATACAGTCAGTATATGTATATATATGTCAATCCTGGAGCTACGCCTCTGGCATTCCTTTCACCCACCTGGCATGTCTGGTCTTCTCAACTTCTTATCACAGAGAATTCATTGCTTCCTTGCTGGCTGTTTAGAAATCTTCTCTTGGGTCTGCTGGATGAGATTGCAATCTTTATTTGATCCTGGGGCTTTACGGAAGAAGGTCCATCCTTCAGGCTAGTCTTGAGTTACTGAGAGCTGCCTGGAGATTTAAAAATGCACATTTGACTGTATGAATTAAAACTGGGTGTGATCAGGGTTAAGAAAAAGGAAAAGAACAAACAAGCAAAGGGAGTGGGCAAGGGCACAAATAATCCTCAAAAGGGGAGGAAGAGGCTATGGTGCAGCTGGGATTCTGATTCTCATTAGGAAGTCAGTGTAGACTAGAGGAGGGCTCCTCTCTGACCTTTCTCTTAAGGTTGATGTGACATGTTCAGCTTCCTCAGCTCTACCAGCATGGACCCTGAAGATTTCTCCATCTTATTCTAGTGCCCCTTCAGTGCCTATGGAGAGCTTATATTTGTTAACATGTTTACATAAATTTCCCCCCCCCCTAAAATTTTTGAGGATTTAGGTCTTCAAAATGTTTTTTCTTTACAATAGAGTAAAAATTATAAAGTAAAATGTGTTTCCCTTCTACACTTCTTCACACCCACAACCTTTGCTCCACAGTCAGCAGTGTATTTTTACGCTTTTTTTAAAAAGTTGAAATATAGTTGATTTACAATGTTGTGTTAATTCCTGCTGTACAGCAAGGTGATTCAGTTATACATATGTACACATTCTTTTTTATATTCTTTTCCATTATGATTTGCCACAGGACATTGAATACAGTTCTCTGGGCTGTACCATAGGACCTTGTTGCTTATCCATTCTTTATGTATTAGTTTGCATCTGCTAACCCCAAACTCCCACTCCAAGTCTATTTACACTTTATGCAACAAATTTCTGAGTCGCAACTCAGTGCGCGACACTGTTTAAGGCACTGTGGGTAGAGTGGTGAAGAAAGGAGAGGAGGTCTAGACTCTCCTGGAGCTTATATTCTAGTGGGGGAGACAGACCCTAAACAAAGAAATGCGCATGGCTTCAGGAAAGGGCTCTGGATCTCACTGACTGGGATAGGAAGCCACTGTAGGGCTTAGCCCAGTGCAGAGGGGTAAAGTGGCCTTTTTAAAGAGTGAACTCTAAGACTTCCCTGGAGGTCCAGTGGTTAAGACTCTGCGCTTCCACTGTAGGGGGCACGGGTTCGATCACTGGTTGGGTCCTGCATGCCGTGTGGCGTTGATTTCCGGTGGCCTTGGCCTGCAGAGGCTTGAAGCAGGGTTTCAGTTCCTGGTCAGCGTTTGAGGTTGGGTCTCGGGGGTGAGAGCACCGAATCCTAGCCACTAGATCAGTGGTCAGTGACAAGGCCCTGGCCCTACGGCTTTGTAGAAAAAGAGTTCCCACAAAGACAGAAAGCAGTGAAACAAGTAAAGTATTTATTAGGAAAAAAAGAAGTATAGTACGTGTGGATAGACACATGGGTGGGCTCAAAGAGAGAGTCATACCCTCGTGGCAGTTTGAATCACTTTTATGGGGCATTTCTTCCAGGTTTCCTTGGGCCAATCATTTTGATTTACCTGGTTTAAAGTCCGTATTTGGTGTATCTCAGGATTTTCCCATGTATGTGCGTGCACTTCTTAGCCAAGATGGATTCTACCGAAGAGGTCTATGGGTAGTGAGCGTTAGTTAGCATCACTCTCCTTTTGACCTCCAAGGAGGCTTTCTGTGCATGTGTATTCGGGGATGTCTCCTGCCTTCTAGAATGAGGAATATGTGGTCTCTTCTATCGGAGCAGGACCCAGCCTCGTCTCTCAATTGTCCTGCTATTCCCATCTCGGAGTTATCGGTCCACGGGGAGCGAACTCAAACCATTTGCCCTGAGGGCCCATCTATCTCTTGCCTCAGCGTGGCCAAAAAACAAATAAACAAACAAAAATAAAAAAGTGAACTCTGGGCGCTGCATGGAGAATGGTTAGTAGGAGCGAGAGACTAATTAGGAGGCTACTGGAAAAGCCCCAAGGAGAGATGATGGTGGCTTGGATTAAGGTGACTAACCAGAGAGGTGATGAGCAGTAGTCCTGTGAGAGGATGACTTTTGAAAGAACTGTCAGGATTTGATGCTATTTGGACAAAGGGTGTGAAAGAAAGAGTAGTGAAGGATGGAACTAAAGTTTTAGGCTTGAGGAACTAGGTAAGTAGAGTTTAACTGAAATGGGGTTGAAAGCCTAAGGTTCAGGTTAGGTGTAGGTGAATGAAGAGCTTTTGGATCCTCTCACGTCTCCAAATGGAGATGGCCAGGTGGCAAGGGCATTCAAGAGAGACGGAAAGCTGGAATATTTGGGACTTGCCACACAAAAACTCCAGCTGCAAGGGCATGCCAAGGGAGTGCACAAGTGTGCATAGAGACAGAGCAGAACCTGATTCATAACTGAAATGGAATGGAATAACTAAAAATTAAATAGTCCAGTTTATTTTGCTTAATATCCTACATGCTCAAACACTGTTACAGAGGCTGAAGTTATATCTAATGAAATCTCTATTATTCTGCCTCATTTTGTTAGCCAAATTTTTTATAAGCATGTATTGGCTCACAAAGGATGACACCAAGGTTTTTGGCCTGAGAAACTGGAAGACTGTGGTTGTAATTTACTGATTTGGGGAACAGTGGGAACAGACTTGTGTGGGGTGTGGGCAGGGCAGGAAATTAAAAGATAATCAAGTGGGGATGTTGAACAGGCTGTTAGACATAAGAGAAGGAATTCAGGGGAGAGGTCTGGTTGGAGATTAGATTTGGTGTTATCAGCCTCTAGACAGTGTTTAAAGCTAGGGCACAGTTTAATATTAACAACACAGATTTCATCTCCACAGGGTGTGAGTGTAGCTAGAGATATATAAGCAAGAATTGATCATCAAGGAATGGGCCGGGGGCTCTCCAATTCCTAGACATGGAAAAACTGTGGAGGAATTGGAAGGGAGACCACGTGGTAAGCAAGGAAAAAGCAGAAGTGTTGTCTAATATGCCACATTATTTTAAACATTACAGGTACTTAAAATATCAAAGAGTCAGAGACTCTTATGAAATTTAATGCAAGCATAAAATACCTTAGGTGTTAATTACATGGCCTCTGTATTTAATTCTAAATCTCCCCAGGATTATACATACTTGCCTGCTTAGAAAATAATTATGTTATCCAAAGGATCGGGGGGTTGCTTTCCCAAAGGAATATTTTGAAATTACGTTTCTAGCTGTACATTCCCAGCTAATCAGTGTGGCATATTGACCAGAGATTTTGGCTGGGTGTGATATGTGAAGCAGCAGACAGCAGGGCATGGCTTCTCAACTCCTGACTGACATGCTGTGAGATGCTCTTTAAGTCTCACTGTCATGAATTTGAAGGGTAGAGAGTGGGGTGGTCACATAAGTCAACTCCCAGGGGATGAGGTTGGAGTCTTTAAGCAACCACAGGGGGGCCACATCCCTTGACTGGACTTTGCATTTCTTTATTTTTTGAGGTTGTGTCAAGATCTTTCTGTGGAATTCTGAACCTGGGGTTGGAGGAGTTGTCCAAAGGGTCTTCTACGGATAGAACCCAGGCATCTGTGAACTTGGATGTGAAAAATATCACAACTTTATTTTCATTAACTTTTCATTGAAATTCAGCAATTCCTTCACTTATGAGTGTAGGCAACAAACCATATTAATATTAGCAGTATCTGGACTTTGTCACCAATAGAAAGGATAGATGTTATTATATCGCCTTACAGTTGTTTCAGATATCTCAACAGTACTTCAAAATTGCAGTAGTTATTAGACCTGACACTGTATTTTTTTATTGTGTTAGTAAAGAAGCATATATATATATATAACTGTATTTCAAGATAATCGTCTCCCTTTGTAATCTTTTGCTTTATACTTACATGTTTTTTATCTTATTGTGAGAAGGGACTTAAATAGATTGCCAAAGGGGACAATGGTGCAGAAAGGTGGAGAACCCCTGCTGTCTCTCAACTTGTGTCTTGAATTCTTGCCATGTACTTCCCACTTCTTGGCACCATACCACTCCTAAAGACACTGTAATGATATTCTACTGGACATCTTGAGGCTTTGGTCAATGACATTATCATTACTTATGGTGCCTTTTCTCATCTGAAGTTTGAAATTTTAGGCAGTGAAGTCTGCTGTTGTTACATTTTTCTTCACGGCTTCTGGTTTTGAGTATTTCTTGAAAAGACATTACCCACTCTAAAGTTATAAAAGTACTGTACTCTCCAATGTTTTCTTCCAGCATTTTAATAGGGCTTTTATTTTGTCTTTCATCTAGGACTTTAATCTAATTGGAATTTCTTTTTATGTCTTCTGTGATGTAAGAATCTAACTTTTTAATTTGTTCTCCTAAAATGGTAGTCAAATATTCCAACACCATTTATTGAATAGTCAACCTTTTCTTCATTTACCATATATTTTTAACAGCTTTATTGAGAGACACAAGGTGTTAGGTTGTAAAAAGTTTTTTTATTACTCATATCCAATCCCAGGCCCAGTTGTTCATTGCCCTCTTTGGAGGGCAATCAGTGTCATTAGTTTCTTTTGTATCCTTACAGAGATATTTACTTATGTGTATATTTATTATTTTATATCAATTATACCTCAGTAAAATTACTAAAAATATGATAAATGAGGAAAAGATCGACTCTTCAAAAATAGAAATATTTATGCATATATAAGCAAATACATGTACACACACAATAATATATAATATGCATTGTTTTTCCTTATCAATATATTTTGGACATTATTCCATATCTGTATTTAAAAATATTCTTCATTCTCTTTTACTTCAACTTAGAATTTTATTGTATTGATATGCTCAACAAATATGTATTGAAAACATACTATGTGTGAAGTACTTTTCTTTTTTTTGAATAAATTTATTTATTTTATTTTTGGCTGTGTTGGGTCTTCATTGCTGCGCACCAGCTTTCTCTAGTTGCGGCGAGTGGGATCTACTCTTTGTTGCAGTGCGCGGGTTTCTCATTGCGGTGGCTTCTCTTGTTGCAGAGCACGGGCTCTAGGCACGTGGGCTTCAGTAGTTGTGGCACGTAGGCTCAGTAGTTGTGGCTCACGGGCTCCAGAGCACAGGCTCAGCAGTTGTGGTACACAGGCTCAGTTGCTCTGCGGCATGTGGTATCGTCTCAGACCAGGGATCGAACCCGTGTCCCCTGCATTGGCAGGTGGATTCTTAACCACTGTGCCACCAGGGAAGCCCTGAAGTACTTTTCTAAGCTCTGACATATCAGTGAACAAAACAAACACAAATCTTTTCCCTCATAGATCTTACTTTCTAACGAGGTTGATCATAGTTTATTTAACCAGTTTAACGGATATTTAATTTTCAATCTTTTGATATTATAAACAGTGCTCTAATAAATACCTTATGTATGTCATTTTGCACATACGCAAATATATTGATAGAATACAATTCTAGAAGAGGAATTTCTGGGTCAAAGGGTGCGTACATTTGTAACCGATATGATCAAATTATTCTTGGTAGAGGATGAATCAATTTATACTCCCAACGATAATGTATTGACAGTGCTGTTTCCTCCATACATTGTTCTATGCAGGTGTTTTTTTGGTTTGTTTTGGGGTTTTTTTTGCGCTACACGGGCCTCTCACTGTTGTGGCCTCTCCCACTGCGGAGCACAGGCTCTGGATGCGCAGGCTCAGCGGCCATGGCTCACGGGCCCAGCCGCTCTGCAGCATGTGGGATCTTCCCGGACTGGGGCAGGAACCTGTGTCCCGTGCATCGGCAGGCGGACTCTCAATCACTGCGCCACCAGGGAAGCCCTTTTTTGTCTATTTAATAGGCAAAAAAATGACAAGTCATTGTAGAGTTATTTACATGTTTCTTCTGAAGAATGTTACTGGGTGTCTTTTCATATTTTTAAGAACCATTTCTGTTTCATATCCTTTGCCTGTTTATCTATTGAGTTGTTAGCCTTTTCTTGCCGTATAGATTGTATATATTAGGAAATGTTGGTCTTTTTTTCTGTGATTTAAATTTCTAATATTTTGACCAGTTTGTCATTTATTTTGATATTTGATGGGTTTTGCTATACATAAATTTTGATTTTTATGTAATTGAAATGATCAATCGTTCCTTTTGTGGTTTCTGGGAAGTTGTATGGTACTTAGGATTATAAAAAGACTTCAGTGATTTTTTCTTGAATTTATTTCATTTTTTGAATTTAAATACTTAATCTATCTGGAATTATCTTGCCATAAAGTAAGGACTCAATTTTTTCCCAGATGACAGCTCCAACACAATTTATTAAATACTTTTTCTTTTCTCTATTGATATTAAATATCATCTTTATAACTACTAAATTTCCACATATATTTATGTCTATGTCTTGCCTTTCTACTCTGATCCATTGATCTGTCTGCATACTCAGTGTGCCAATACCACAGTTTTAATTATTGTAGCATTATACTGTAAAGACGTTCTTTCATTAGTTTTGCTTTTCACAATTGTCTTAGCTATTCTTCTTTTTTTAAAAATAAATTTATTTTATTTTATTTATTTATTTTTGGGTGCGTTGGGTCTTCATTGCTGTGCCCGGGCTTTTCTCTGGTTGTGGCGAGAGGGGGTTACTTTTCGTTGTGGTGCGCGGGCTTCTCATTGTGGTGGCTTCTCTTGTTGCGGAGCACGGGCTCTAGGTGCGCAGGCTTCAGTAGTTGTGGCACGCGGGCTTAGTTGCTCCGTAGCATGTGGGATTTTCCCGGATCTGGACTTGAACCTGTGTCTCCTGGATTGGCAGGCAGATTCTTAACCACTGTGCTACCGGGGAAGCCCGTCTTAGCTATTCTTGCTTGCTTATTTTTCCACATGTACTTTAGAATCAGCTTATACATTGCAATCTCTCATTATTTTGTTCAGATTTCCCAGGGAGCCCAATATATAGCATTTTTTTTCTCTGTCCAGGTTACGAACAAAGTGAGAAAAAAGGTAAAGAATTAAGCATGTTGGAAATCAAATATAACCGTTATTAGAGACACGGCTGAGTTGGATAGCTAGGTATACTTCCAAATGGCCTTGTGAACAGAATCTCAGGACTAGGCAGATATATTTCTGAGCCACAGGCAACCTTGGTCTGGGGATGGCCTCTTGAGGTGGGAGCTGTCCAGGTGAGGCTCTTGAAACCATCATCCTTGCGGCCCACTCACTTCCAAGAAAAAGGAAGGAATAAAGCCAAGAAAGTCTACTTTATTCTTTCCAAATTTGCTAGAGAAGGAGAAGGAGGAGCGAGTGAGAAGTGTAAAAGAGGCCTTAAAAATCCTCTGCAGGAAAGAAAACTGGGCCTTTCCCTTCTAACAATTTGATGTTGGGTGGAGTAAATTATTATTCCACTTTTTTCGGTGAGATACATAGTACACAGAAATGTTAAGAAGAGACACAGAAACCTCCATCTTCTACTTCAGTTAACTCCTTATGCAAAGCTTTCGTGGCCTTCGACAGATCCCCTCAACAATCCCTTACATTAATCATTGGTATCTTCTCTCAGCCCAATGTAAACATGACAGAAGTCATAAAGATAAATTTCTCCATTATTTTTTTCTTCATTGACATGGTTTACAAATAATACTTAATACAGTCTCACAGTCAAATAATCCTCAATCCAACCTTGAACTGCTTCCATTTGGAACTCTGACATTGAGTTCAATTTTTTTCGGTTTCAGGACAGCATCATCTATCTTTCTTGGCATCTACCACATAGCTTCTTTCTGTCTGACTCTTATCTCAAATTAATTAACCCCGAAGTGATGTCAACTTCCATGCTCAGTTCCCTCTACAAGGTGTGTTTTTCATATCCTTGAAACTATCTATGGGATTATTGCTGTGGACCCTAAAACTGAAGGAGAAATACCCTCAAATCATCTCTGATTTTCTGAAGTTGAAGCTAGAATCACCTACCTTACATCCATTCTACTCCTATCCCCTGGGATCTGGCTGCACTAAAACTGATCAAACATGGTGGATCAAACATGCCTTTTCAATGATCACTTAGGTCTTCCTAATCTACATATTCCTCTGGGTGGTAGATCCATCTTAGCCCTCCAATGCCTGCACCCCACCCCTGAGACATGTGACTCTGTGGAATTCCAGGGCAGGGACAGTATACCCAAACATATGTTCTGAAACAAAGTAATGCGTACTTTTAAATAGATATGTTAATAAGGTAGGTCCCCATAGGAAGAGAAAGAATAATCTTAAATGTACATCATTATTGGAATCAAAAAAGAAGAATGTACTGATGAAAAAGAATTCAGCTTTATTGCATAACCTGCTAAAGAGCTAATGCAAGTCACGACGTGCAAGTTACAACGTTTTTACGGTGTTTCTCTCTGTGTCTGGTGGGTTTTTGGTTTGTATTTTTTTAGTTCTAAACATCATTCTCTGTCTTAGTGCTACTGAGTTCAAGCACACTCCACTGAAGAGCATGTTGTTAATGTTCATCATGGCATCTGTGCTGTATTTTGGGAGGTCCATGGAACTTAATTAGAAAGAAAGTTGGCTTTAATTTCTTCTTTTAGTCCCCCCACTTGAAAAAATAAAGCCTGGCTGTTTGAAGACCCATTTCAGAAAATCATTCTTCAGTTTCCTCTTGATTTGTGTTTATTGCTTAAAGTTTTCCCAGGGGAGGGCTGAAAGCAACCTTAGAACAGTTCAGGCGTGCTCTTGTATTCCTTTTCTATCGCAGGGCTCCAGATAAGAGCCTTGAAGAAGGGAACGTATTCAGCCCTTACAGCAGGATGTCAGTACTTTATAATAACCTCTTCCACAGCCCCAAGCTCTCAGCACTATTCACTTTGTACTAGTACCCTTAACACAGCACAAAGGAAGACTTTGAACATCCCTGAACCCCACATCCCTGCTGAGACCCCGGGATCCAGGATACTGCACAGCAGTCTTCAAAAAGCCCCCTAATTTTATTTCTGCCTCTGATTTCTGGGCCAGAGTCTTCTGCTTGAACAAGGGGAAGAACAGCTGTGTAAATAAATACAGATGACTACAACTGGCTGCATGCTTTCCCCAATTGCGTGCTACACTCACATAGACTCTCTGTTGATTGTGTGTAGGATAGATAAGGACATGGACCCAAAGTGTGGCACTATATGGTATTTTTTTTTAAAAAAATTAATTAATTAATTTTTGGCCGCACTGGGTCTTCGTTGCTGTGCACGGGCTTTCTCTATTTGCGGCGAGCGGGGGCTACTCTTCCTTGCAGTGTGCGGGCTTCTCATTGCGGTGGCTTCTCTTGTTGCGGAGCACGGGCTCTAGGCATGCAGGCTTCGGTAGTTGTGGCACTCAGCCTCAGTAGTTGTGGCTCTCGGGGTCTAGAGCTCAGGCTCAGTAGTTGTGGCGCACAGATTTAGTTGCTCCGTGGCATGTAGGATCTTCCCGGAGCAGGGCTCGAACCCATGTCCCCTGCATTGGCAGGCGGATTCTTAACCACTGCGCCACCAGGGATGTCCACTATATGGTATTCTTCAGAGAGAAAATTGTCTGGTATTAAGCAACTGGGAGAGTGTTCTATATAAAATATGGATGCAGGGCTGCTGGCTCACCAGAAACAGTTAACTGTATCATACGTTTGTAGTTAGGGACTTCCAAAAAAGCCTGTTTTCCTAAAACTCATTGATCATTCATTCAACAAACATTTATCGAGTGTCTACTACATATGAAACAGTTTTTTCTAAGTATTCATGGGGACACTTGGCAAACCTTGGTGAGGTCTATCTATGCCTTTAAGGCTGTGAATCAGAGCAAAGGGATAAGTAGTGATTAACGGTATAGTTTCTGAAAGCAACTGGTCTAGGTTTGAGTTCTAACTTCATTACCTACTAGCCGTGTGGCCTTAGGCATGTTGCAAACCCTTTCTGAGCTTCAGTTTCCTCATCTCTAATACTATTTTCCTCATGATATCATTGTGAGGATTAAATGATGTGATGCACGGTGTCTGCTACAAGATAAACTCTCAGCTATCATAGTAGATAGGATATGGACGAAGCTATTGTAACAAGGAGACCCGCAAATCCAGCAGCACGGCATAATAGAAACCGATTTTCTCTGTTCATAGCTAAGAGGTCTAGAATATCTCTGCCATTTTCAAAATGTAGTTTCATCTCTAAGGCCAAGATGGTTGCTCCAGCCCTTATCACATCCTCGCCAGCAAGAAAGGAAAAAAGCAAGGTGGGTGTTGGGGGGACATGCTTATTCCTTTTAAGGGAATAACCTAGAAGTGGCACATTCTGTTTCTGGTTACATTCCATGTGCCAGAACTTAGTCATATGACTGTGTCAAGCTACATTAGAAAGGCAGGAATTGTAGCATCCAGCTGGCAGTGTTGCTCAGCCAAAACTCATAGCTTCTGCTGTGCGAAATGGTTGGCCACGAACAACCTCAGCCACAGCTATCACTGTTACCTAGCCATAGGACCAATGACAATCATGCTGTGGGAGCCTCAGAAGATCACAAGACACATGGGGTAAGAAAAAAAAAAAACATTTTCAATGGAGGGAGAGAGAGCTTGGAGGCATCTAAGAGGGAGCATGATCAGAGCATTTTGAGAAGTTCAGATTATCTGGAGTGTAGCATGTAATAGCAGCATCTTGTGGGAAGCGAAGCCAGAGCAAAGGTTAGCAGCAGACCATGAAGGGCCTGAGATATTTGGACTGTACTTTTCAGGCAGTGAAGAGATAGTACAGCTTTTTTTTTTTAGCTGGGGAGGGGAAGATAGGGAATGTAGTTTAAGAACATATATCTGACAGTGGTGAATAGGCAAGGAGGTGAATGACCAATTGGGGAAGTCATTTCAATAAAACAGCAATGAGATTTTGAGGGCCTGAACTGGGCCAAGGTGGTGGTGGGATTGGTCAGATGGAACCAGGTGGGAGGCACATTTGGAAATAGGATCAACAGGATATCATGACTGATTGAGCATGGGTATGAGGAAAATGGGTCAAGAATGACTCAAATTTTTCATGCTCGGTTTTTGTCAGGGTGATGATGCCATTAACAAGGACAGGGAAGCTGGGAAGAGGCGAGATAACAGCTAGGATGGGGTAGTGTTTTGTGAGCCAGGAAAGGAGAAAACTTTGTGGTACCCTTATAGTTGAATTTATGTTTTTGGATAATTGTTTGATGTCTGCTCTAGGCATTAACGCATATGACTATAAACTCATTTGTAGGTGCATAACAAACCATCACAAACTTTGTGGCATAAAACAAAAAATTATGTATTATTATTGTCCTTCATGGTTCCGAAGGATGACTGGGCTCAGCTAGGTGCTTATCACTCAGGATCTCTCACTCAATTATAGCCAGACAAGGGCTGGAGTTGGAATCATCTCAAAAACTCACATGTCTGATGGCTGACGGTGGCTATCCACTGAGACTTCAGCTGGGACTATTGGCCAGAACACCTCCATGTGAGTGTAACCTCTCCACGTGGCCTGGGTCCTTCACAGCATGGTGACGGGGCTCCAAGGACACACATCCTAGAGGAAGTTAAGGAGAAGCTGAACAGTATTTCTGCTAATGACGGAGTCACACAGTGGCATTTCCACTGCAACCAATTCATTAGAAGTGAATTTCTAAGACCAGCTCATGTTAAGGGCTTGATGGGAGGACTGTTGAATTTGTGGACATGTTTTAGACCATCACACTCTGTGAGGACAGGGACCTGACCTGTCTTCTTTTAAACCATTATATTGTTCATGCTTAGGGAAAAAGTCACATATTGGGTGGTCAATGAAAGTTTGTTGAACAAGTAAATGAAGAGAAAAATGAATGTTTCAGTACCACGGATGATCCCGGCTAAGGACGAGGGAATGTTGGCTCTTACTGTTTATTACTAGCTAGTCACCTGTGTGGCCATCACTTCTACACGGGGAACTTCATTTTTTAGCAGCTGCCACTAATACAACTGGGAGAGTAAGAACATCACAATCCCATTTTATTGGGCCACTGGCTTTTGAGTATGGAACAAATGGATCTGAGAGGTGTTAAAAATAAAATGAAGCGTATTTAAAAATTTTAGAATTTATTTGAGCAAAAATTGATTCAAGTCAGGCAGCAAAACAAAAGACTTTTACAGGCAAAAGGCAGTAGGAAAAATTATATGAAGCAAAAAGCAGGTTGGTTATTGCAAAGTTACTTTCCTTTAGGAGATGACAGGAGTCTATGAGCCAGATTACCCAACTGGTGCTACATCAGGTGATTCCTGGTCGACTGGTTTAAGATTCCACTTCTGGGAGAGCTGAGCCTATAATTAAGTCTCAGTTTGGTGACATGGGTAAATCTGTGTTCAGCAGTTAATGTTTCAGTATTTTATCTTTTTTGGAAATGATCTAGATAGTCAATGAATACCCATCATTTAATTTATCTCACTGTAACTTTAAGGTTTCAAGTTACCAAAAGATTTTGGAAACTATTTTCAAGTAGACTTATGAAATGGAGCAGGACCCTGTGGGGCCCTCTCAGGCACAAATCCTTTCCATGTCCCCCATTCTCATTTGTAGGAAAAAGGCTTCGCCTCCTAGACCTTCCTGAATACCAAAGAGCAGATTCAACAGTTGTTAATCAGGGAAGTAAGGGAATGCAGAAACAAAGGAGGAGCAGTCAAGAAAAAATACTGCAGGAAATTCCCTGGTGGTCCAGTGGTTAGGACTCTGCGCTTTCACTACCAAGGGTCTGAGTTCAATCCCAGGTCAGGGAACTAAAATCCCGCAAGATGCTCAGCCAAATGAAAAAAAAAATAATAGAATTATAGTGATGGGCAAGGTCCAGGTTCCTCCTCAAGGGATATGCATAACAATACCTTTGAGTTCTTCTAGAACTAAGGTACCCCACCCAGGTTGAGGATGGTAACTTTAGGCTAAGCCCAGAATTCCTGGAGCACCATCCTGTTACCACACCACCAACTAATTAGAAGAACATCATACACTCTGCAGCCTTTGCCCCAAATTTCACCTGTAAAAACTCCCCCAGAACCATGGAGGAGCTTGGGGTTTTTGAGAACGAGCCACCCATTCTCCTTGCTTGGCCCTACAATAAACCTTTCTCTGCTCCAAACTCTGACATTTCAGTTTGTTTGGCCTCACTGTGCATCAGGCACAAGACCTTGCATTCGATTAGGTAGAATAAAAGTATTATACTTAATACTGATACCTCTAAAGACATGCCTATTTTAATTAAACCAACAAACTTAAACTTGCTTTTATTTACTGAAGATTATCCTAGATCACATGAACTTGAAAAACATTTGAATTACTTTCTACACTTCTGAGAGTATACTTGATTTATATAAATGCTTGCTTGTCTTTAAGCCTATTAAATAGAGCTCTTTACAAATTAATTTTGGCAATACCTTCCCCTGGTAGAAAAACTTCACACATCTATAAATACATACATAGACATACATAAACATACAGACACAGAGATCTTATAGCTGTTGTTTTGAAATTTTAAGCATGAGATGGGTATGATAATACAAAACTCACTAGTTTAAAAAAGAACAATTAGATCTAAACTGTGTTTCTGACAGATGGAATAAGTTAAGATTACCTGTTTTTTACTAATTTCTGTGAAAGAGATTTTTAGTTTTTTATTGGCCTACTTTGCAAAATACCCTTTCCTCTTTTCATCTCCTTCTGATAAGAATTACCCTGGTTCCTGGAGAAGACCAGTAGAATACTTACATATCAAAAGACACAGAGAAAGAATGCAAGTTCCACGAGGAAGGACTTTTGTTTCCTAAGTTCAACTTTTTTACAATATCTGCAAGTCTTTTAAGATGAATAGGGGAGGTTTGGGGATTGATAAAAAGGATAGATGGGCTTTGAATTGTTTCTAGAGTCACACTGCTGTTCTTATAAAGACTCAATTTGTAAGATAAATGTTTTTAATTCCTTAAAGAACTGGGTTGCAACCTGAATGATATGGAGGCTGCCCCACCCATTCAACTAGTCATCTTCAATTTGCTTCTTTGTATCAAGGAGAAGATCTTCAACTAAGATGAAAAACAAAAGACTCCTATGTTCCAAATTTAGAGCTGTGTCTAGATTTAGTGTTTTTGGAATGTTTTAGTAAATCCTTCCACAAAGGCTTCAGAAAGTTTTTCTTTCCCTCAGAGTACATAGTTTGATTTTACCTTAGGGGAGGAAGCCTCAAAAAAAGTTCCTACCAGGCGCTCAATATCAGCTTCCAACATGGCCAGCTTCTGAACATAGAGATCATTAAAAAAAAAAAAACAAAAAAAAAGAGAGCGAGAGAGAGAAAGAAAAACATCCTTTCAAATATCTTGTCAGGTTTCACCTGGTAAAAAGAGCAAATATTCCTGGCTGTATTAAATGACTCCATGAACACAGAGGAGTTACTGAAGAGGGTGCAAAAGATACTACATTTCCAAGATCTAGAGCTGTTAACGAAAGTTCGTGTGCCTGACACACAGTGAGGCCAAACAAACTGAAACATCAGAGTTTGGAACAGAGAAAGGTTTATTCCAAGGTCATGCAAGGAGACAGGTGGCTCATGCCCTAAAAGCCCCGAACTCCCCAAAGGGTTTCGGCAAAGATTTTAAAACCAGGTGAAGGATGGGGGGGGGGGGGTGTCACAGGGTATGTGATCAGCTTGTGCACAGTTCTCTGATTGGCTGATGGTGAGGTAGCAGGGCGGTATCACAGGAGTTAACATTATCAGCCCTTAGGCTCCAGGAGGCCTGGGGCCATGTGCTCATGGTTGTCAAGTAGTTCCATTTGTCGGGTGGGGGTTCACATCTGCAAAACAACTCAGGAAATGTGCATCAAATGCTATTATCTAGGTACTTCAGAGGAGCTAAAGCAGAGGATATGGGGGAAGGCCTGTCCTAGGAAGGCCCCATGGGGTCCTGCTGGGTTACACTTCCCCCCTTTTCTTTGATACTCCTCAATCTCGAGGAGAACAAATTTTGAACAAGAAAAGGAATAAAGGTTCAGAAAGGAGGTTAATCATAAACTTGACAGAGGTACCCACATTCCGGCAGACACTGATTTGAGAATGGCTGGTGGTGTCTGAGTCTGACACAGCTACTCCATTTTTACTTCCAAATGCATTTCTCTCCTCAACGGCCAAAGCAGATGTCACCATTAGTGATTTTAGTGCTTTTCTAGATATGAGAAGATGCAAGAATTTGGGCTCTTAAAATCTTCTGAAAATATCTAACTATATGAAGACCTGTTCTGCCAGTTTTTCCCAGAGCACAGAGTGCCTCATTCCTGATCTCCATCCTGAACTCCTTTCAGGGGGTGTTGAAGGTTGGCAGCTGCAGAGGAGAGGTAGATGGCAAATGCCAATTTTCAGCCAGCAGGGCCCCTTCATGGTCATACATTTGACCATGGTTTTGGGGGGCATTTCATGACCATTTTGTGCTAGGAATACTCATTCCCAGGTCTGATGAAGATCTCATTGATAGGCCACTCAATGTGCTATCAATGGACTAGGCCTTATTAACAGCACAAAAATCTCCAGACCACCTATCTTATTAGTCTCTTATTGTCCAGGAAAAGATTCCCTCTTGTTGCTTCTTCCCATATCTAGAATTACATTATTACAATCATTGATCTCATATGGAGCTACATATTATCATTTTATCAGAGGCTCAGTCACACATTTGTTAATGCAAGAAACAACAACAAAAGAAGACAATATAGGTTATAAGTTGTTGCAAATATCTCCTAGTTTCGGCCAGACTCAGGAGGGTATGTGTTAATTTCTTCTTTCCTGCAACGATTCACAGGTGGGCTGGGTCAGGATGTTTCTTGTGAGCTGAACAAAGGTATTTTAGTTTAACATTTGAGCATGGGGCCAGGGTTCCTGAGATGGGCCATTACATATACTTTAAGCTATAGGCAACACCCCTTTAGTGATTAACTTGTAGAAAAGCAATAGAATACAAAGGTTAAAGTAAAAGAAACAGATGTAATATGGAGTCAGATTTGTTCTTCCCTACTACAATTCCCAATGGTCAATGCCCATTCCACAGTCTTGTGGGGAAAGGGGCAACAACAACTCTTGGCTACTTCCTGCTGTACAGGGGTGATGAAGGGTGATTGTGGAATGGAATTGATCAGCCTTAGGCATGGAATATTCTTTAGAATCTTTAGTAAATAGAATAATTCTCTTCCTTTCTTTATCTATAATTATTCGAATCTGATGAAACTCCTTAGCCCCGTTGGTATCTAACTTGTAATTGGACTTAGGCTTTTGGTTCCAGTTCCCATACTTATCTATTAAATTTAACTTTCTGACTGTGTCATAACTATACTTAGGGGGAAAGACTTCCTTACATCTGGAGAAACACAGATTAAAGGCCAGTAATATTTCAGGCAAAACCAAACAATTATAACCATATTCACCAGTTTTACACAGTCCTATATACTTAATCCTTTTTACTAACAGTTTTGTGGAATCAGAGTTTCCATTAGACTTTTAAAATATCTTACCTAGTCTATCAGTATGATTTAAAAGTTATCAGAAACCTGTTTTCATCAAAACATCCTTTCTATGACTCTTCTTGAAGATGTGGCAATTTTGCAAAGCATCAGTTTTGCTGTCTATGAATGATAAAGGCCTTAAAAAGGCAAGGTTAAAGATCTGATTACAATTCTTCTTGGCAAAGAAGCTTATCCAAGTTGTTGTGACATACAGCATTTTACAATAACAACCAAAATTATAACATTATACCAGGATATATACAAATTTCAGAAATTTTGCATAATTTCTAGAATGTCTATATTAATAACATTTATTCATAATGTATAATCACTCATTTGACAATGCTTTCTGTGTAATTTAGCATACCAACTAATTCTAGTCAGTTTAATATATATATTATTATTATTAATTAATATTAATATATTATTCTGAGGTGCCTCAGGAGCCCTCTGAAGCATCTCAAAGCTAGCTAAAGTCAAAAGAACTTTAATTAGAATTTGATAGGAAGTTCATCAAAACTATCAAAAAGTTTTTTTTTTTTAAACATTTGGTCAGATAGAATCATAGGTCACTGTGAATATTTAAAAACAAATACAGATCAATGAAAGGCAAGGAAGTTCACACAATCTGTCCTCAAAAGCAGCATTCTAAGTAAACTTGTTCTCTTAGCAGAGAGGAACCAAATCTAGTCCTGCACCTGTCTACTTTTAATAACAAAATTCATTTACCCAATTAAGTTTAATCTAATCTCAGCCTGACCAGGCATAAAACTCCTTTTTTACTCAAAATGTATATCCCACTTTCCTACTGTATAGTGAAATGTTTTATTATTTTTAGTAGCTTTAATTACATATTTAAATTAGAATCCCCAACTCTTAAAAACCTTAATTTCTAGTGAAAATCAAGAGGTAAGTAATAGTTACCAAAATCTGGAGAGACTATTTTAGATATTTTTCAGAATGTAATTATTCCTATAGAGTTTACCTAAAAGCTCTTATCTCATTTGCATTTAATTCACTCATAAAAACTTCATCATACCAAGTTATTTTTCTTGCTGACAAATTTTCAACAGATATAACAAGATTTCATTTAACTTCTATTAAACCTAGGTGCAGTGAAAGTATTATACTTAACTTTGATGACTCTAAAGACAGATCTATGTTTATTAGATCAACAAACTAACCTTAATACCAGGTATTAATAGAGTATTTCCCCTTTCACATGAACTTAAAACTCATTTTTAAGATTATTTATTTATTTATTTGGCTGCTCTGGGTCTTGGTTGCGGCACGTGGGGTCTTTAGCTGCGGCATGTGGGATCTAGTTCCCTGACCAGGGATCGAGCCCCCTGTATTGGGAGTGTGGAATCTTAGCCAACGGACCACCGGGGAAGTCTCTTGAAACTCATTTTGTCTAGCTTCTTTTATATTTAATTAGTTCGTGCTTAAAGTCAATTAAATAGAGGTCTTTATAAATTCAATTTTTAAAAATATTTGTTTATTTATCTTTGGCTTCAGCAGTTCTTAGTTGTGGCATGTGGGATCTTTCATTGCAGTGAGTGGGCTTCTCTCTAGTTTTGGCACGTGGGGTCTCTAGTTGTGGCGCACAGGCTTAGTTGCCCTGTGGCATGTGGCATCTTAGTTAGATCTTACAACCCACATCCCATGCATTGGAAGGTGGATTCTTAACCCCTGGACCACCAGGGAAGTCCCTATAAATTCAATTTTGATAATACTTTCCAGAGGTAGAGATATCTCATATGTATAATGTGTACACAGACATATAAACAAACAGTACTAGAGATCTCATAGCTGCACTTAAAAAAAAAAAACTCAGTTATGAATCAGGTATTACAATATAAACTTACTAGCTTACAAAGAACAGTTGGAATATATTAAAATTGTTTGCTCAGATGACTAAGCCTTTACTATTTGTTCTTGATATCCCTTATGAAGCTTATGAATTAAAGTTTGGCTGAGGGAGTGTTCCCAGAAGTTTTGAGTTTTTTAAAAAAATGTTATTTCTGCATCCTTTTTTTTCTTCAGTTCTAAGCAACACAGATTGATTAGATAAGCTCCAGAGAGGCCAGATAGATCATTTACATCTCAAAGGCACAGGAAGAGAAATGTGAATTCCTCCTCTAACTACTTATACAAAACCCAGCCATCTTAGGCTATTTTCAGGGAACTTCCTTTTTTCCAGTTCCCAAATATCCACTGCAGTTTAAACAAATAAATGACAGTAATAAATAAATACAATAAATAATACATATCATCTGCTCACATTCGTAGGCCCCTTTTTCAGCAAAACTAGGAAGAGAAAAAGGGATTTGGACTTAGGTACTGAGACACTCATTCACATACATACACATACACTCCCAATATAAAAGCAATTGCAAAAGACCCACTTTGATATAACAGCCGAGCCATTAGGGCCTTTGCCCTCCAGATCTCAGGGAGTATTGAGGCATTTCCTTTCATTTAGGAAGCATAGCTAAAGATCTCTTAGTTTTGCAAAAGTACCAAGTAAGATGGAACAGAACTCTGATCATACATACTTAATTATTCACAGCAAGTAGTATCAAATATCAAGCAAACAGCAATTCAAATTGGTCCCTCAGGGTCACGGTTCCCTAGTCCCCAAAAGGAAAAAAAATCCCAAACAATGCTCTGCCACAGGCAAAACCAGTGCAATAGGGAAGGATACCCTGTTATTGTCACACATGAGTCCCATTATTCACCAAAGATGTCTCAATTGGCCAATGCAACTACTAACACACATACAATCCCCAAAGCAAATAATCAGATGAGGCGTAGCCCAGAAATTACACCTCCATTCACAGATGGAGGCTCCAGAGTGTCCTGGCTCCCAAAAAAGAATGGACCACGAGTGGCTCACCCCAAAATGTTACACACAAAAACACAAACAACAACTAAGCTATGGTCACACAGACAGAAAATCAGAGGAGGTGTAGTCTAAAATTCCACTTCTACTCCCAAATGGAGGCCTCCAAACAAATTGGCCTGGCTCTCAAAATGAACCGGTTCTCAAATCAGGTGAAGTCCAGCAACAATTCCCCTCTCCAGCAGGGTACCCCAATCAAACAAGATTTCCCTTAGAGGGAAAGCCCAAATTGAGGGGGGTAATTGTTCCCAGTTGTACACACTGGAGCGACGTACCCTCAAGCAAAGAGAGTGGTTCACTTCCCACAAGGGAAGCAGCCCATATGGAGTGGAGGGAATTCTCAGGCTGCGCAAGCTGGAGCAACTCACCCAATAACACCAAATGTGGACCACAGCTCCAGGTGTTTCTTGGCTCCAAACAACCTCATGCCATGGACGGCCGGTGCCTGATGGGGACAGTCCCTCTGAGATCCCCAGAGCAAAATGGGCTCCGGCAGCTGCTGGGAGCTCAGGCAAGGGGCTGCCCCAGGCTGGGCTTGAACTGCCACTGGCATGTACTCCTGTCTGGCTCGCCAAAATTGTTAACAATGTGCCTGACACACAGTGAGGCCAAACAAACTGAAACGTTGGAGTTTGGAATAGAGACAGGTTTATTGCAAGGCCATGCAAGGAGATGGGTGGTTCATGCCCTAAAAGCCCTGAACTCCCTAGAGGGTTTTGGCAAAGCACTTTTGAAAGCCAGGTGAGGGACAGGGTGTCGCAGGGTATGTGATCAGCTTGTGCACAATTCTCTGATTGGCTGATGGTGAGGTAGCAGGGTGGTGTCACAGGATTTAACACTATTAGTCCTTAGGCTCCAGGAGGCCTGGGGCCATGTGCTCATTGTCATCAAGTAGTTAGCATTTTCCATTTGTTGGGGAGGGGGGAGTTTCACATCTGCAAAACAACTCAGGAAATGTGCATCATATACTATTATCTAAGTACTTCAGAGGAGCTAAAGCGTAGGATATGGGGGAAGACCTGTCCCAGGAAGACCCCAAGGGGTCCTGCTTGTTTACAGAGCCACTCCCAGATAATCAAAAAAGAGACTCAGATAATTCCCCTGAGAGTTGGCAACAGTTCATAAAACCCCAAATGAATTGCAACCCACATTTCTGTCCAGCCATATTTTTGAGACCCCTAACCTGAGGTTTTCAAGTCAAGTTCTCAGGACACAAAACGATACAAATAGGAAGTCAATAAATGTCTCTGGGAAAGCATCAACAACCAATGGGTACCTGAAAGCAAATTCACCAGTCACAATTTAAAGATCTAATTCTTACTTTTCTGGGTTTTTTTTTGGCCTGCCAATCTAAAAGGGAGGGGCGGCCTTTTAGGATGGCCTAAAACGTGAAATTTTACCTTCTCTCTCGACGTGGCACCACAGATAGAGATCTGGGAGAGGGGAGAGATGATTTGGGTAAGAATTCTCCCCCTTTGAAGACTTCTGCTAGCTTACCCCCTCTGCAGGTTCTGGAGCAGGTGGGCTGTCCCAGTGGGTCTCATCCTGGTCACCAGAAACTATAGAGGAGGAAAAATAATTTTCCTTCTACCCTTTGTGGTCAGTGCTTGGTTGAGACCCCTTTCTCTCTAGGGACACCTCATGAATGGTTAAGCTTATCTAGATTAAAAGTTCTCCACTTTGGCCACTGTAATTCAAGATTATCTTTGGTAAGTTTAACCTGCTTGTTCAACTTTAAAACAAAATTTTACTCACCTGAGACCTCACACTGGACCCAGTCCAGTTTCTAAGTTGGACCCCAGTTTGAACCTAAACGCAGTCCCATTACTAAGTCAGTCTTAGTCCAACCCAGACAGGTTTCTATGTTGAACTCCTGTCACTTTTTGGGCTCAGTCAGTAAAAAAAGAAAGCTTAAATAAAGTCTGAAAACTCTTAATTCAAAAGCTGGGGAGGTAGAACCTGAGAGGGACTTGCCTACCACCTCCAGGGGCTGCAAGAAAGCAGCAAGGTCAAGGGGTTCCATGGGTACCTATGTCTGGTTGCTCTTTGCTCCTGGGGGGCTCCTCATGGGGGGGATCTCCTTTGATTCCCTCTTCTGATACCAGAGTGGTTAAAAGATAAACTGAGGCATATTAAAAATTTTAAGAGATTATTTGAACAAAAATTGATTTGAATCAGGCAGCATGCAATCTAGCAGGTAGAAAGGAGCTCCAAGGAGTTGTACAAAATGAAAAACTTTATAGGCAGAAGGGAGCAGGAAGAAGGAAGTTGTATGAAGCAAAAAAAGCAGGTTGGTTATTGCAAAGTTGCCTTTAGGAGATGGCAGGTGTCTATCAGGCAGATTGTCTAACTAATGCAGATCATGATTCTTGATTGACTGGTTTACGATTCCATTTCTGGGATACCGAGACTATAATTAAAATTAAGTCTTAGTCTGGTTACATGGGGCTTAGCATAAGTGACTCCATTTTGGGCCTGTTGTCTTATTTTTAATAGAGGTAATCCTAAACCATATGTCTTCATCCTGCAAGGGATTGATTTCTGCTTTTACCCAAAGGTAAAAGGAGGGTGTAGTAGTTTCTTTCTGCTTTGGAACAGATTACCACATACTTAGTGGCTTAAAACAACACTCTTAGCTCATTTGCTCATTGTTCTGTAGGTCAGAAATCTTGGGATCTCTGCTCAGGGTCTTACAAGACTCAAATCAAGGTGTTGGTCAGACTGCATTCTCAGTTAGAGCTCGGGGTCCTCTTCCAAACTCATGTGGTTGTAGAATGTGCAGTTCCTTGTGGTTATAATGCTGGCTATGTAATGTGGTTTCCTTGCTGGCTGTCCAGGGGTCACTCTCAGAGGCTAGAGACTGCCTACATTTCTTGTCTAGTGGCCCCTCCATCTTCAAAGCCAGCAACAGAGAGTTTCTCCCTCATTGAATCCCTCTCTTATGCTTCACATCTCTCTGACTTTCTCTGTCCCTGACCACCAGACCCAGATTTAAAGGGCTACTGTGATTAGGTCAGACTCATTTGGCTAATCTCTGTATTTTAAGGCCAGTTGATCTGGGAACTTGATTACGTCTGAAAATCATGTTTGAATAACTGGGAGTTCACAGCAGTAGTGTCTGAATAACAGGGAGAAGGTGCAGGTACACCGGGGCTAGCAATCTTGGAGGCTATTTTAGAAATCTGCCTCCCACAATGGGAAATTCCCCAAATATAGGAAGGTGTATGGGTGATTCAAATGTTGGGAAACCCAAAACCTTACAATGTCCACCACAGGAAGAAAGAAGACAAATGCAGACATAGGAAAACTAAATGGTAAGCATCTGAGGGGAATTCCCTGGTGGTCCAGTGGTTAGGACTCTGCACTCTTACTGCCCAGGGCCCGGGTTCGATTCTGGTCAGTGAACTAAGATCCCACAAGCTGCGTGACGTGGCCAAAAAAAAAAGGAAGAAGGTAAGTTTCTAAAATTGAAATTATAAATTCTACTAGGGAACTAAATAGAGATGGACAAAAAGAATGTGGACCAGTACTGAAAGCCTGGCTGAAATTAGATGCAGAAAATGGCAATAGAAGCTCTTGATACAATTAATGATTTCTTAAGCAATTAACTGCAGCAGTGAGTGTAAAAAGATGAAGGTGGACAACAGTGAGAGGCCCGTGTACCGCAAAAAAAAAAAAAAAAAAGATGAAGTTGGAGAAATTAAATGGAGGCGTTTGCACGGCACGGGAATTAGCAAGACAAGCAGAGCACTGGTCAAAGAAGCAAAGGATCATGGTAAGAGCATCATTAAAGGGAAAGGAGCTGGAGGTCTGAATTCTCTTTCTTTATCTATAAAGTGAGGGTGCAATGGATAATGGCTGACCTTTAGCACTGTAGCATCTATGATTCTATGTTGTGGCCGCAGGGTCCTGCTGAGTTGGAAGGCAAGGGAATGATTCTAGTAGCATTGAAGAGTAGGAACTGAAAGTCATGAGGACAAAGATTGGGTTCTTTAGGATTTGATGGAATAAGAAAGTGTAAGTATAAGAGAGTTAGGTAAAAAGTTGGTTTTATGCTACTTCCCATAGAATTTTAAACTTTATAGCAATATACTTCTTTTCCCCCCTCCCTTTCTTTGTTCTATTATTGTGATAGACTTTACTTCTTCATATGTTATAAATATCACAGCATGTTTTTTTTTTGGTTTGTTTTTAAAGTCAATTATTACTTAAAAGGTTTTAAAAATGAGAAATAAATATCTTTTATATTTATCTCCAGAGGTTTAAATTCCCATCGGAAACTATTGCCTTTTAGCCTGAAGCACTTCTTCAACAATGGCAATGAATTTTCTCAGCTTCTGTTTGCCTGAAAATGTTTTTATTTCAACTTCACTTTCGAAGGTTCTTTTTTTTTAATATAGAATTCTAGGTTGAATTTTTTTTTTAACCCTTTAAACTTGAAAAAATGTTGGTCTATTTCATCCTGGCTGTATCTTTTCATCTTCCTTTAATGGAAGAGTGGATAGATTTGTTCTGTCATGTAATTAATTTACTGGCAAATTATCTTCATCATTCTGAGGCTTGTTTTTAAGCTTTATTAAAGTAAGTCTGGAGTAGATTTTACTCTAGAGTTAGTTTGGCCTTAATGCTATGGGTGTCTTCAGTGAAAAAATATATCCAGAGTATTTGGTGGAGTTTCTCTTTTTCTTTGATTGGACTCGTTTTGTATTACCTTATGTCTGCACGGACTAATATCCAGTCAAAGACTCAAGGAGATATCTATGCAGATTCCTAAAGCTACATCTCTGCATAGCTTCCCTCCTCTCTGCCCTGCAAATTTCAGTCACCTCAGCTCACTTAAACTTCAACTAATGTCTCTTGCACTCAGGGAGACAACTGTGCTGTACTTACTTTACTTTCCACTTCTGTGGTCTGGAGTCTGGCAAATATCTTCAGAGAGAAATACGGGGTCATAATAGGAATCATTTCACTTATTTCTCTTCTCTCAGGGGTTACAGTTCTCTGATGCTGGTTGTCCAGCATCTAAAAATAATTGTTTCACACATATTGTTTTCTTTTCTTGGTTATTTGAGGCCTGAGCACTGGTCTGGTACTACTTAATCTGTCATTGTCAGTGGTAGAATGACCACATTAAAAAATATTTTAAATAGTATTTATCTATTATTTCCTTTTGATGTGATGGGGTAGAATTAGGCCTGTGCTTCTTCTATTATGTCAACTAGAAATTCTATGGGAAGTTATTTGATAAAGGCAAAGGCATATTCAGACTTGTGTGGTGTTACTGGGGGTTGGATTGGAAGAGAATGAAACTGGAGCAGAGAGACATTCTGGACATTTTAGACATTTTATTCTGCAATAATCCAAGTAGAACACAAAGCCTGAACAAAGTCTTAAAATGTGCATAGGAAAGAGCAGTTGAAGATAACTCTGAGGTTTCTAGGTGATTAAATGATCTCAGAGAAAATAAAGAGCCCTAGATATTCAATGATAGCACAGAACTTCTTCCCTTCATGGTGGCATATAATATTGTCATGGACTGAAAAATTTGTTAGATTGGAAATAAAAAATGTCACCTAGGTATAAGTGTATAACTCTGGAATCATCTTAGAACTGCTGCATTTCTTCTTTTATAATTCATTTTTTATTTTTCAGATTATTATTTTTTTTTTATTGGAGTATAATTGCTTTACCATGTTGTGTTAGTTTCTGTCGCACATTGAAGTGAATCAGCCATACGCATACAGACATCCCCTCCCTCTTGGACCTCCCTCCCCTCCCCCCATCCCACCCAACTAGGCCATCACAGAGCACTGGGCTGAGCTCCCTGTGCTATACAGCAGGTTCCCACGAGCTATCTGTTTTACACTTGGTAGTGTATTTATGTCAAACCTAATCTCCCAGTTCATCCCACCCTCCCTTCCCTCCTGTGTCCACATGTCTGTTCTCTACGTCTGCCTTTCTATTCCTGCCCTGCAAATAGGTTCATCTGTACCATTTTTCTACATTCCACATATATGCATTAATATACAATATTTGTTTTTCTCTTTCTGACTTACTTCACTCTGTAGGACAGATTCTGTGTCCACCCACATCTCTACAGATGACCCAATTTCATTTCTTTTTATGGCTGAGTAATATTCCATTATATATATATATGCCACATCTTCTTTATCCATTCATCTGTCGATGGACATTTAGGTTGTTTCCATGTCCTGGCTATTGTAAATAATGCTGCAGTTCAGATTGTCTGAGGTCATCTTAACCTAAGTAGAAAACAAGAACTGAATATTCTTTAGGTAGAAATACTATGTAAGTGGGCAAATGATGTGGAGGAACGTTAAGTGTGCAGACACAAAGCCTATGTAATAATACACTTTGAATTAGGCAGGTCCAGAATACCAGGTCCAGTGGGAACAACACATACCAAGTCCTGAGTATACACAGAAGCAGAGGCCATCTGGGCACCATGTAGGCTTAGGCACATTTATACACAAGTAGCACGTGTACACTAGCACTGCAGACCCTAAGGAATGGAGTACACTCAGGTTTTCTGATGACTGCAGAGTGATTTAGAGGAGCTATCAGGTCAGTGGTCCACAGCTATGCATTTGAAGTCATAGATGGGAGTGGGAAACAACATTACCTGTCACAAACACAGTCCTGCTGCATAGGCCTTATTTTCTAGTTGCGGTGATTGATAATTATGGGGTTTTTGTTTTTGTTTTGGCTATAACATGTAGTATAATATCAAACACTCTTATGAAAGGATAAGAAAGGCTACACAGTGACAACAAAATATGTTAAAAAGTAAAATTTGACAAGAAGCCAGATGATAAGCTTTAATGCATTTAAGGTAATTTCATCTTCTCCTAAATTGTGCCAAAGTTGATAGATAAATGCACAGTAGGTGTTTTGAAGGTAGGAGTAGGGGTCGGGGAGTGGGAGGAGAGGTAAGTTTTGGATTAGGGGCTTTTAAAATAGGAGGCCAAAATTTTCTTAGCCCTCAGTTGAATACAATTAGGTGGCAGATTACAGATTGCTTTCCAATATCTACTCTCCCCTTCTTATTAATGGAGCTATAATTTTTAGGTGGGAACTGGACAGTTAGAACATAGACTGTTTCCAGCCTTTCCTATGGGTTGGTTTGGCTATGTGATAAAGTTTCGTTTAAAGAAATCTAAATGGAAGGGCTGTAGGACACTTTTTGAAATTTTTAAAAGGAAGGAGAAGGTGGCCCTATAGCTTTGCCCTGCTTCCTTCTGATGTCAGGATGGAACGTGCACTTGATGGCTGGAGCACCAGCTGCCAACTTGGACCAATGCTTCTCAGAAGCTTGCCTATCTGCCTGCCTTCCTCCATGTACAGGCTTTTATGAGTATCTCTGGGGTGCCCTGCCCTGGGGATATGCGCCGGTGATTGTGGCTGTGGCTCTGCCAGTGCACCTCCGTGTGTCTGTGAGTGTGTGCACAAGCATGTTCCTGCAAGGGGTGGACGTCAGAAGTGCATGTTCTGAAAGAAAGCGAGCAGCATAATTCTAGTGCTTCAGAAAGAACCGTGTGGCTGTCCAAGCTGCAAACTGGGGGAAGTCAGAGAGAGGTACCTTTCAAATCGGCCCTTTTTATGCCATTCCCCAAACTCCAGATCATTCTTGGAAAACTGGGCAGAGCTGACCCAGAGAAGGAGATGGGCAAGGGACTCTGGGGTCGACCTCTGGCCTTCCTGGCCTCCTCCATAATATCCCTTGTGCTATCATGTGAAATGCTGAGCACAGGGACTGGATGATTTCACTGAGTTAAGAAGTCTGAGGTGGGTTTTTACTTTCTAATGGAAAATACAGCTCAGAGCAGGGGACTTCCCTTCTGAGGGAAAGTTTTTGGGCGATAGCCAAGGTAGGAGTTTGGGTAGTTGGTACTACAAGGCAAGCAGCTCCTGTCTCCCTGCTCCAGGTCCTGAGTTGGGACAGTTCTTATGGGTGAAAGCAGGACCTGAACTAGACCTTGGGGAGGAGGCTTGGAGGAATTGGGAATGGGGTGCAGGCAGCAGGATGGCTCAGCCTCTCATTTGCCCATGAGCTTTTTCTGAGGTATCCTCTCTTTTCCTCCTTTGGAAATTCTGGTGATGTAGCTGCCATTTCCCTGGGAGCAATACTTTTACAAGAGCTTTTTTTTTCTTAAATAAATTTATTTATTTTATTTTTGGCTGCATTGGGTCTTCGTTGCTGCACGCGGGCTCTCTCTAGTTGTGGCGATCCGGGGCTACACTTCTTTGTGGTGCGTGGGCTGTTCATCACGGTGGCTTCTCTTGTTGCAGAGCACAGGCTTTAGGCGCAGGCTTCAGTAGTTGTGGCGCATGAGCTTAGTTGCTCCGCGGCATGTGGGATCTTCCCGGACCAGGGCTTGAACCCGTGTCCCTTGCATTGGCAGGTGGATTCTTAACCACTGCGCCACCAGGGAAGCCCTACGAGAGCTTTTATTGCATCTTTAAATAAATAAACTAAACAAACAAATAAGAGAAATTGTTATTCATTGTGGAACGCTTGAAAAATATCGAGCATCCTTAGGAAATAAAAGCTATGCCTACTTCCACTGGCTGTGGACAACTACCTTATATCAAAGTTCCTTTTAAGAAAAAGGTTAGGTAGTTGGAATAATCCATGAAGTTGTGCATCTGCTTTTTAAAACCTAACGTTATAAGGAAAACATTTTTCTGAAATTTCTAACTCTGCTTTTACTTGTTGTGTTAGCTTGGGTGAGTCACTTAACCTCTATAAACTTCAGTATCTTCATCTGTAAAATGGAGATCAATAACAGTACCTCCTTCACCAGATTGCTGCCAGGACTAAATAAGATAATGTATGAAAAACTCTTAGCTAGTGCCTGGCATGTGGTAAGCACTCATTAACTGTTGGTAACATGAATATTTTTCAAGTTATGCATCATCAACGTACGATTTTTCAATGAGTGCATATGCTGGCATTGTATATCTGTATCATAATTTATTTAACTATTCCCCTATTTTGGACATTTATATTGGGTAAAATTTTTGCTGTTATAAATAATTCATAATGAAAAGTGCCTGAATATATAACTTTGTCCACCTTCCATAAGAAGGTAAACTCCTAGAAGGGGAAGGAATCATTGGGGGAAAGGAGAACATCAGTGGAGGGAGAGTTTTCCTCATCCATCTCACCCAGATGCTTCATAACCTCTTGTGACCGCCTCTGATACAAGTCCTTTGAGAAAGCACAGCAGCTTCTAAGGGAGCCTGGGCTGAAGGAGAAAGGATGACACTTTGGGAGATTTCTGTCTTCCCTCCTTTTGTTTCAGATTCTCAAAGGGTTGGGACTCACTGAACTGGGAAGACCTGAGGTCTAATTCCAGCTAAATGGCTGACTGTGAGTTTGGGCAAGTTGCTCAATTTCCCTGGACTTCTCCTTAGGTAAAATGAGGAGTTGGGTTTCACATCAAAGCTTGCATTCTACAGACCAAAGACTGACAAGTTCATATCCAGTATCAACCTACCCCACTTCCTATTTCAAGTGGAGACTCTAGTTCATGAAATTTCCAATTCATTCATTCATTCAAGAAGCATTTTTACAGCACCTACCAGTCATTTATCACAGAGGTGAATTACATGGTCCCCTGTCCTTGAGAACTCCCAGTCTAGTGGATAAGCAGAACAAGGAAAAAATTATATTGATACACTCTGATAAGTGCCATAATAGAGGCTATCACTAAATCCCATGGGAAGACAGGAGAAGGAGATACCTGTTAAGTTTTTTACGGTGCTGGGTGAGTGGGTCAGATTAGAAGCAGGTCACCTAGGAAAAAAGGCTAGCTCTCCTCAATCCCCTGATCCTGATGATTAATGAAATCTCTCTCTCCACGAGGCCCTTGTCTGTCTTAAAACATCTCCATAAAGCAAATATTGCTGAGAACTTCCAAGATGGGAGAGAAGGTGCTGTCCATAAGGATGAACAAGACGTTGGCCTCATCCTCCCAGACACGGATGGGGAAGGGCAGCCTAGAAGTAACTGAGGCTGTAGGAGGTGGGAGTGATTTCCTCAGTCTTCTATGGGAGAGCTGGGAAGGGAGGGATTTAACTCCTGAGAGATCTGGAGAAAGTGTTCTTTCTGGTTTGGTGGAAAGAACTCTGAGTTTGGAGCTGGAAGGGGCAGGTTCAACTCCAGAGTCTAGGATGGGCTGCCTGATAGCTGTGCGTATCAGTAAACAGCCCCAGGAACACTTGGAAATAAATGCATGCAGAGCTGGAGTACGTCCCTTTCTCCCTTCCTCCAGTTTACACACCCCAAAGGTGTGAAGGCACTTCTCCCTGAAGGAATATAGATGAAGTACTGAGTATGGAGGCATTTGGCACATGCCAGAGCATTACCATAGTTCAGGAAGAAGGAGGATGTGAGCTGGGATCTGAAAGAGCGGACGTCTCCAGTAGGCTTTTTCAAGAAGGTTCTGGCATTCACCAGGCAGCTGTGGCTCTCTGGCAGAGGGCATCGCGCAGCAGCAGTTGCTGGAACTGGGCCTGATGCAGCAGTGGTGGTGGCGAAAGCACTCAGAGGAAACGGAAATGGAGCAAAGGGGACGGGGAGCCGGGGGCGGGGAGGGCAGGGCAGCTGACCACACCTCAGTCTGACTGGCCCAAGTGCCAGCAGGGAAGGGTCGCTGGGTCAGGGCAGGGGTGGGGATGGGTGACTGCTCAGGAAGGGCCGGCCACCTAGCACCACGGAAACAGGACAAGGAGCAGCCATCACTGCTGCACCTCTGCCCCTCCTTGTTCTATTCCAAAGGGAAAAGCTGTGATGAAAGGCCTTTAAGAAAAGTAGGGCAAAGGGAAGATGACCCAAGCAGGGGTTGCCCGGACACTAGTGAACGGACAGCTGGGTTGAGTGTCCGGCCTGGGCAGGAGGGAGAAGTGCCCTGAGAAGCGCTGCGCTTTGTTTCGCGTTCAAACAGGATGCTCAAGGTCCAGCGGGACCCGCCCTGCCAGCCCTCCTCCCTGCCTCCCCGAGTCCATGCAGACAGAGAGGAGAGAGGAAGGTGTAGGGGTATAGTGTGCATTGGAAAAAAACGCAGAAGGGAGAGAAAGTGGGCTCAGAGCGGAAAAAGGCGGGATTATATCCTCGGGTACCTTCGCGAGGCTCCAGGACTGGAGGGGGATACTGCAAACAAAACAGCGCAATGAATATTATCCCCCGCCCCACCCCCGGCATGGGGAAGGCCCACTCTGTGTGTGGAGCTGAAATAGGCGGCCTTTTTAAAAGGAAGAGAAACAAATTTGCAGCATCTTGTGGCGTGTCATCTTGGAGTGTTCTTCCTGTGCATGCTCTCCACGGCAGCAGATTTCCGTCCCAGTCCGCTCCCTCCAGGGTAGTGTGGATGCCTGGTTAGGTCACTGGGGTAGGTGGCAGAGAGGCAGCATAGCTACAGGTTCAAAATGTGGACTCTAACGCCACACTCTCTGGTTTCGTAACCTGGCTCTGCCACTGGGACTCAGTTTCCTCATTTGTAAAATGGGATAATAGTAGTATCAACTGTAGGATTGTTCTTAGATCGGTTTATACATGGGAAGCACTGAGAAGACTGCCTGGCACCTGGTAAGAGCTCTGCAGTGTTGGCTTTCATTGTTGTTGTAATTAAATATCTGTGTTTAGAAGATATTCTCTAAATGTTAACTGCTGTCAGAAAGATCAAAATATCAAATGCTTCCTGAGCCCTCACGTGTCCATGATGCTATGCTCTATGCTTATTTTTGGTGCTGGATTGAGTATATGTTTTCTGCCCAGGAACTTAATTTCCCCGGTGGACACACTGATTTAGACATACACAAAGAACTGAAGAATAAAATGGGAGTAAGGCACGAAAAAATAGTGCATCAGAAAAGAAACAACTGAGCATAAGAAGTCAACCCAAATTTGTGCTGACTGTTTTAACAAAGTAGTAATCTCATTTCTTACCTGTAGGGTTTTAAAGTTGGTTAATAGGTCAATTTGTAGCTGTTAAGTTGTCATGTACCTACCTGGAAGGAAGTCTCTGTTGGACTATCACAGGATCATTCTTATCCTGGAGAACATTTTCCATAATAATATTTTATTAATCATTATAATAAATAATAAATATTTCATGTTATCTTGGTGAATAGTTTTATGTAATAATTTTTATTATCATGGTAAATAATTAAAATATGTAATGTATGCTGTTTTAATAAATATATTTATAACAATGTTTTATTTCTATAATAAGGTATTGAGAGATATACCAGTTATTATGTCATTTCATCATCCCAAGAATCCTGTGTTACAAAATATTTGTTATCCCATTTGACAGGTTAGAAAAGTGAGACATAGATTGAAGTTGCCCAAGTCCACACAGTTAATAAACTGTAGAGCTTGTATTTAAACCTAGGACTATTTGAATCCAAACTTATTCTTAATGACAGGTAATTCAAAGCTAATAATTTGGATAATCAGAAAGATCTCAAAGGAAAGAGAGCTGTGGACTGAAACTAAACATGACTAAATAAAATGGGGAGAGATGGAAATTTCTGAATGTACCTTCATAAAACTAGCTATTTGAGTCTGAATTGGAGAAACTATGGCTTACTAACAGTTTATGTGGAATACACTTAGGTTTACTTTTTTTTTTTTTGATTTGAGTTTCATATGAGCCAACAAATTGTAACATGGCTGCCAATGAAAGCTAATTGCTGTGGTTGCAGCAACAGAAGTAATATCTGCCGAAATACAGCCATATAGGAATTAGTAAATAGAACACTAAGAGAGCATTCATGACAGTGAAGGGTCTGGAAAATATATTGGTTTCTAAAAATCTCAACAATGAAGAATCATAATGTTTTTTTTTCTAGAAAGCAGTAATAACTAAAATAATAATACCTAATTCTTTTTAAATTCTTTATATATATATATATATATATTTATTTATTTATTTGGCTGTGCCGGGTCTTAGTTGCAGCATGTGGGATCTTCCTTGCAGCATGCAGGATCTTTAGTTGCGGCATGCAGGCTCTTAGTTGCGGTATGTGGGCTCTTAGTTGCGGTATGTGGGCTCTTAGTTGCAGCATGCGGGATCTAGTTCCTTGACCAGGGATCAAACCCAGACGCCCTGCATTGGCAGCGTGGAGTCTTAGCCACTGGACCACCAGGCAAGTTCCAATAATACCTAATTCTGATAAAACAGTTCCTTTGACCCAGGCATATTTATACATATTAACTCTTTTACTCCTTACAACAACTTCGTAAGTAGTCTTATTATTATTCCCATTTTATGGATGAGGAAAATTTGTTAGCAGCATAGAAAACTAATAGTAGCCCTCTACCTTGTGCTTTTAGCTTCTGCCACAGTCATGTGAAAGACGCATGTGCAGTGAACAGAGTTTTTACTTTAACATATGGTTAAATCTGAAAGAGGACTAATGATAGATAAGTCATATCTCTTTTCCCAACCCTTTCTGGATGCAATATAATTAACCCCTCCTTTTCAAGAATAGCATGTAGATACAATGGCATACTACTCAGCCATAAAAAATAATGAAATAATGCCATTTGTAGCAACATGGATGGACCTAGAGATTATCATACTAAGTGAAGTAAGCCAGACAGAGAAAGACAAATACCATATGATATCACTTACATGTGGAATCTAAAACATGCCATGAGGGACTTCCCTGGTGCCTCCATTGCAATGCAGGGGACACAAGTTCGATCCCTGGTCAGGGAAATAAGATCCCACATGCTGCAGGCAACTAAGCCCACGCACTACAACGAAGATCCTGCGTGTCACAACTAAGACCCAACTCAGCCAAATAAATAAATAAATATTTAAAAAAATGACACAGATGAACTTATCTACAAAACAGTAACAGACTCACAAGCATAGAGAACAGACTTGTGGTTGCCAGAGGGGAGGGGAAGTAGAGGAGGGATGGATTGGGAGTTGGGGATTAACAGATGCTAACTGTTATATATAGAATGGATAAACATTCTACTGTATAGCGCATAGAACTATATTCAGTATCCCATGATAAACCATAATGGAAAAGAATATGAGAAAGAATGTATATATATGCATAACTGAATCACTTTGCTGTACAGTAGAAATTAATACAACACTGTAAATCAACTATATTTCAATGAAATCAATTTTTAAAAATAGTTTACCTTTAAAAAAAAAAAGAATTGTATGTAGAGCGTTAGTTGTTGAAAAGAAGTGCATCCACACTTGAGCTAACTCCTTTTTTTCTTTGACAAGTGGATGCCTCTGACGGCTATTTGGTCTACCAGCCAGTTGTGCCCAGGTATGTGCCATAGCCAGGGAGGCTCACAAAGCCATGAGATTGTCCATCAGTGGGAAACACAGGAAATTGCAGGTTAGGTGTATACGAATTATGTGCTGGATTTAAAGGCTGAACAGTCCAGACACAGGTAGATATACAGAAAATAGTATGAACTCTTTAGCTGTGATGGTTTTTGTCATTTGTTACTTGGCATCTCTATTTAAAAATTTTGCAATTTGTACTTTTAGCATAACAAGCTAAAAAACAAAAACAACGCCACCACAAAACCAAGCCAAAAACCTGAAAGAGCACATTTAATGAAAAATAAAGTACTGAATGTTCATTTATCAAGGTAGTTGATGACAAATATAAAATTTGCATAAAATGTTCATTGACATCAGGGGTTTTAGTGATATCACTAAACATATAAAAAGCAAAGACACACATCTGCTGAAGAAGCAAAGCACCTACTTCAATGTTAGATGTTATTTTAACTGGATTATGCCCAAAGCAAACAATTAAACATGTGCAGCTGTGGAAAGGTACGTTTACACATCACTCTTTGAAGTGTGACTTTTCATTTAGATCAGATATCTGTTCTTCTAAATTAATTTCAATCATTTTCAGTTTCAAGATTTCTTGTGCACTTACAAAGCAATGTTAGAGTGTTGGCTCCATTAGCAATAAGAATTTGGTGAACAGTTAAATAATTCCAGTTTTATGTCAGGATCATCAGATATTTCAAACAGGAAATCAGCTAATTCTGGTAAATGATTCAATTCTTTTTCCATCTGACAATTCATGAAATCAAAGTAAATTTCCAGAGGTTCATCTGTTGAAGGTGAAACACTTGATATCATTGTGAATATTGTAATAAATTCAGTTAAAAATCCAACATTGAAGATGAAATTATTTGTTGCTGTGGTGATATTATGAATATAAATTTTAGCAGAGCATAGCACCATGGTAAAAACTGTGCTCTAATCATGTTCTCTATGGAGCAGAAATGTACTTGGAATTGATTTTGGTGCCCACACAACTCCTAATTGCATCTAAACAAATTTCAATATTTTAGTAATTGAAATAGAAGCTGATAGTGGTTAAATTTGAACACAGAGTAACTGAATTACAATTTTTGTGTGTGTGTATGTGTGATGAAGCTGACCTTAAAAAGCAAACAAAAACTGCAACATGACAGTATGTACTTTCTCTTTGTCATGCATCATCATTTGAATCTTATAAATGTTTGAGCTTTTTGAAGAATTGCTTGGAAAATCAACTTAAATGTCAACCATGGGGAAGAAATCCTCCAAATTTTGATTACGTTTTGTTCAAAATCATTTGGAAATATTTCATCAAATTATTCAATAAAGGGAACAACCACACCTTTAGCTTTTAAAGTTTATAGTAAACTGCAATGATTGAAAACAAAGTTTGTAAACAGGGAGATATTAATATTTATCCTTACAAAAGCAAGGAAAGAAGTGAACAAATTAGTTAATAAGTGCTCAAAGAGTGGAATAGCTCAACATGTGGAAAAAAATCTTTTGAAAAGATTTTATTTTCAATTTGATAAGTTTTTATTCTATTCTGGAATGCATTGAAATTAAGAAGACCTGTGATTTTCATAATCTAAATTAGATTAAGTATTTAGAAGAATTATAAAAAGAACACCCTTTTTTTTTTTTTTTTTGCGGTACGCGGGCCTCTCACCGCTGTGGCCTCTCCCGCCGCGCGCACAGGGTCAGTGGCCATGGCTCACGGGCCCAGCCACTCCGCGGCATGCGGGATCCTCCCGTACCGGGGCACGAACCCGCGTCCCCTGCCTCAGCAGGCGGACCCACTACCACTGCGCCATCAGGAAAGCCCAAGAACACCCTTTAAAAGGAATTTATTTTGTAAAATATATTTGCTGAAGAAAGTACTCTGGGATTAAAAAAAAAAAAAGTACCTGTGAAATATTTGGGTTGAAATATTTACAGATTTCGATTTAAAAATTAAAATTAGAAAATAAGCTCTGTTTGGCAGACTTTGCTCAGAGCTGCCTGTGGAGTGCTCAGCACCAGTAAAGAGTGTAGTTTCTTTAATAAAAATACTATAGTTAGGGATTTCTCTGGTGGTCCAGTGGTTGAGAACCTGCCTTCCATTGTAGGGGACGCAGGCTCGATCCCTGGTCAAGGAACTAAGATCCCACATGCTACGGGACAACTAAGCCTGCGTGCCACAACTACTGAGCCAGTGCACTCTAGAGCCCAAGCGCCACAACTAGAGAGAAGCCCACGTTCCACAACGAAGAGCCCACGTGCCGCAACTAAGACCTGACGAAGCCAAATAAATAAATATTTTAAAAAAATACTACAAAGAGATCAATGAAGCTGTCATGAATTTCAAATTTATTAACCATAAAATTCAACTATGAAGAATGCTGCAGGCAATTTTATAAGTAAAAATAATAAATCCTTATTTTAAAATTCTTTACAAAAACACCCGTGACATGGTATTATAGACAGATAAAGCTAAGAAATTGATTAAATACATAAATATGTACCAAGGGTAATTATTTCACCTTTATTATTTTTAATGTTTAGATGATTATTATAAGGACTTGAAAAGTTTTGTCTTAATATACTCAGATACATTATTTTAACATTTTAAGAAAGAATTTTATTTTTGAAATTAATTTTTAGTGAAGTAGTGTATAAATTCTCCAATAATATAACACAATTTTGTTGGTCACTTAATCAATGTTTCAAAATATTATGTAATTTTAAGTTCTTGTCTTAAGTTTTTATTTTGATGCAATTTCAAACTTATAGGAAAGTTGCAAGCCTATTACAAGGGTCTCCAGTATTCCTTCACCAGTTTCCATTTTGCTCCAATTACTTTATTTTATTTATTTATTCATTTTGGCTGCACTGATCTTAGTTGTGGCACACGGCGTCTTCTTTGTGGCATGCAGGGTCTTTAGTTGTGGCATGTGGACTTCTTAGTTGCGGCATGCATGTGGGATCTAGTTCCCCCGACCGGGGTTTGAACCCAGGCCCCCTGCATGGGGAGTGTGGACTCTTACCCACTGGACCACCAGGGAAGACCCTTGCTCCATTTACTTTAGCATTTTCCCTTCTCTCTTACTCTCTCTCATATCAACATGTTTATGTGTATAAAATCTTTTTTTCTGAACCATTTCAGTGTAAGTTCAAGACATCATGTCCCTTTTCTACTAAATCATTTCATGTGAATTTTCTGAAAATAAGGATATTGAATTTAGGAAAATTAACATTACTATAGCACTATTATCTAACCCATAGTTCACGTTCAAATTTCATCTCTTGGATCAATAATATCTCTCATAGCTACTTTTTTCTGGTCCAGGATCCAATCCAGTTATCATTGTAGCAGTAGTTGTCAGGTCTTTTTGGCATCCTTTAAACTGAAAGAGTTCTTCAGTTTTACTTTGTCTTACTTAACCTTGACATTTCTTAAGAGAACAAGCCAGTTGTTTTGTAGAATGCTTCTCAATCTGGGTGTGATTAATTTTAGGCCATGCATTTTTGGCAGGGATAAAGTGATATGTCCTTCTCAATGCATCACATCTGGAGGCACACGGTGTCAATTTGCCCCAATGTTAATGATGTTGACATAGATCAGTTGGATGAGGTGGTGTCCACCAGCTCTCTCCCTTGAAATGTGGAGATATATTTTGTGAGAATTACTTGGACTTCATGTAATTTTTACCCACTATATTTAACATCAGTTGATCTTATCAATTGTCCTAGATATGACCAATGGGAACTCCTTCAAGCTGGCTCCATGTTCTTTTGATATGATCTCTTATTCTTTATGTATTTCTTTTTCAGCACAAGGTATTATAGGAGCATCTTGTGCTCTTACTGCTCCAAGCCTGGAATCAGCCTTTTCTCCAAGCAGCCCTGGCTTTTTAGTAAAGAATCGTATTTATAAACCAAGATCTGAGAACGAGGTGTGCTGAATGTTATAATACATGTGTGTCATTGCTTAGAGGCCCTCTCAGTGGCAGTGCTAACACACACACACACACACACACACACACACACACACACAAACATGGACATACACAAACGTCTCTCTCTCTCTGTATGTATGTATATAGAACCATGAATTTATGCTGATACTTCCAGTTCAATCCAATCCCACAGATACATTCTAGTCTTCTCCCTCACCATATCTACAATATGTAATTACTCACTTGCCCATGCTTAGCCTACACAAAAAATAACTTCAGAATTGCTCAGCCATACCACTGTGAAAAGCAAATTTACTAGAGTTTAATATATATTAACAGTTTTACAAGGTAAAAATTACATACAGTGAAGTATAGAATCTTAAGTGTACAATGAGATGGGATTTTTCAAATGGATATACCAGTGTATCATACCCTTATCAAGATAAAGAGCATTTCTATTATTCCAGTGAATTCCTTCTTGTCCCTTTAAGTCCCTCCTGCAGCATACATACTCAAAGGTTGATTTTTTCTTTCTGATTTTTTAAAACCATCTTAATTTAGTTTTACTTAATTTATCTATTGATTGATTTGCCTGAGCCACGCAGCTTTCAGGATTGAACCCTTGCCCACTGCAGTGAAACCATGGAGTCCTAACCACTGGACTGCCAGGGAATTCCCAGTTTTACCTGGGAATTTACCTGTCTTAGAACTTCATACACAGGTCATGAAGATATTCTTGTAGATACTTCTAGAACTTTTGCAGTTTTAGGGTTTATTGCTAGGTCTATGATCTGTAACAAATTAATTTTTGTGAATGGTGAGATAGGAGTCAAGGGTCATTTCTCCCTCATACATATAGTTGTTTCAGTACCATATGTTGAAAAGACATTCCATTTGTTCTCATTTTATTATTTGGTGCACATGCTGAATATTAATTTGTAAGTATATTTATGGACTCTATTTTTTCCATTGATATTTCTCTAGTTTTATGCTATTATCCCACTGTCTTGATTATTGTAGCTTTCCAGTAAGTCTTTTTTTTTTCCAGTAAGTCTTGATATGAGGTAGTGTAGGTCCTCCAACTTTGTCATCTTTTTAAAGATTGTTTTGGGGGAATTCCCTGGTGGTCCAGGGATTAAGATTCAGCCCTTTCACTTCTGAGGGCCTGGGTTCAATTCTTGGCTGGGGAACTAAGATCCCACAAGGTGTGGCCAAACAAAAACAAAACAGGAAAAAAGAAAAGATTGTTTTGGCTATACTAGTTCCTTTTTCATTTTCCATATACATTTAGAATTATCAGAGTCCATAAAAATACGTGTAGGAATTATAACTCAGATTATTGTGAATCTATAGATCCATTTGTGGAGAATTAACATTTTTAACAATATTAATTTTTCCAGTTCATGAGCATGACATATTCCTCCATTTATTTAGGTCTTTAATCTTTATCTCAGCATATTTTGTAGTTTTGAGTATAGAGGTCTTGCATGTTTTTGCTAAATGTGTTTCTAGATATTTTATGTTTTTGGATGCAGCTGTAAATTGAATTGCTTTTACACTTCATTTTCAATTGTTTGCTGCTAGTGTGTAGAAATGCTACATTATAGATTTTTTTAAAGTTGATTTTTTTTTAATCCTATGATTTTGATGAAATCACTTCTTAGTTCTGTTATAGTTTTGTTAGATTCTTAAGGATTTCCAACTTAACATTTATGATGTCTGTGATTGGAGACAGTTTTAGTTTTTTTTCTTCTTTTCAAATCTTTTTGCCTTTTATTTCACTTACTTGGCTTATTGCAGTGGCTGGATGAGTATATAGTTTTTGTTTTGGTTTTTTTTTGATGATTTACACTTTATTACACATTTTCCCCTAAAGAATTTGAATATGATTTATACTGTTTTTAGAGAATTCTGAGAATCTTTATGTGAATTAGCTATTGGTATATATTTTTATATTATACCTACTTTTATTCAGTGAGAAAAAGACACCAACAATTAAAAAAATCCAAGTTAGATAGATACACATCTTTAGTTCTCATTTATCTTTCTTTTTAGTTATTTTAGCATGATTTTGCTGCCTTGATATTGAGGCAGATTCCATTCTCCACTCCCCTAACCCCCCCAACCCCACAACTAGTTCTATTTCCAAGTTAAGTATGGTCACGTGACTAAATTTTCTCTAAAAATATGTGAATGGAAGTGATGTGTGCCACTTCTTGACCTAGTCTAGGGTATGTCCCACTACAGTTTCTTCTGCCTGTTAGCCAGATGCAATCTTAATGTGACAGTGACCGGACTTTAATCGTATGATAAAGACCAGGCACTACGGTTTCTTCTTTATGTCTTTGGATGTAGAATATCTTTTTTTTGGTAGATTCCAGTCTTCTTTTAACCCATGGTTGTTCAGCAGTTAGTTGTGATTTTGGTGTGCTTGTGAGAGGAGGTGAGTTCAAGGTCCTCCTACTCTGCCATCTCGTCTCCCTCCCAGGCTCAAGACCAGGCACTAAGCAATGGTGGAGGAACATGAAGGAAGGATCCTGGGTTTCTGAATGACCATATGGAGGAAAGCAGCCTTTTGACCTGGACTGTTCCTTTCAGACTATCAGATGAGAGAAATACACTTTTGTCTTCTTAAAACTACTCAATTATTGTTCATTCTCTTTATTTCAGCAGCCTAGCCTAAATAACAGTTAGAGAAGGAATAGGTCCAGATGGTTTCTCAAGTTCACAGGTTCAAGTTAGTCCGTTTAGAGTATATAGTTTTTGGATAGAACTTGTGTAAAATTGATATTATTACCTTCATTGTTTCTGACGAGTAGTCTACCATCATTCATATCATTTTTCTCTTTTGAGTAATATGTCTCTTCTTTTCTTAATGCTTTTAAGATTTTTTTTTTTATCTTTGATTTTCAACTGTTTGATTATGATGTGCCTAAGTGTATTTTTCTTTGTGTTTATCCTGCTGGGAGTTTGCTGAGCTTTTGGGATCTGTGTGCTGTTTTCCATAAAATTTGGTAACCTTTGGCCATATTTCTAAGTCATTTTTCTTCCTGTTCTTTATATTCCCTTCTTCTGGGATCTAATTGCAGGTATGTTGGTCTTGTTGACATTGTCTTATACATTTCTGAGGTTTTGTTCATCTTGTTTCAATCTTTCTCTCTCTCTCTCTCTCTTTTTTTTTGACCATGCTGTGTGGCTTGTGGGATCTTAGTTCCCCGACCAGGGATTGAACCTGGGCCCCGACAGTGAAAGCGCCAAGTCCTAACCACTGGGCCGCCAGGGAATTCCCTTTTTTTTTCTTTTTCTATTGGATACTTCCTATGGACCTACTTTCAAATTCACTGACCCTTTCTTCAAACTCCATACTGTGATTCTTCAAACCAATAAGACTGGGACTTTCCGCTTAAGTTCTAGCTGACCTCTGTCTGTGTGGACTAGGAAATACCCTCAGGCAAAAAAGCTATATAAACACAAATTTTATCCAACTTAGTTCTCTTTCAAAGACTGTCCAGTTTCTACTGCTTTTGATTGACCTCCAGAGCCTTCAAGCGGCTGTTTTAAAATATTTTTTGCAGCATCATCTGCAGAAAGTACAAAGCTACTTTGTCAATATCAGATATGGAAGCAGTAATACAAATATTATTCCCGAATTTACCTAAAAAAGGAAAAAGATGTCATAGACATAAATATACATATAACTGCAGAACAGTCAGTAGAGTAGAAAGTTGTAAAAACAAATAAATTTTAAAACTTTTAGTAAATATTTGGGGGAGTTCCCTGGCAGTCCGGTAGTTAGGACTTGGTGCTTTCACTGCTGTGGCCCTGGGTTCAATCCCTGGTTGGGGAACTAAGATCCTGCAAGCCACACGGCACAGCCAAAAAAAAAAGAAGAAAAAAAAATGGGGTTACAGCTGACAAACTTACCTTAAGATATTCCATGTGTTAACCTGAGCCTATTTGTGCATCACTAGAATGTAGCACATGCCACATGCAGTTCACCTCCTGAGTCAACAGCCCCTGAGTGGCTCTATTTGCTATTTAATGAGCGGGGTGGGTGGTTGGGTATTTGAGCGTTGTGGCAGCCTCAAATTGTGCTATCAAGGTTTCTAAAGGCATGCCCTCCATTTCTGTACTTATCTCATGGCAGTTCAGCCACAAACATCTTACAGATTGGCACCAGTCCATGAAATGTACTACACAGAGCACTGATACACAAAACCTCCCCCAGCTCTCTGGGCGGGATTTCTCCCCTGCCTCACTTCCAGTTTTATTTTTCACCCTTTCTGCTCTGCTCTGTCCTCAGGAGGCAGGCATGTATCTCTTGCCTTCTGGCTTCCTGTTGCATCTGACCAATGGAGACAACCAGAAGGAGATGGAAGGGCAGAATAGTCAGGTTGATGTGTTTAATCCTGTAGCCCTTTCTTAATGGGTCACTGGAGATTGGTTGTGTTTCTGTCCCTCTACTAAAGGCCACAGATCCAGTCAGGTAGCCATCTCATTACGGCTACCTTCTTTCGGTTCTGGTATCTACTCTGTTCCCTTGTCCTCCAGGCCTTTGTTGTTAGCATGATATTGCATTTTCCTGCCCACACAACTTTGTTGACTATCCTCAAATGATGTGTGTGCCACCCCTTTGCTGTCAGGACTCTGACTAACACCCCCTCAGGTAAGATGTGTGTGGGTTGCAGTAGTAAGCAATTTGCAAAGATCTAGGACTCAAATACCCTCTGTTTTATGGATAATGTTAATAGCCCATCTCTGATGAATTGAGACGGCTTAGACTGAGGGTCAGCTGGTGGTTAGGGACATTCAGTATGAGGGAGGGAACGAAGAACAAGAAAAGGGCTGGCTCGGAGCATAGCACGTGGCCAAGGCAGCAGGTTCCTCCTGATGCAGCCTCCCTGGCACTGTGGACGTACCTCTGAGCAACAGCCATGTCTATTTAGAACAAGCCAGGTAACTAGTCGTGTTGTGTAGCGAGTATTGCTGATCTTAACATGTCTTTCTATTTTTCCATACTGTACCTTGAGAAACACCTGCCAGACCAGGGGCATAGCCATGGATTGGTATTCAGGCCCCCTTCTTCAAGGGATTGGGGGCCAGCACAGATATCATGAGACACCACGGTTCTCGCAGCAATGAGGAAGAATTGTATTGCACTATCAAACCACCGCTTTTCATAGACACTCCCTCAGCAGCAACTGCTGCAAATCCTGACATCCGTCAGTGGATGGACTCGTCATAGTTTCCAGTTTTCTTCCATCATGAGGATGGTAAAAACAGACTGACCCCTTGGGCTAAGACTCCTTGGGTTTTTTTCCCTTGACATTGGAGGTGAGACAACCCTGAAGAGAGAGGCAATACTTTTTCACAATAGAGGAGTAAGATGCATAGTTACTTAATTTGAATATTTTTAAGAGATATCCTTATTTTATATTGCATGTTGGTAAAGAGGGGCATATCAATCACAAGAATAGCTAAGAGACATATTTAAAACTGCAGGCTGCAGAGACAACAATAGCACTAGAACTGTGTTATGTTCTCTATGTTATGTCCGTGTTATGTTCTCTGTAAGTATTGGTGCTTTTAGGGCAGAAAATTTGTTTGAGAGCACATTTACTAAGTGGATAAAATCCTCATTTCATTTGTATAAGTCTTGTTCCTAAAGAAGGTAGAATTTTGAATATCTTATTTTTTATGGTATCAGCTTGGGCTTGGTTAGATGATGAGACCAATGATGAGGATGTTTGCGGGGAGAGAGGAACACAGAGAACCAAATTTAACTGGTTAAATTTACCAGAAGTTATTGTTTTTGTGATCTGTTTTTATTCTGTTGGGGCCAGTGTGTTGATTTTGAAGTCTTTATCTGCCCTTGGAGATTTCAGTGATGAGCACATTTTAAGAACTCTTTAAAAAACCCACCCTCAATAGCTCTTTAAATGCAATCACCTGTTGGCAAGTGGTCAAGACATAATTCATAATGAAACATTTGTTGTTTGGGATTAGTCCATATCCATCAAGCAAAAGCTTGTCTAGTAGTCAGTTGCCTTTTCCAGAGGTCCTGTTAGGGAGACTTGCTGTATGTATTCTTTTTTTTTTTTAATTTATTTGTTTTTATTTTTGGCTGTGTTTGGTCTTCGTTGCTGTGCGTGGGCTTGCTCTAGTTGCGGCGAGCAGGGGCTATTCTTCGTTGCAGTGCACGGGCTTCTCATCGTCGTGGTTTCTCTTGTTGCAGAGCACGGGCTCTAGGCACACGGGCTTCAGTAGTTGTGGCACGTGGGCTCAGTAGTTGTGGCTCACAGGCTCTAGAGTGCAGGCTCAGTAGTTGTGGAGCACAAGCGTAGTTGCTCTGTGGCTTGTGGGATCTTCCTGGACCAGGGCTCGAACCCGTGTCCCCTGCATTGGCAGGCAGATTCTTAACCACTGTGCCACCAGGGAAGCCCTGTATGTATTCTTGTAATATGATTCATATCAAGGGTTAAATTCTGTGATCCTTGCTGGGGTCATATGGTCAAGCTTATGCTGGGTTAAGTATTTTTCTTTCTTCACCCACCATCAGAGGCTACAAGGCCCTGGACTTTTCTCTGTCCAATGTCAGGACTAACCTTGTCTTTCTTCCTTCATTCCTATTGTTCTTCTTTTCTATTTCCTATCACTTTACTCATGCACTGCCTGCCTGGGTGAGGAGGCGATGGAAGAATTCCACTTAATGTCTTTATGTGAAAATTTTAGGTGACAAGCAAAGAGTGTATAGTCTGGCAGGGAAGATACCTAATTAGAGATGACCATGTTTGAGACAGATGCTCAAATTAAGGTAAGCACACAGTGTTATGCGGTGTATGGGAGAAAGGTCATCTTGAGAAGATCTTAGAAAGTTTTCTTTCTTTTATTTTTGGCCCGAGGTGCAGCTTGTGGCATCTAGTTCCCTGACCAGGGATTGAACCCAGGCCCTTGGCAGTGAGAAGGCAGAGTCCTAACCACTGGACTGCTAGGGAATTCCCAGAGAAAGTTTTCTATATTAGAAGATATATAGGGATTTCCCTGGTGGTCCAGTGGATAAGACTCCATGCTTCCAATGCAGGGGGCCCGGTTTCGATCCCTGGTCAGAGAACTAGATCCCACATGCATGCCACAACTAAGAAGTCTGCATGACGCAACTAAAAAAAAAGATCCCACATGCTGCAACTAAGACCTGGTGCAGCCAAAAATAAAGAAATTTAAAAATATATATATATTTTTTAAAAAAGAGAAGAAGATATGTAAAGAAGTACAGAAGCATGAGCTGAAAGATAAACAGGGCCTAAATCATGAAATAATTTGAATGACATATTAAGGAATTCAGTCTTTAATCTGAATTATGGGGAGCCATAGAATATTTTTAAGTGGCATGTTAAGGTTTATGTCTTTGAAAGCTCTCTCTAGTAGCATTATGGAAGATAAACTGTAGATAGAAGATCTAATGGGACACAATGGAAGCAGAAAGGGTGAGAAATTGTAAGGGCCTGGAAGTGGGGGCAATGAATTTGCATAAGAGGAGACAGAGGCAAGAGACATTTCAGGACTTAGACTCCACAGGACTTGGGTTGGCTTGGAATAGGATGGGCAGATGAAATAGGGATTGGGGTTTTAGGGGTGATGGATAGTAGTATCACTGGTCAAAAGAAGGAGTATAAGAATAGAAGCAAGTTAGTTGGGGGGAGTGGGTAAGAGATTCTGAGTTTAGTTTTGAACATATTGGATTTGAGGTGTCTATGGGGAGATAATATTACATGTGTAAGCATGGAATAAGAAGAAAGATTTTTGTTTTTTTTTCTTTTTACAACTGGTAATATTCAGTAATTTTCAGTCCAGTATATTTTTTCAATCATATTCCCACTGTTATAATTTTCTTCTTTCTTGATATTTGGCCACTCATAGATATATTTCTGACTCATTTGCATTTATATGCTGAGTTATTTTTGTATCATCACTATTTTTGATTAGAAATACATTTTACCTTGAAATATGCAATTAAAGTTTATTTTATTTGCATTATTGTTTGATATTTCAGTGCAAAATATTTTTTACATACATATCTCATATTTTTATATACAACCCTGATACAAGTAGGTTTTATCAGATGAGAAAACTGAGGCTTAGAAGTACCAGGCAAGTACTTAGGCTTGTGCAGAGAGAGTTCCAAAAAATAAAGCTAGAGAAAGTGGGCCTGCAATGGGGCCTGCAGAGTAAGCATAACCAGAAGAAAGTGTCAGAGCTGAGATAAGAAGAAGCTGGGATAGGAAGTTGATGTGGGAGAGTTGGAGGGGTTCCCTAGCAAGCGTCAGGAGTAGCAGAATATTGCCCCGGGTTTGACTTCTACCTATGTGGGACGGTGTGCACCTGGGTCCGTTTCAAGAACCTCTAGGCTATTCACATTCAATCCCACGTATTAACAGAATTTCTAGTATGTCCTTGGCACAAGGTTAGGAACTGGGGATATAAAGATTAAATAAGAGAGTCCTTCTACCCCCAGGGCTGGGAGTGACATATGTATAAACAACAGACTATACACAACCGTTAAGTTCTAAAATAGAGTGAAGAATAATATACTTTGGGAATAGGGAAGAGAGTAGCTAATATTGTCTAAGAGTTCAGCAAAGAGAAGGAGAAGAAAGGAGTTAATTTGAGCTGAAACTTGAAAAGGCTGGGGAGATATTTACTAGGTAGGAAAGGAGGGCAAGGATGTTCCAAGTGTTGGGAAGAACAAAGGCGAAAGCTTGGAAGTATAGATGTGTATGGAGTGGATATAAATTGGTGTAAAACATACTACCAAGACTAGACCCCCTCAAGGAAGGAGATGCAGGTGGAAAGGTGGACATCTTATCACCATCTCTAGGGAAAGTTTTCAAAGGCATGCCTGGGAGGATGGGTGAGGCGGGGAACTCAGACCACCTCTTTCAGTGGTAGAATCACCTGGGTTTCTGACCCCTGAGCAGCCCATGGCTCTTCAATGATCTCTATGCCCACAGATCGTAGGAGGAGTGAGAAGATTGAACACAGTTGAACCCCCTCCCTTCCTCCTTACCTAGGAGTCTGGACAAGTTTTCAGGCAACTCATTTTCTACAGGTTGTTAGGTCACAGGCACTGTGACCTTGGTGTTTCTTGTGGCTTGGAGGGTCCCAGCTCTTTGCAGTAAAGATATTCATGAAAAATTGGGTAGAAGTCAAGTGTTTGTCAACTGTGAGAGAGAGGGCTGCATGAAAAAGACAGGACTCAAGTTCACCTTGAGGTGTAGTCAGGATGAGCAGGTCCACCTGGCAGAGAAGATAGTCTGTGCTCAGGCACAGGTATGGAAATTAATGAGACACATGTTGGTGGGAAATTGTGACAACTGGCTTCCAATGAACAGAGCGCTTACGTTCAGGACAAGGCTCATGTCAGCAAGGCTATTTATATAAAGCATTTATATCCCATGTGTAAGGACACTGCAAGCTTCTGAGCACTGGATAGGGAAAGTGACGTTTTAGGAAGATTATTTTGATGAATGGGAAGCTTGGAGTCTCTCATTATATAAGTATTCTCAACTCCTGGGTTCTTATGAAGTGGAGCCTTTGTATTGTTTTCATGCCAAGCAAATTCATTTGACACCCATCCACCTCTTCTTCATGACTGAAGGTTCTGGGGTTTAGGGTAAGCATAGGAATGAGTTAAGGAAAAATTGTCTGAAGACTGCATGCAGTCAGTAGCTGAAATCAGCAGGTATTTTATCATCCCTGTGCCATGTGCAGTGGTTTTACCTGAGTATTTTTTATCTGTGTTTGCTTCAATCTCAGGGGACAATCTGTTCAGTCACCAAAAGGGATACCTTCAAAGAGTTTTCTTGGATAAAGTCCACTCATGTGGTCAGCTGTGACCTCATCTTACTGCTCCAGGGGCCCTGGTTTGGGACTTGATATCTTGAGTTCCTGCTTGAATAGGGAAGCAGAGAGGCCATTCTTTTTCATGCTTCTCATTTTGGAACAAGTCAGAAACCACCATTAGCTTGTTAAGTGTTTTTCCAAAAAAATGTTTTTTTATTTTTAAATAATTTAGCCCATTGTCCTGCTTATTGTCAAGAGCTGGTAGAGACAGCCAACAGCTCATATTCTTTTCACAAACAAACACAAAGTGGGAGGTTTGGGGAGGTGCAGGGGTGGGGAGAGTAGGGCTTTTCACTTTGCTGGCACAAGAGCTGGAAGTGTAAGGAAAGAATAGAAATACTCATTCAAATTTTCCTAAACTAAATTGAGAACTTGATGTTTCTACCAGTGACCATAATACTCATCTCACAGAAATGTTCACACTTCTCTTTCTTAGCTGTCTTTTCAAATTCGAAACTGTTGGAGCAGGCTCTGTATTCCTTTATTTTATTCATTCTTGAGAGCGAGGCTCCCTGGCAGACTCCCGAAACCCCTTGGAGGAGAAGCCACGTGTCATGGCACATTTCTGTTGCCCGGTGCAGCCAGAAGTGGATGCAAATTCAGTCCCCTCCACTACTGAATTCACATCCTTCTCCTGGAGCACAAGGGCTGGGGCAGATTCAGCTTGAAGAGCAGCTGAGCTGATGGATGGATGGGAGCAGTGTGAAGGGACTGGGGGCAGGTCTTTTGTTGCATCCCCTGGAAGTGAGGCTGTGCGCGGGACCGGACCTGCTTCCAGAACAGGCCCCCACTGCCTGAAACAACTCATTCCCTGAAGAGCCTCTGACTCATGCCTCTAATAGAACTATTATGGTTTCTTGGCTGCAAAGTTGTCCTTTTGAAATGTAGGGTTTTTTTTCTTTTTGCAATTCGAATTCTGAGTCATCTATATAGATTAATTCCCCTGCTTCCTGCTCTCATGGTATTTTCGAAGCTTTCTTCACAATATCCCTTTACTCAACTAGATTTTAATCTCTATGCATGCAAAGGAATGGGTGTCTACTCTATTCACGACTGTATGTCCAGTGTCTGGAATGCTAAATGGAGCCTGGAGGCACATGATAATTTGTTGAATGAATGAATGAATGAATGATGTGCTTTTCCACTGTAGCCCTACCAAGCAAGAATGGTTTTTAAGAGGCATCAGACCTCCTAAAGCCGTAGCAGGTGGACAATTAAGCAACATGACCCAGAATTTCTGTAGGTTTTTATTTGGGGCACAATTCAACAAGCATGGTCATCTGGTTTCTATGCTACAGTACAGTACAAGAAAATTGGAGGCACAGAGGTGGGCTGCTGCTGGAGAAAGGTGACTCGGATAGAAAAAAGAGAAACAACGTAAAGTGTGACAAAAGGCAGGCTTAACTTTAGTGAAGTGTAGGAGCATAAGGCTACAGAATTCAGAGGCAAGTCACCTACAAGCTCACAAGCACTGAGTTCACCCCTCTATTATACTGAAATGTAACCATTGGGTTGGCAGTGAGAATTTTCAGTTATCTGGAAAGTTTACGGTGTGAACTGGTTTGTTTCCAAATGACGCTGGGCCATGGAGGTATTAGCATGTCTTGGTATGTCAATTGTTTCTTTTAATCCTTTAGAATATCCACCACTTATCTTTGACATGTATAGTAATAATCATATCCTGTTCTGTTTCTACTTCACAAAACGTAAGACAAGATGTGCCTCCATCTCCATAGTTTCCTTCTGAGCAGGAGGAGAATCTTCTACTAATTCTAACTCATAGAGAGCCTTTATGCACATCTGTATTGGAAATTTCCCCCAATCAAAAACAAACAAAAAAAAACAGATAAAGGAAAAGTCGAGAGAAGAAAGCAATGACAAGAAGTGATGCTGAAGGTACAGTGATGCTAAAAAGCACAATTCTGATTTTTACACACCTAATGAAGGAATAGAATAGATTTCACAGGAGAGAAAAATAGAGACACGCAACTGGGGAGAAGCTGAGGATGTTTTCTTAAGGCAATGGAGGGGCAGGTTTTTGTCAACGGAACATGTGATTCTTCTGAACACCTTTTTATGTTCATACCACACTGAACAATATTTGATTCAGATTTCTAGGTAAGGAGAAAGACATTGTATGACTCAGGCCATAAAAAAAATGTCCCAATTCCAGAATTTAATATTTGAGGCACAAATATTGGGTGTTTCCTCATCTGTGCTAATTCTAAACAAGCACCAGGTTGTCAACTGTGTGAGATGTCACTGAATTAACACCTGAAGGGAACATATGCTAAGCACTAAATATGTAATGTGAAATAACAAGAAATGGCTACACTCAAATTATGATTGGTAAACAACTTAAAGGAAAAGGTGAAATGAATGAAAAAAAGGAGAGGTGAACTCTTCAACACTCAGCTTATATTGACGGTGAAAAGATTATAAAGAAAAACAATTTTTCCACATTCTTTTCTAATCTTTGTCAACTGGAATGCATGTTTTACATAATTACAACCATAGTGTATGTGTATTTGTATTCATTTTTTTTGTGACTAAGTATTCCACAGAAGTTACTACTGGGAAAAAACTGCTTAATGTTTTGGGGAAAAAAAGAATTGGTTCATCTCACTCCATAAGCTCATTTAATCTGCAGATTGACTAGACAGTAAAATGCAAAAGTGAAACTTCTGTTAGAAAATAAAATGGAATAAAAAGTAAATGATACAAAACACTAATTTGAAAATATACATGCACCCTAATGTTCATAGCCCTATTTACAACAGCCAAGACACGGAAGCAACCCAAATGCCCATCAACAGACAAATGGATAAAGAAGATGTGGTATAAACACAATAGAATATTACTCAGCCATAAAAAAGAATGAAATTCTGCCATTTGCAGCAACATGGATGGACCTAGAGAATATTATGCTTAGTAAAATAAGTCAGACAGAGAAAGACAAATACTGTATGATATCACTTATATGTGGAATCTAAAAAATAATACAAATGAATGTATATGCAAAAGAGGAACAGACTCACAGATATAGAAAACAAACTTGTGGTTACCAAAGGCGAGAGAGAAAGGGGAGAGGGACAAATTAGGGGTATGGGATTAACAGATACAAATTCTATATGTAAAATAGATAAGCAACAAGGATATATTATATACTACAGGGAGTTATAGCGATTATCTTGTAATAACTTATAAGGGACTATAATCTGCAAAAATACTGAATAGCTATGCTGTATACCTGAAACTAATATAATATTGCAAATCAACTTTACTTTAATAAAAAGTAAATCATACCACTGGGAAAAAATCCAAATACAAAATACTTAGAAATAAAATGTATAGGTCCTATATGAAGAAAACTAAAAACTGTGTTGAGGGAACTAAAGGAAGATTTGAATAAATACAAAACCAGGTCATGTTAGTGGATAGAAGGCTTAACATAGTAAAGTTGTCAACTTCCCCCAAATATCTATAGCACTAACATATTTAATCAAAATGCCAATAGGATTTCTCTTTGAATTAGGCAAAATGCTTCTAAAGTTCACATGGAACAATTAACATAGGTGAAAATTGAAGAAAATGATGAAAAGGAAGGGAATAAAAAGGCTCTGTTGTATCAGAAAATTAAGATATAATACTATAATAAATAAAACTGTATGGAACTGGTCCAGAAATAGACAAAACAGATAAATGGAAACATAATAGAAATGGACCCAAGTATATATATTTGAACTTAATATATGATAAAAAAAGACTAGATAAGCATTTGAAAAAAAAAAGTTAGACTACTAGTCCATACCTTACAATAAAATATATTCCTTCAGGATTAAACTCTTAACAGTAAAAGAGAACATTAATAAAATACAAAGAGAAATATAAGTAAAAATATATAATCTTGAGGTGAGGAAGGCCCCAAAGCACAAATCATAGAGGAAAGGTTTGAAATTAAAACAATCTATGTAGGGAGAAAATATATTTTAATTTCAAATATATACATATATATTTAAATATATATATATATTTAAAAGGTGAGTGACAGAATGTGTGATAAAGTGACAGATGTAGAGTTATCTTTCTTAATATATAAAGAGAACTTAAAGCTCAACTAAAAAATGAGACTATTACAAAAAAATTTTTTTGCTGTTTTTTCATTTTCATTCAGTTAAAAATATTTTCTAATTTCTATTGTGATTTATTGTTTTACCCATGGACTTAGAAATATAATGTTAATTCCAAACATTTGGGTATTTTTCAGATATAATATCTTCCTTTATTGGTTTCTAATCATTTCTATTACCGTCACAGATATTATTCTGTATGATTTTAGTACAGTTCATTTTATTGAGATTTATTTTATGGCCTAGTGTATGGTGTTTCTTCATAAACATTCCACATGCACTGAAAAGAGTATGTATTCAGCAATTGTTGGATATAGTGTTCTATAGATATTAGTTACATCAAGTGGGTTTGTATTGTTTTCAGCTCATTATATCCTTACTGATTTTTGTTTAATTATTCAATCAATATTTCTATTTTACTCTGAGACAAAATGTATTTATCTGGTTGCTTAGAGCTGCTTTAAATAGATTTGGGGCTCATCACTAATTCTTTTACATTGATTATGCCATTTCAAATTCCCTAACTCTTTGTTTTAATTCCTTGCTTTCATGACTGGATTTCACCATCAAGTATCAATAGTTTCTTTGAAAATGTGACTTACAGGAGCCTGAGATTTTTCATGTTTTTAATTTTCTACCTGTGGTTTTTATATTTAACAACTTGTCTATCTTTGGACCATTTCATTTCTTCACATGTTGTTGCATATTATTCCAATGTCTTCCAGAATTAAATTTTCTGTGGACAAGTCTGAGATCATCTTGAATTTTTGCCCTTATTTATAACTTTCTTTCCTGTCTGGATGTCTTCCTTTATTTATTTATTTTTATTTATTTATTTTTTTGCGGTACGCGGGCCTCTCACTGTTGTGGCCTCTCCCATTGCAGAGCACAGTCTCCGGATGTGCAGGCTCAGGGGCCATGGCTCACGGGCCTAGCTGCTCCACGGCATGTGGGATCTTCCCAGACCAGGGCACGAACCCGTGTCCCGTGCATCGGCAGGCGGACTCTCAACCATTGCACCACCAGGGAAGCCCCCTTTATTTATTTTTAAACTCACATATTTTGATATGAAATATAGTACATATATAAATACCTTTATTCTTGAAGTTTAATAGTTTAACCAAACTATGTCACAATGTTATGTTGTATCAATTTTACCTGGTATGTACTATGCTCCTTCAAGTTTACAGACTCTGATCCTTCTTTATTTCAGGGGAATTTTTGATTATATATCTCTGAATATCATTTTTTTTCTTCAAGGAAATAAATATATTTAGGTTGAACTGTCTTTGTCCCCTATGTCTATTATATTGGCTTCATTCATTTCATTTCTTTTATTTTTCTTATGTATTTACTCCTTTTATTTCAAGATGTCCCTCTATACCATTAATTTAAAATTTGGCCATATCTTTTTTATTCCTTGTTGGACCTAGATTATTTATCGGTATAAATGGTGAGGGTTTTGGGGGTTTTTTGTATTCTTAATACGCTTTTTTCATTCTCCATCTCCTTTTCCATTGCCATGTTGTTATATCACCTTGCTTTTGCACTCTTAAGTTATTGAAGTAATATTCTTATTAAAGTTCTTTTATAGTACACATTCTAAGAGAATTTGCTTCTGTTTCTTGAGTTCTATTCCACTCCGAGTCCTTCATATTTTTTGCATGCTATATTCCTATATCTTCTTTTCCTCAAAACTATGTATACTTTCTATTTAATTTCTTTTAATATTGCTTATGCTTGGGAATCTTTTATCCAAACTTTTATTTTCTGTAATATATCATAAGCCTTGACACATTTGCCACTTATAGCAGATGCTTTTAGTACCCCAGCCCCTATTACCTTTACTCACCTGAGTATACCTGAAGCTGCAGACAGTTCCTGGCATGCTGACAACTTCTCAAGCACCTGCATTTCTCCTCTTTACTGCCTGAAGCCCTTCTTTGGTATTATGGGAGTTTACTTGGTTGTGTGCAAGCACACTCCAGAAGTATGAGTGGAATTATGCTCCTGGGGGAAACCCTTAATTGACAGGGGATGAGAGTCAGTGACTAAATGCTCATTAGACAGTATCAACTACAGAGAATATACTGGGCAGGTGAACATGATAACTCAGCCATTAGAGATCAGCTTGTTTCTGTGCTCAGCCTTCATCATGCTTGCACAATGGGTCCATGAACAGTGTAGCAAAGGTGTCAAGCATGGAGGCTGTCTATGGAGTCCAACAAAATGAGGTGTTTCTCACCAAGGCTGATCTAGTCATTGCCATTACTCAATGTCCAACGTGTTGGCACAGAAAATGGTGTTGAGCACTTGGTTTGATATAATCATTCAAGGAGACTAACCAGCTATCTGGTGGCAAGTTGATTACATTGGACCCCTTCTATGCTGGAAGAAAATTAATTCTTCCTTGCTGATATCGGTAAGTATTCCAAGTAGGAGTTTGCCATCTCTGCCACAAAGTCTTGGCCAGCACCACTAACTGAAGGTAGAATTTCCGATTTGCTGTTATAAGATCCTGCTTAATGTTGCCTTGGATCAAGGGACCCAGGTATTTACTTTACCATAAGGAGGTGTAACGATGGGCAATGACCATAGAATCCATTGTTCCTGACAAATATTGCATCACTTGGAAGCTGCTAGCATGATAAGAAGTTGGAATGCCATCTTAAAGATACAGATAAAGTTCTTGCTTGGAGAATAACACATTTAAAGGTAAAGGTATTTTACATAGTGCTGTGTCTCCAATAGACTATAATACAGTGCTTTGTCTTTGTTAGTGAAAACACAGGGGTGGAACCAATGCATAGAAGTTGAGCTGACTCTTCTCACCCTCCCCCTCACTGTTGCAATTAGGGAATTTTTGTTTTCTATTCCTAAAACTTTAGGATCTTTAGAATTAAAGATCCTGGTGCCTGGGGGGACATTTCTACTAGGGGATACAATTAGGGTTCCATTGCACCTAAAGTTATGACTGTTGCTGGACCATTTCTGGAATCGCGTGTCAATAGACTATCAGGCTAGAAAAAGTTCATATACTTGTGGAGGTAATAAACCCTGATAATATGAGAATCTAACACTTTTCTTACAACAATGGGCATAGTTTGGAACTCAGTGGATCCACTGGGGAGCCTCTGATAATTCTGCACCTGATAGAAAGGCAATTTCTGCAGCTAAGAACTGACGATGTCAAGGTAACCAGGGATTCAGACACCTCAGAGATGGCCTCACAGGAGAGCAACCTAGGTAGCAAAAGTTCTGGCTGAGTATGAGACAAAACCAGAAGGAGTGAGAAGGGAAGGAGAAATAAAATCAGTTACTTGAGTTTAGCTGAAGCCAAAGGGACTTCTGCTTCCCTCCATTAGTCCTTTTAGCTAAAGCAGCAGGGACTTCAACTTTCACCTTTAAGCATCATTAAAGGCATGGAATCAGAGTGGGGCATGAGCAGATCTGGGAACCACTTAGGGTGATGGTAGCAGATGCTGCTGATAGCATCCCCTATATCCCTCTTGTCTTCCTGAGTTTACCTACCACTGTCTGGGGGAGTTGATACCCTCAATGCCCTAGTATCTCTGTTCTCCAATGGGACAATTCTGAGGTGCATTCCACACGATTTCTCAGAAGGTCCCAGAATACTGAGCCTCAGTTGCCCATAGTAGTAACCTGATCAATACCACTGCTCCTCCTTTATTGGCCTTTCTTACTTCCCTCTTCTCAATTCCTCATTTCCGTACTTGTGCTTCCTAGAATCACTTTCTATATAAGCCACTTGCATAAAAGTGCTTATCTCACTAAAAGGTCTACTTTGGGGGAAAACCCAAACTAACACATCTCTTATCTGAGACAAGTTTGTGGTTTCCCTCTAAACTACACTTTGATTCTTTGGTATTATTTTTAATCCACACTTCTGTTGGCTCTGAAAGGAAGGGCATGAGTCTTCTCTCTTTTTTATTGATCAGTCTAGCTAACAGTTTGTCAATTTTGTGGATCTTTTCAAAGAAGCAACTTTTGCTTTCACTGATTTTCTCTATTGTTTTCCCTGTTATCCATTTCACTTATTTCTACTGTAGTCTTTATTATTTCCTTCCTTGATTAGTTTTGGGTTTAATATGCTCCTTTGTTCCTTTTTCTCCCTGCTAGTCCTCAAGGTGCAAATTTAAGTTATTGATTTGAGATTTTTCTTATTTTTTAATGTAGGTATTTATAGGTATAAATTTCCCTCTGAGTACTGTTTTCACTGCATTCTGTAAGTTTTAGTATGTTATGTTTTTGTTTTCATTCATCTTAAGGTATTTTAAAATTTTCTTTGTGATTTCTTTTTTGACACATTGGTTGTTTAGGAGTGCATCACTTAATTTCCACGTATTTTTGAATTTTCCAGTTTTTCTTCTACTATTGGTTTCTAGCTTCATTCCATTGTGGTGGGAGAGGATATTTTAATTTTAAAGTATTCCAATCTTTTAAAAAATGTTCTGAGTCTTTTTTTGTGACCCAGTAATTGTCTGTCCTTAAGAATGTTCCGTGAGCACTTGAGAAAAATTTATATTCTCCTGTTGTTGGGTAGAGTGTTACAAAGATATTTATGTCTAGTTGGTTTGTAGAGTTGTTCAAGTCCTCTATTTCCTTGGTGATCTTCTGTCTAGATGTTCTATTATTGAAAGTCATGTATTGAAGTCTCCAACTATTATTGTAGAACTGTCTATTTCTTCCTCTGATTCTGTCAGTGTTTCCTTCATATATTTTTTGGTTCTGTTGTTTGATGTATATGTTTATAATTATTATAACTTTTTTTCTTTTTGGCCATGCCATGCGGTTTGTGGGATCTTAGTTTCCTGACCAGGGATTGAACCCTGACCCCGGTGTTGAAAATGCCAGAGTTCTAACCACTGGACAACCAGGGAATTCCCTTATTATAACTTCTTGATGGATTGACTCTTTCATCAGTATATAATGCCTGTCTTTGTCTCTTGCAAGAGTTTTGACTTAAAGTCTACTATGTCTGCTGTTAGAGTAGCCTCCCCAGCTCTCCTTTGGGTACTGTTTGCATGAAATATCTGTTTTCATCCTTTCTTTTTCAAACTTTTTGTGTCTTTCCATTGAAAATGAGTCTCTTGTAGACAGCATATAGTTTTCATGTTATTCTGTCCATTCTTCCAATCTCTGCCTTTTTAAATAATTAATTAATTAATTAATTCCCAGCAGGGAAGCCCCCAGTCTCTGCCTTTTGATTAGAGAGTTTAATCCATTTACAGTAATGTAATTACTAATAAGGAAGGATTTACTTCTGCCATCTTACTATTTATTTTCTATGTGTTTTACACCTTTTTTTTGTCTTTCATTTCCTCCATTGCTGCCTACTTTTATGTTAAGTTGATTTTTTTTGTAGTGAACTGCTTCGATTCCTTCTCATTTCTTTTTGTGTATCTCTTTCTAGATATTTTCTTTATGATTACCATGGTGATTACATTTAATAGCTTAAATTTATAACAGTCTACTTTGAATTGATACCAACTTAGCTTCAATACCATACAGAAGCTCTGCTTCTAAATATCTCCATTCCCCCTCTCCTTTATGATGATAGTGTCTGAGATTTTTCTAAGAAATAACCTTCAGAAAAGAAGAAAACAATAGGAGACACTTGGCCACTAGCAAGTGGCAAAAATAGTATGTGTTGACATCTTGTTTCTGCATTTATATAGCACTTGTGCATGTCTCCTTGACTCTCTATACTTGTCTCAAATTTGTCTTCTAGAGTTTTCTTGGGATTGTTGCAGCTCAGTTGCTAACCTTTTATCTCGCTATTGGCTCCCTATGCATTTGATACTTTCCACAAAGTGTTCCAAGCCTAGGACACTGTTTTATATTTCTCTCCCATAATCTGCCTTCCTTGCCCTGGACTAGCTTCCTGGCTCCCCAGACAGGTTCCTGAGAGTTGAGGTCATGTTGACCTATGGGAGACAGTCCTCTATTTTCAATAAGTAGTGGGTGAAGGTGGTAAAAATGTACAGACTTCCAGTAATAAAATTAACTAATTCTGAGAAGGTAAGATACAGCATGGTGACTATAGTTAACAATACTATATTGTTTATTTGAATGTGGCTAAGAGAGTAAATCTTAAATCTTTTTATAATAAGAAAAAAACTGTAACTATGTGAGATGATGAATTAACTGAGATTATTGTGATAATCATTTCACTATAGACACATATATCAAATTACGTTGAACCCTTAAACTTAATGTTATATGTCAGTTACAGCTTAATAAAATGGAAATTTTAAATTAAAGGTTAGCTGATGTTCCTCTGACTTAGTTTACCCAGGTAGCAGCAGCAAAAGTCTAGTGGTTTGATTTGGATACTGTCCCTGATCACAAGGTCACAGGTGAAAAATCCCTCCCACAGTGATATCCTTAAAGAAAGATATTCCTCTTCAGCTCAAACAAGCTAGAGTGGCTTCTATGATGTACAACTAAGAACGTTGACTGATAGAACCTCCATGACACTGGATAAGTGACGTTTTGCTATATATTTGGCTTATGTTATTACAAGGAATTAAGACCAGATAAATCAAAACAGTAACAACAAATGTTAGGATAACCTGTGTAGGACCAAGGAAAGGAAGGGCATGAGTCTTCTCTCCTGAGTGCTGCATGGAACATTCAAAATAGGAATTTCTTTCTTTCTATTAAGAGTGTGAAAACTCAGACGTGGCCTGATCACTATACCCAGAAAGGAGATTTTTGGGCACAAGACCAAAAGAAGTTTTTCTTATTAAATCATTTCTGCCCTTACAATTTTGGCTCCTTGTAGCCCAGATCGATTGTTTCATTTGACAGTATGTGCCAAGTCTATTACACAAAAGGTAAAATGCAGCAAAACCAAACTGAAGTAGAATGGCTCTCCTTAGCAAACAACATTTATTTTCTGCTAAATTCTGACTGATTTCGTAAGAGCTCAGAGTTCCAGAGAGCAACCAGAGTGGATTTTATTAAATCTTTGATTATGCAACATTAAGCTTGAAAACTAGAGTGCAATCTTCTTATTTTGCAGTTGGAGAGATAGAGTCTCAGGGAGGTAAACAACTTACACGAGGTTTCACAATTCATTCAAGGCCAAAGAGTAGTAGAAAGTGACACCCCAAAATGTGGCTGTGAGAATTCAGGACATGCCACCCCAAAATATACCACTTTGCTATATCGATTATTTTGTGATGTGGGCTTTTGAAAGACAGTAAATGCAGGAAGAGGCTTTCCCCAATCTCCCCTTATCTGCCAGAAGGTAGATTCTCCAAAAGGAACTCAGTTGTCATCAGTCGCCTTCCCAGAGTTTCACCAACTGGGGAAGATTAAAATTTTATCACAGGAGAGGAGCCTTGAAGTTGACACCACACACAGACACACTTTGCCACAAACAATCATAACTCCCATCTATTCTTCTAAGGGCCCGTTCATCTTTTACCCAAATCATTTACTCTCCCATAAGAGGCCTACATCCCTCTCCCCTTTCCCTGTTAAGATGGTATTTCATCCTGAATTCTAAAGCCACCTCTTTGAGTTACTCATTTTCCTTGGGTATCTCCCGTGAAGATGAGTATACATGTCAATAAACTTCTGTTTGTTTTTCTCTTGTTAATCTGTCTTTTATTACAGGGGTCTCAGCTAAGAACTCAGAAGGGTAGAGGGAAATTGATTTTTCCTCTCCTACAAGGCAGATCTAGGTTAGAAAAACCCAGGTACACCATTCTTTCCACAGGTGCATCTTCTGTTCTAAGTGTAACAAGTGCTGTCCTGTCCAGCACGGGAGACATTTACCCATGGCAAGTCCTTTGCCTGCGGGTCCCAAATGAGGAATTTTACTGATGAAATAGATTGACAAAGAGATGGAATTTAAAATGGCATTTATCCTTGGGAAGGAGGAAAATATACTGTACTGGATCAGGTTTTCTGCCTGGAAATGGCCCCCACGTTGCAGGAAGTTTCTTTCCCTTGTTCCCTTCTCCCCTGAACTCCAGATTCAGTGGCATTTATTTTTTCCCCAGGTCCTTTCAGTTTCTGCTTAATGAGACCGGTGGTTGCTGAGAGTTTGATCGACACTTGGTATGTACAGCTTGTATTCATCTTCCTGAGAAAAGGCATTGCACAAAAAAGGATTGCCAATGGCAACCATGGTGGCATTTCTGAGAGCCCCAGCAGCATTCCCAGAAGCTCCATTCCCCACCCCAGTGGAAGGAAATGCCACTGGCTGACCAGCGGATGGAGGGAGGCGTGACTTCTACAGTAATTAAAATATTCCTATGCAGGGAGACCTTGAATTCTTTTCTTGTCACCCATCAGACCTCATTACTTTTTACCCACATACAGTCCTCCTGATTTCCAGGACACCTAAGCCAAGTCTAGGCTGGAGGGAAATACTTTTGGAATAAAATCAAATCAGTTGCAAATGAGTTACAACATCTCAATTGCCTTAATAGATCAAACAAAAACTTCACTGTGTGTTCCAGACACCCGGACTGATCCATTCTGTAAAGTTCCCCCAGCTACAAAAATGCAGATCTTTGGCCGACCTATAGCAAGGTCCCAAGCAATGCCCTTGGGGGCTTAGCCAGGACACAGGGACTTGGAATGGAGCTTGCGGAGCGTGTGGCCTGGCCAGGATGGTGTAACTAGCAAGCAAGCTGGAACACGCTCTCCTGCTTCAGGCCAGGGAATAGCTATGTCAGGCCAGGAGTAAAGAAAATAGATTTCACTTACTTTGTACCCTGTGTACTGCTTGGGGAGAGGGTGGGCAAGTGAAACAGTTTTTGTGTGTGTGTTGGTAGCACTTTGGTAGCTCCAGCAAGTCTCTGCCCAGGCCCTCCCCTCACTTCATCCCAGCTTCCCTCCCTGTCTTCTCTTCAGAATAAATGTGCATACCATAGGCAAAGATCTCCTTGTTTCAGGTGAGCCTTATTTTAATATAGCTAGATGGTCCTTCAAATTCAAACTTTAAAAACAGGTAGATTGAGGTGAGATTTATAGAACAACACTTCAAATAGAAAACGTTTTATTGATAACTGGTTTACCAACTGACATAAAATAAACTGCACATACTTAAAGTTTAGGTGTAGGTATATGCCCATGGAATCATCACCACAATCAAGATAAAGAGTATATTCATCACCTCTAAGAGTTCCCTCTTGCTCCTTTGTAATTCATCCCTCTCTCCTCTTCCTGCCCACCCATCACTGGGCTCCCCTGACAATCACAGATCTGCTTTCTTTCATATTAGATTCATTTTCATCTTCTAGAAATTTATATAAGTCATACATATATACTTTTATGGGGTCTGGCTTCTTTCACTTAGCACAATTATTTTGAGATTTATCTATATGGAGTGGACTTTATTAATTTGTATATTGAAAGAATTGTTCCATTTTATCTAAGTTGTTAAATTTATTGGCATAAAGTTGCTCATAATATTTCCTTTTTATTCTTTTAATGTCTGTAGAATTTAAGGTGCAGTCACCTCTGTCATTCCTAACATTATTGATTTTTGTTTTCTCTGTTTTTTTTTTTTTCCCTGATTATTCTGCTGAGACATTCTTCAATTTTATTGATCTCAGGCAAGCAACTTTTGGTTTCATTGATTTCTCTATTGTTTTTCTGTCTTCTGTTCATTAATTTTTGCTCTGTTATTTATTACTTCCTTCCTTCTGCTTTATTTTAATTCCTTGGTTTAATTTGCTTTTCTTTTTTAAATTTCTTAAGGTGGAAGCTGAAGTCATAGAGTTGAGAACTTTCTTCTTTCTAATATGGGTAGTTACTGCTATACAGTTATCTCTAAGTACTGCTTTAGCTGTATCTCACACATTTTGATGTTATGTTTTCTTTTCTTTTTTTTCATTTAAAAATATCTTCTAATTTTTCTTTGATTTCTTTTTGACCCATGGATTATTTAGAAGTGTATTACATATACATCTTAAATATATACAATTATTGTCAAGTATACCTAACTAAAGCTGTCAAAAATATGTATTAATTAGTTTCCAAATATTTGGGGATTTTCCAGCTATCTTGCTGTTATTGATTTCTAATTTGTTTCATTTGGGGCAGAGAAATGCTTTGTATGATATGAATCCTCTTAAATTGACAGACATTTTTTTATTGCTCACAATATGGTCTGTGTTCTGTATGTATTTGAAAATAATGTATTCTCTTGTTGTGGAGAGTGTTCTAGAAATATCAGTTAGGTCAAGTTGATAGATAAGTGTTGTACAAGATGTCTGTATTTTAACTGATTTTCTGTCTACTTTTTCTAACAATTATTGAGAGATAGACATGGAAATCTTATAGATTTGGTTAATTTCTCCTGAAGTTCTGTCAGTTTTTGTTTCATGCATTTTTGAAGCTCTGTTATTAGATACATACATTTTTGTCATGTCCTCCAGAACAACTGGTTTATCATTATGTAATGAGCTTCCCTATCCTTGGCAATAGTCTTTACTCTGAAACTACTGTCTGGTATTAAAATTGTCACACTAGTTTTATTTTGGTTAGTTTCCTATCCCTGCTGTAACAAATTACCACAAACCTAGTGGCTTAAAACAATACAAATTTACCTTAAAGTTCTGGAGGTCAGAAGTCCAAAATCAGTCTCATTGGGCTGAAGTCAAGGTGTTATCAGAGTTGGTTCTTTCTGGAGGCTCTAGGGGAGAATCCTTTTTGTTGCCTTTTCTAGCTTTTCTAGCTCATGGCCCCTTCCTCCATCTTTAAAGCCAACAGCATAGCGTCATTACATCCCCTTAATTATCTCTGCTTCCATTGTCACATGACTTTTTCTGACTCTGACCCTCCTGCCTTTCTCTTATTTGTTGAGTAAACTTTATTAGTTTGTATCTTTCAAAGAATTGGTCCGTTTTACCTAAGTTGTTAAATTTATTGTGATTACACTGGATCCACCTGGATAATCTCCCCGTCTCAAGATCCTTAACTTAATCACACCTGTAAGATCCCTTTTGCCATGTAAAGTAACATATTCCCGTTTCCAGGGATTAGGATATGGATATCTTTGGGGGCTCATTATTCAGCCTACCATACCATACCATTCTTTTACTTTTAACCTATTTTTTCTTATATTTAAAGTAGGTTTATTGTACCTTTAATGTGACTATGGATACAGTTGAGTTTAAGTCTTCTCTTTGCTTTGTGTTTGTTATTTGTCTCATCTAATCTTTGTTCTCTTTTTCTTCTTTTTGCCCTTAATCTATTTGGGCTGCTAAAAAAAAAAAATACCACAGACTGGGTAGCTCATAAACAACAGAAATTTATTTCTCACAGTTCTGGAGGCTGGAAGTCTGAAATCAGAATGTTGAGTTAAGGCCCTCTTCCCAGTGGCAGGCTTCTTGCTGTATCCTCACATAGTTGAAGTGGATGGGGATATCTCTGGAGTTTCTTTTATAAGAGCACTAATCCCATTCATGAAGACTCTGCCCTTGTGACCTAATCACCTCCCAAAGACTCCGCCTCCCGATACCATCAACTTGGGCATTGGGATTTCAACATAGCAAACATGTTTGTTTTTTTTTTGCTGCACGGCAATCAGGATCTTAGTTCCCCAACCAGGAATCAAACCTGTGTCCCCTGCAGTGGAAGCGTACAGCCCTAACCACTGGACTGCCAGGGAATTCCCTATAGCAAACATCTTTAACTTGTCACAATATACCTTCATGTGATATTATGCCACTTCATATGCAATGTTAGAATACTTCCATTTCTTCTTTCTGACCTTGTGCTATCATTGTTTGTTGTTCTTTATATGTGTTTTACTTTTACATACATTATAAACTTTACAACACATTTTTTTCTTTGAAGTCAATTGTCATTTAAAGAGATTTAAATAGTAAGGAAAAATATTCACATATATTTACCTAGTTACACTTTCTGGTGTTCTTTATTTCCATGTGTATATTGAGATTTCTGTCACATACAATTTTCTATCTGCCTGAATCACTTCATTTGATATTTCTTTTAGTGAAGGTCTGCTGGTAATATACTCTTCCAGTTTTTATATCTCTGAAAACAATTTTATTTTACATTTTTAAAAAAGATTTTTTTTCTGGGTATAGAATTCTATTTGAGTACTTTAAATATGTTGCTGTAGATCCTTTCGACTTGCATTCTTTTCACTAGAAGTCTGCTATAATTCTTAACTTTGTTTTTTTGCACATAATGACCTTATTAATAGGCCGTAAAGGTCACACAATGACCTTCCTCCATGCTTTCAAGATTTTCTCTTTATCATTGGTTTTATGTAATATCATTATGATGTACTTTAGTTAGTTTTCTTCATGTTTCATGTACTTGGATTTTGTTGAATTTCTTAGATCTATGAGCTTACAGTTTTCATTAAATTTCTGACCATTATTTTTATTATTATTAATCATTATTATTTCCTCTTCCTAACTCAGGAACTCTAATTACACATATATTAGGCCACCTGAAGTTGTCCTACATCTCACTGATGCTCTGTTCATCTTTTTATTTTTCAGTCTTTTTTCTATTATAGTGTCATTTTGAATAGTTTCTATTATAGTGTCATTAGTTTACTGATATAACAGCATGATCCTTTTGGGTCTTGCTTTAAGTTTTATTAGGCAGGACTAGGACAGCTTTTAGTCTGTGGCTAATTTTCCCCCAGTATCAAGGTAAAACCCTTTTGCATACATGCTCCTTGAAAACCATGAGGTTTTATCCTCTGGTTTATGGAACCAGGACTGTGGTTTTTTCTTTTTTTTTTTTTTTGACATTGTCAGATCTTTGGGTACTGTTTCCTCTAATCTCATTGGGTATTTCCCCCCTGCCTTGAGTCATTTTCTCACACACAAATATTGCTCGGTACTCACTACAGACTTGGTGAACTATCTGCAGATCCCAAGAGCTCTCTGTGAAGCCTTGTTCTTTCCAATATTCTCCCCTGTACACTTTAGCCACTTTGGTCTCTTTGACTCGCAGCTCCTTCTCTTCAACTTGGAGACAATGCTGGCTCCACCTAAATTTTTCATTCCTGTTCCACATTTTGGAAACTTGCTCTAGGCAATAAGTCATGAAAACTGTAGGACTCACTTCATTTATTTCTCATCTTTTACTGTTTGTTGTCCTTGTTCAATGTCCTGAAAACCATTGTTTCATATATTTTGTGTGGGGTTTTTAGTTGTTTCAAGTTGGAAGGTAATTTCAGTCCATGGTACTTCATCTTAGCTCCCAGTGGAAGTTTTACAATCTTTCATTTAGTTTTTGTTTTAAACTCAGTGTTTATTTAAGTAGAAACTCCACTATGAGATTTTCAGTGTTTGTGTATTTCCTTCATTAAGGGACTTGATAGAGGGTTGTGGCTAGAATCTGTGAACAAAAGTAACAGATGTCATTTCCCCAAATGCAGTACCTCTGAAATGAGAATGGAAGTCATTTAGAAATTAGTCCTGTTCATAAAAATTAATGTTCTCACCTACACTTATCTACCTATTATGTAAATGTTGAGGGAGTTTTCCAATTTTCATGTTTCTGCATGCCTTATGAGCAGAGATACTAACTGACCTTTGTTTTTAACTATCTTCTCAAATGTTTATATAGCAAACAGCTTGGGAGATAGAGAATCTCCTTCTAGAACAGAAGACTGGTTTGCCTACCGTTTGATACAAAAAAAAAAATGTCTTCCACTGGAGGCAAGTCTAGGCAGGTTTGCTTGTTAGCCATTATAAGAGATTCAGTTTCCCTAAACTTTCCTGTAAAGCAACCCATCCCATGTGCAGGTGTCACTTGGCCCTCTCCTCATTGCCATGTGGGACTTTGGGCTTGGGGAACTGGCACAAATAGTCTGATGTTTCTGCTGTTTGCCATGTCATGAGTAATAAAATCCTTTGTTTCTGACCTAGGAATCTTGTGTCTTCTGCCAGCATCCATGAAACCGTGGCAGGCTATCTTGCTTGCTTGCGAGGAGGGTAAAATATCAGATCCTTCATAGTTTTTGACGGTAAACTAGGATACAATTACCTACGCCGCAGGCATTTTGACTCTGCTTCCTTATTCCAACAAGATCCCAACTTATAGAAAGTGGCATAGATGGAGGGACGGGGAGACATGGCAGGACTCAGAGTGAGTGGCAACTGTGGTAGGACCATGTTCTGTGATTCCTGAGGACGTAAAGCAATGTACAAACACCAGGTGGTGTTCCTGTACTGTATTTAAAAGGGATTTGGGGAATATTCAATCTGGAGAAACAAAGATGTGGTAAGGCAAGATAGCCATACTCAACTATTTAAAGAGCTTTGAAACAAAAGGTAGAAATATGTGTTACGGGGGACTTGCAAGACCTATTCATCTTTCTAGTCTCATATGGGTGCTGCACATACAATTAGATGTGACCCTCAGGTAGTGGGAAAGGAACAACTGCCAAGGACAAATCTCATGTGCATATCACCAATGACCATTCTGCCTTGGATAGGAAAACCAAAAATACACAAGTATAAAGCCCTCAGCTTGGCCATAGGGCCCAAGGGGAGTATCTAGGGGTTGTCTTTTTGCCCTGTACATAACCCCTCTGGCCTTAACATTGTAGTATCAGACTTCTCACACCCTAGGGCTTTCTTTCAGCAGGTGAGCAGTGCCTGGGGATTAGTCTCATCTCCCCCACCCAGTAGTCCTCAACCAAAGACTGACGAAAGTTGGTGTATAAATCCTTCAGCTCCCTCACCTCTTGGATTTGGTAACTTCCAGGCACATCTTCTGAATCCTTGTTCCAAAATGGGTCTATACTTGAGTTATTCACAGCTCCATCATGCACTGTTCATTCACTGCCTTCTCTTTCCTGTCTCACTTCCGTTCTCTTCTTCCAGTGTTTCCTGGGGTCAACCTCACCCACCCCAACCCCAAAACGCCTTATACTCGAATCCTTATATCAGGATATAACCAAACTAAGCAGGTAAAGGGGAGGAGATAGGGACAGAATGAAAAATTACATTTGATGTATTGTCCCATTAAAATCGGAGCATCAAGAAGAAAGTTGAGAATCCCCCCAGTGAGGCTCTGGAGCTAAAGTGTAATGCAGTTACTGGCAAGAAGAATGGGTATTTAAAACGTTCCTTAGGACAGTGATATGAGTCCTTTGAAGGAGAAAAATGCTCTGAAAATGCTTGCTCAGGAACATAAAACAGATGTCTTTAAAAGCCTATCAGTGAGGCTGGGAGCCCAGAGGGCTTTAATGGTTCCAGCCTCGTGCCTTATTTGCTGGCAAGCTATTTCAGATTTGCCAGAGCTCCTGGGGTTACCATAGTATTTGTAAACAAAACTCTGTGGTCATCAGACTCCGGGGTGGTACAACAATGCGAAGGGAAGTTTAGGGGAGGCAGGGTGCTCTTGCTGGGAAAGTCTTGGAAAATGACATCTTAAAACGGTCACAGAACACAAAGCAATGTAACTGGCTGCCTTGCTGACTGGGATCAGCCACTCACTTGACTCAATTCCCTCCCTCGCTGCTGCTCCCAGCAGCCCACTTCCCTGCAGATGTTTTAGCGCTCCTCCATAAAGACAAGGAGGAAGTCAAAATCATACGAGAAAATGTCCCAGGTGCCACAGGGATATCGCCAGAGGACACCCTCCTCTGGGTTCTCTGAAAATCAAGGTTGTCGAGCCTTCTGCAGAGCAGTTCAGAACTGCCTGCTCTTCTCTCTCCTCTAAAAGACATTGATTCCACAAATAGCTATTGCACATCTACAAAATGCTGAGCTTGGTGCCAGGTACTGAGGGTTGTAAAGATGATTAAGATACTGCTCTTGTCCTCAGGAGGTCACTGTCTGGGAGCGTTTGGGGTGGGCAAGGACAGCAGCACTGGGCCTAGTGAAAGAGGTCAGCAGAGGAGGGAGTGGGGAACTGAAGGTGGCTGGGTCCTCCTTGAAGGGCAGGAGGGGCTAACCATCACAGTATTTCCTGAGCACTTACTGTGTGCCAGGCACCATTCTAAGTGCATACATACATTAACCAATAAGTAAATGCATGAGACAAGTACTATGACTCTCCCCAGATGGATAAACTGAGAAGTTAAGTAACTTGCTTAAGGTCACAGAATCAGGATTCAAGGCCTCAGAGTAGCATCTTAATGACTGCACAGTGCTGCAGGGGGCCATCTCTGGTATGCTGCTCCAGGGCTAAGACTATGAGAAATAGGTGTGGATTAGTGATCTTTAACATGTCTTATAGGTGCTCCAGCAGAGCGAAGACTAAAGTTGCCAGTGTGAGACTAGAATCCAGGGTTTCCCAGGAAGAAGCAACCAGAGACATTAGAGTCCCAATAAACAAAATGACCACAAAGTTCCTATTTTAAGTAACTGTGCTTCTAGGACATGTTTAGACATCCCTCTTCTCCCAAAGATGATGACTAGGGTTCAGGCAGGTACCAGAGGTGTATGCATTAAAATGCAAATGAGACAGGATCTTAAAGAGTTTGAAGAGCCATGATTTTAGTCCACCAGGCTTCTCAGAGCCAAATCATTACCTTTATCTTGAAAATGGAGAGATTTGAGGGTTTGGGAGCAGAGCGCCTTAAACAAGACCTGGCATGCTAGGGCTGGCCTGAGGCAGAGCTGAGAAGAAGCAGTTTTGCAGAAGGAAAAATGCCTAGAAAGATGAGCATATATTTAATCCAGAATGAGTGTTTTGACACTGGAGAGATTGGGTGACTCCAGGCAAGGGGAGCCTTGCTAAGAGCAAGTATTATAGAAATGACTGAGGAACAAATGGGCTTCTAGCAGGTTAGGTGGTGAGGAATGTGACTTGCGGGCTTCAAGTTCAACAAGGAGTCCTGGGTCAGGGTGAGAAAGCGTCTTCTTCAGGACCAAGATGGGACTAAAGGAATGACCTCAGCCTTGGCCAGAGGCATGGAAATCAGCTATGTTGGCCAGTGGGACAATAGCTTGAGGGTCAGGACCTCCAGTAGGGGCCTGTGGCCTGGCAGAAAGAAGGAAGATGGGGAGTGCCCGGGTGCACCTGTTTAAAGCGTTCTTTAAACTGAAGCCAAGCTACTGAGTGATGCGCCACGGCCCTCAACCCTTCTCACCATGCAGTTTCCTCACACTGCAGCCATTTGTTTGGGATCTTGAGCTGACAGTGTGTGCTCGTCTTAAAAAGGGCAGATCCAGAGGGGAGAGGAAGAGAGGAAAATTAGCCCTCAACATGCTCATCAATGCGGAATCCCTTCTAATCACTTTCCTTCCCTCCTTTCATTAAAAAAAAAAGTAATAAATACATATAGTTTAAAGGATCAGAGAGGTCTATGTGATTTGTTAAAGAAGCAGCAAATTGTATAACATGACTGTCCTGGGAGGGGCTTTGGGGGTCTAACTAAAATATAGAGTTTCACCCAATCCTATTAATTTCAGCTACCCTGTTCAGCACCTACTTCTAGAGGTGCCTTTTGCTGTAAATTTCTCAACCTTTTGAGGTTTTCTTGGTGCAAATCACACTAGTTCTCAGCTTTCTGGTGTAGGGAACACATTCATGTATTTTCTACTTTCTGAAATTTTTCTCTGAGTGCCTCCTCTCATGGAAACCAGCCTTTTAGATTTATACCTTAAGAAAATAATTCCTTTACTGGCATTTTTAGTAGTGTTTTGGGAGGGAAGGAAAGTAGAAGGCTGTGTTCAGTCTGTGGATTTTACCAGAACTCACCTCTCTCATTTTTTAAAAAAATTCTCTTTAGTTGGTGACGATGACAACAATAAGAACCAACATAAGTGGGATGTGTGTTCAGTTGACAGCCTGTCGAGTTGGTCAATCAGTCTGTCAGTAGGTTGGTCAGTCTGTCTATCAGTGTCTTAGGAAGGGCCAGCTCCCCATGCTCAGGGATTCCTTATCTATGTTAGTCACAACCAACATTAGGTGCACCAACGTTCACATTATAAGGGTCCCAGAAGGAGAAGAAAGAGAGAAAGGGCCTGAGAAAATATTTGAAGAGATAATAGCTGAAAACTTCCCTAATCTGGGAAAGGAAACAGTCTCCCAAGTCCAGGAAGGGCAGAGAGTCCCATACCAGATAAACCCAAGGAGGAACACACTGAGACACATAATCAGATTGACAAAAATTAAAGACAAGGAGAAAATACGTTAGACACAACAGTTTTAGTTGATCTCGGTTTCTAAAGAGATACTAAAGCAGATGGGAGGTGGGAGTGTAGAAATAAGATTACCCCTTCATCTTTCAGGAACAAATAGTGAATTCCCAGCCCCTCTTGTATTTTGAAGGAAGCTTTTACCTACTGTTTTCTGAATCCATACCTTAAAATTCTTATCGTCAAAGGAGCAAGCCACAGATCTCCGGGATGCAGAGTAAAAGGGGTAAAGCTCCCTGTTGGATAGATGTCTCCAGCTCAGGGCAGAAGCCCAATAACAGCCTTCCCACACTGATAAACTGACTATCACTTAGGGAAAAGCCAGTGAGAAGTGACAAGAAATTAGCAGCTTTTTCTTCAGTACACTGGAGAAGGCAGAAATTCTAGTTTGTGTGCTAACAGGAACTCAGGAAAAGAAGTAAATGCCCCTACCCTTCACATTTTCTACAACCAATGGCTCCTTGTTTGGGAATACAAATAAACTCAAGCAAGGACTACATTATGTGCCCTGAGAGGTTCTCATTCATAGTGGACCCTGGGTGTGCACACTCTGTGGCCTGGGATCCAAGGTGGCAGCAGGGAGGGAGATGAGAGGATGGCTGTCTCAGGAAAACCTACCTAGCTTCCCAGGTGTGTTGACAGTTGGTGGGCCCTTGCACATATCCACAGTGCCAGGGCAGGAGAGTTTTCCTGGGGGCAGTGGCACATGTGAGTTGACTCACAGCTTAACGGGAGTGGAGTCTGAGGAAGCAGCCCTAGGGATGCAGCTTCTCTGGATGCTTGTCTCAGCACGTCATGCCATGTGCCCCACTTTACAGCTTTTGCTGCCAAGACATGGAGTGACTCAGGATTGTCCCTTCTCAGAATTAGTCAGTCCTCCTCAATGGCCACCAGGAAGTTCAAGCAAGAGTGTTCAGGACAGGCTTGGGAGCTGGCATTACCTAGGACTTCTCTCCATTCTCTAGGGTCATTCCAGAGGTTTGGAGAAAATTTTTCCATGGAGTAGCAGGCTTGGCAATCAACTGAGGATGTTAGTTAAAAATGAAAATCCCAGGGCTCCCCCCAGATTTCCCAAAATAAAATTTCTTGAGTTTTAGAGTAGACATGCCTAGCCAACTTCACTTTCAAAAAACAAGGTTCTTCCTTCCTTCACTGTTGTTGGGAATATAAATTGGTGCAGCCACTATGGAGAACAGTATGGAGATTCCTTAAAAAACTAAAAATAGAGTTACCATATGATCCAGCAATCCCACTCCTGGGCATATATCTAGAAAAGATGAAAACTAATTCGAAAAGATACATACACCCCAGTGTTTACAGCAGCACTATTTACAACAGCCAAGACATGGAGGCAACTTAAATGTCCATCAACAGATGCATGGATAAAGAAGATGTGGTACATATATACAATGGAATATTACTCAGCCATAAAAAAGAATGGAACAATGCCACTTGCAGCAACATGGATGGACCTAGAGATTATCATACTGAGTGAAGTAAGTCAGACAAAGACAAATATTATATGATATCACTTACATGTAGAATCAATCATAATACAAAATGAACTTATTTACAAAACAGACTCACAGACATGGAAAACAAACTTATGGTTACCAAAGGGAAGCTGGGGGGAGGGATAAATTAGGAATGTGGGATTAATGGATACACACTACTGTATATAAAATAAACAACAAGGATTTACTGTATAGCACAGGGAACTATATTCAATATCTTATAGTAACCTATAATAAAAAAGAATTGAAAAAGAATACCTATATCTCTATCTATCATCTATCTATCTATCTATCTATCACCAAATCACTTTGTTGTACACCTGAAGCTAACACAATATTGTAAATCAACTATACTTCAATTAAAAAAATAAAAGGTTCTCAGGTAATTTTTATACACATTAAACATTTGAGAAACTTTTTGGGCAGTGTTTCCCAACTTCCAGATGATAAGATTCTCATACTGTCTAGGCCTTTTCCCCTAAGATTTGATTTAGAGTGTCTGAGATGGAGTGTGGGAATTTGTACTTTCAGCAGGTACCCCAGGTGAGCCTTATCCCTAGGCTAAGGGGTGTGTGAGTACTGAGGGGCTGGCAGGGCTTCTCTACCTGGCTTCCCTTGGAATTACCTGAGGAGTTTATAAAAGTATGTACACCTAGTCTACTTCTGATGATTTCGATTTAGTTGGTTCTTTTCCAGATAATTATTATGCAGATATCTGGACTAGAAGCACCACCTATGCCTTCCTTCAAGCAGAACGGATTCCCATGGATTGGAGAGGGGAGTTTTGATCGCTGAGCAGGAAGTATTTGGAAAGAGCCTCTTTTCTTTTCCGGAGCAGGAATCAACTTGAGAAACAATGATGGCAGCTTTGCGTCAATTTAAATTGCCATTGCACTTTTGCGTGATTTATCTAATTTGATTGTCACAATGTGGGGTTGTGATGTGGATACTTTCATACTGTCACTTTATGGATGAAGAGCCTGAGGCTCAGAGAGGCTCAGTAACCTGCCCAAGGTCCCACAGCCTGTCTGTGGGTATGTGTGGAAGCAGCTTTTTGTCTCTGGTCCATTTAAACAAGCAGATGTATGCAAGAAAATGAATAAATGAGCATTTGCCCAAGGGATTGGGGAAGCACTGTTGTGGGTCTCAAGCTAGGGCTTGGAGAGAGAAGAGGAGGAAACAGTTCTGATGCTAACATGATTGCTTTTATTTGTTCCTGCTGCTGCCAGTAGCCCTGGGTTGGATGTTTCCTTTGAAGTCTCCAGGATGAACATGACTTAAACCAGTCTACACTCGGCCTCTGCCAGACGAGACCACACTCCGCAGCCCTTAACTGAGGACAGGGTGAGTCGGGGCCACACAGCACATTTTTCTTTATATGAGGCCTGCTGACCTTTTGGGGACTGATTCTTGATGTCATCAGTACCAGCGAGCGTGGCCAAGTGGACCCACCCACCCAGACCAAAACAGCAGCGACATAATAACCACTGACATTTCGCAACTTCCCCGAGGCTCCAGGAAGGGGGCAAGCTCTGGGGGAGGGGCATTCTTTTCCCCCTGGCTCTTCACTGGTGCCCACACCAAACGACTGCTAGACTGGGATTTATTGCGCAGCACCAGGGACTCTGGACATGGACCAAGGGACAAGGAGACCCTCTATCCCACAGGGCTGGGGCTGGGTCACACCCTCCCTGCCTTGTGCTCTCATTCACAGGAGAACAAAGCCATCCATCCCAGCCAAGGAGGTCCTGGGGAGCGCAGAAGGCGCAGAGAAGAGGGATGCGGGCCTCAACACCCTTCACCAGGCCCAGGGCTGGCATCTGAGTGCTGTTTGCTTGCTGCTGTAACGAAGGAGAAAACAAGAGTAAGGGGTGAAGTGTGAGTGGAACCGTGGGGTGATCCAAGCGTGGCTGGCTCCCTGGAAGGCTCGATTGTAATTGGCCTGCATTTCTTTCGCTGCCAGCTTATTTGGATCCAGAAATGGCATGGAATTGCTGGCATTAGAACTCCCTTTACCACACACGGGGAAATAATCCCAAACAGTCAGAGCAAGATGTGGGGCTGAGGTTTGGCTAGGTAAGGGGGTGGAAGGAGCAGAAGGGTGCAGGGCAGTGAAAGAATTCTGAGTCAGGAGGAGACAATCATGCCTTCTAACCTCGTTCATCAGTGAAGTCACAGGTCCCCAAGTGGGCCCTGGGAAGGGAAGAATGAGGTGGAGGGGAGGGAGGGAGGGTGAGAGGGCAAGAAACAAACTATAGTTAGGAAACGGACCCTGGGGAGAGAGGGATGCGGCTCAACTTTTACACTTCTGGGGTGTGCCTCCATGTGTACACACACACACACACACACACACACACACCCCTCTTTGCCAGCTCCCAGCCTGCAAGTTAGCCAAGGATTCATTTTTAGATTGTCATCTTAACCATCCTCTTTTAAAATATAATCACCATTAAGAAGTTTTTCTTTGTTTTTTTGCCTTTGAGTCCCTTTCCTTAAACCACGTTAATGTGTTTTTACCACATTTAACAGATAATTTCACGTTTACTTATTTTTCCCTCTTAGTCACACTTTTGACCTATAATTGAGCATAAACGGTTTCATGGCTAAGAAAGTACTGCTGTATTTCTTTCCTCTTCCCCACCTCTGAAGCACCTTTGCACATACCAGGTGCTTTGTAAATGCCTGGTTGGTGATGTCCTCATAGGAAGGAATGAACCACGGCTTTCCTGGGCAGTGGCAGCGAGTAGCTGCGTTTGGCTAGGGGCCCAGCAGCAGTTCTGCCTGTGTGAGCCTTGCCTTGGGTTCCGGAAGTTTCAGTCCGCATGACAGCCACCTGGTCCCTCAAAGCTTGGCGTCTTCTCTCACCTTGAACTTCCCCATCTGGTCCAGCTGTAGCTCAGAACCCTGCAGGAGGACTGCCCTTGGGATACCTTTTCCAGGCCCAAGTTCCAGGTGACAGTGTGTTCTCAGGCGGCACTTCTGGTACTTTTGCTAAACTGACTTCCTTGTGTAGGCCCCAACGAAGGCGTCTGTAGCCCTGTAGTCTGAGCCAGGGAAAGTCATGTTATAGCAAAGATCCCATGAAACCAGAATACCCACCTGCATGCTTTGAAGAGAATTTCAGAAAGTCCTCTGAGCCTTCTGAGCTTGTCATCTGTGGGAACCTTTTTTCCCCACCAGCCCCACCCACAGTGATTAATGAGTTTCCCTGCTCACTCAGAACCACATTCCAGTCTCTTCCCCATCTCCTAGGGGAGAGGGAACACACACCTGGCTGTGGTCACACCTACTTGGAGTTTACACCGATAAGAATTCCTAAGGAAACCTAACAATATGGTAAAGGAAAGGAGAGGCTCAGGCTATCAGGTTCTTACAGACTTACCACTGAAATGCTTTACAGTCTCGGCCTTAGTCTATCAAGCACGAACACAGGAGAGGGCCAAGGCCCTGTGTCAGTACCTCTAGAGAACACAGAAAGGCTTAAGGGGTTTTGGTTCTGGGACATGATAAATCCCAATGGCGATGGGAGAAGGCCGAGTCTTCCTAGCCAGAGCTTGGCCCTGAGCTTGGCATGTGTTAGTGTAGCCAGAGGGCATAGGAGTCCAATAGACACTTGGTCCTTCCCCCCCAGTAGGCCTGTGAGGCCCTTCTTAGAAGAAAGATGCTGCTGCCTGGTCTTGGAGATTCTGGTGTCTTGTAGAGGCTGGGGATCTTCCCACCTAGAGGCTGTGTTCCCTGGAGCCAAACTCCCAAGCATAATGTAGAGGACTGGGGTGGGAATTTTTGCTGGGACATTCAGGGTTATAAAACTCCAAGAGAGCTGAAGGGTCTCGCTTCTTTTTTTTTTTTTGGCCGCGCCCTGCGGCTTGTGTGATCTCAGTTCCCCGACAAGGGATTGAACCTGGCCACAGCAGTGAAAGCCTGGAATCCTAACCACTAGGCCACCAGGGAACTCCCGGGTCTTACTTCTTTTCTATGATGTTTAATATGTTACCACAGCCTTAATCTATCACAGTTCTTCTCAACTTTGGAGTACTTAAGAATGACCAGGAGCTTGTCAAAGAGGCAGAATCCCTGACTCCAACTCCTGTTTCGAGAAATCCTGGCTGAGGCCCAGCTGAGGTCCACCTGGGAATCAGACGCAGAGTCTACAGACTACGCTGTGGGAAAGGCAATGCTGGTCAATTCCAAGGGCAGATGCCGCTCCTCAGAGACTTTTGTCCCCCTTACCACCCTCACCATCCCTGTCTGGGGAATATTCAGTGTGTAATGGTCGGGGTTCAACTCACTGCAAAGCCAGCACATTCCTCACTAGACCACATGAGTTTCCAAGGACCCCAGCGACAGTAAGATATATGTGCGGCGTGTGACTCTTGAACGCCTTAAATATGGTAGTGAGACTAAGGAACTGAAGATTTCATTTTGTTGCGTTTTAATTAATTTGAATTTAAATTTAAATAGCTCCCTGAGACCAGTGTCTACATTGCGGGGTAAGGCGGAGCCAGGCGGCGGAAGCACCTGATCCGCTCCTGGTCCCAGATCAGATCACTTTTCATCAACTCCACTGAAAAACACCAAGTCTAAGAGCTGCTAGAATCTGGACATACACCTAGAAGCTCTTGACAATTCACGAGAATCGACCAGCTCTCGCACCCCTCCCTGTACCCAGCATGGTACCGACCTCTGCAGTCCCTGACCTGCCTCCACTCACGGAGGCCCTATCCCGAGAAGGGTATGCTGCCTTTTCCAGTAATCCTGGGAGAGCAAGCATAGGACTTTGTGCCACTGAAAATGGGCAAAATTGAGGGTGATAATGAAGCCAAACCTTGGGGCTATTGGAGCTGCCTTGTCTGACAGAGCCCAGCAATAGGGTGCAGAGGCGAAGAATCTGGGCCCTGAAGCTGGGCAGCCTGGGTTGAATCTTGCCTCTGCTACTTGTCATCTTCTGCATAGCCCTGAGCAAATTACTTACCTTCTCTAAACTTTAGTTTCTTTATCTGTAGAATGGGGATGAGTACAAATTTCGAGCTTTGTGGGGTGGTAAAAAGTCAGCAGTTCTCAAACTCTTTGGTCTTCTGACTCCTTTACACTCTTAAAAATTAATGAGGACCCTGCCACCCCAAATAATTTTTGGGTTTTGTGGGTTAAATCTATCAATGTATGCTATACTAGAAATTAAAAATAAGGGCATTAAAACATTAATTTACTTAAATATAACAAGCATTAAACCATTACATATTAATATAACATATTTTTGTGAAAATTAGCATGCTTTCCAAAACGAAAAGCAATTAGTAAAAAGTGTGACCTTGTTTTACATTTTTGTAGATCTCTTTTGTGTCTGTTTACTAGGTACCATCTAATTTCCCATCTCTGCTTCCGCATTCCACCTGCTACACTATGTTGTTTTGGTTCAAGTATATGATGAACATTTGACCTCACTCAGGTATTTAACTGGAAAAGAAAGGAGTGTTTTCATAGTCTTTTCAGATCATTGTGGATACTTTTCTTTGATGCTACGTAAAACTTGAAAAGTGAGAGTTTATTAAAGATTAGTTGCAATGTGGAATCTGACACCATATCAATAAACTTTTCATATTTTGTACACTAAAACCTATTGTTCTACCGTGCATTTTGAACGTATCTTTAACCTATGGATAGTTTTGTTACATCATGCATTAGTCATCTGAGAAATATTGGTTCATAAGTTGTGCTGATTTTCCAAATGTTATCATAGTTATTATGCAATATCGAGCTATCATATCTGTTAACATCGCCACTAAATAATCAGAAAAAGGTTTTAAATATTGGAAATCTTTTAGAACAATAGCGTTTGTAGTGCTCTGGTGGTCTACTCGCCACAGAATAAAACAAGATGGAAGATGGCAACTAATGGCGTCAATCTTTCAATCTCTCTCTGATTGTTGTCTAGTACTCAGTTTTAGTATGTTTTGTATGTTAACATTTGGAAGAATTCCATGGAAAAAGGGTCTATTCTTTATAACTCAGGATATTGAATTGCCTTCTTTGTAATTCCTATACAGTGCAGACGTGAAGGACTGTAGAGAAATAATCATACAGAATAAACAGATTAATTATAGAGGCTATCTTAGCGCATTGTTAGAATGTTTTTAACTTCCATGTAGACAAAGTGGGGTCAGGAGCCAGGTGGGTACTGATGCCTTTAGGCTAATTTGGGGATGATTTCACTTATCTAGTACTGCATAACAAATCACCTCAAAACAGAGTGGCTTAATGGGAGAGAATCACTTATATTTCGTGTGATTTCTGTAGGTTAGAAATTTGGGATTAGCTTAGCTGGGCAGTTCTGGATAGGGGACTGCGTGAAGTTGCAGTCAGTTGCTGGCTCTTAGCAGGAGGCCTCAGTTCCTCACCATGTGGACCTCTCCATAAAGCTCCTTGATGTCTTAATACTTGGGAGCTGGCTTCCCCCAGAGCAAGTGATCCAAGTGAGGGCAAGTTGGAAGCCACCTGGCTTTTATGACGTAGCCTCAGACATCACACATTTCATTTCTGCAATATCTTATTGGTTATACAGGTCAACCCTTTCAAAGAGAAAAAGACTCCACAAGGCTATGAGTATCAGTAGGAGAGGATTACTGGGGGCCATTTTAGAGGCTGATTACCACAGATACCTGTTTTAGGTATAAGATTGCTTTTCTACCTGCAGAACCTTTTTCTAGTCTCCATTATCTAGGAACTTACGGAACACCTACCCACAGGCGTGGAGCCCCACACAACTTAGCATCTGAACAGGGGACCCACTTCATAGCGAAGGAGGTATGGGAGTGGGACATGATAATGGGATCTATTTTTGTATCACATACTGCGCCATCCGGAGGCAGCTGGTATCTTGGAAAGGTGAAAGAGGCGTCTAAAATTGCAGCTAACTCTCCAGCTCAGAGGTAACACTCTGTGTCGATGGGGTACCATCCTCCAGCCTGTAGTGTATGTATTAAGTCATAGGCCTCTATGATACTGCATCACCAGTAGGCAGAACAAATGGGTCTGGAAACCAAGGGGTGGAAACAGGAGTGCTCCACTGGTGGATTTTTGCGCTTCCTGTTTCTATAAGTCTGATCTCTGTAAGGTTGAAGATCCTGGTCCCCAAAGGCGTCTCTTGTCAGGGAACAAAACAAGGTTCCCATTGAACTACAAGTTACAGTTGTGTCCAGGTTCCAGCCGGCAAGGAGAAAGCCACCATACTGACATGGGTAATTGACTGTTAGTCTGGGTCCTCTGAGAAGCAGACACCAAGATGGGGTTAAACATGGAGGGATTTTATTGGAGCAAAAGCCTAGGAAAGAAAGTGAATCACGTGAGGCTGGAGAGTGGTCAGACTGTGAGGCAAATCTGACCCAGTGTGGGTGGGATAGCCCTAGACAGCTGTGCAGTCCTAGGAAATTTCAACAAGGCCACTGGAGAGCCCTTGACCCGAAGTCAGCCATCAGAGGAATCCCACGTCTCCCAGGAAGGGCCCAGTGCTCCATCATTGACAGGAGCAGCCTGTGGGAAGCACAGCCTGATTTCAGAGACAGCAGCCAAGATCCTCAGACAGCCACACTCCCTGTAGTTGGAGTTCTGCTACATGCATTCTCATGGTTCCTACGCTGACTTCTCAGCAGGCTGATTTTACACAAGAAGGAAAGGAGCAGTACATTTCCAGCCTCCTAGTACTTCCCTGCCTCATTATAACAGTGAATGTGTGAATATGTGTGTATACATATATCTCTGTATAGGATTATAGAACCATCAAGAAAAATATGCAAAGATACAAATTAACTTGTGAACATGGTATGGCAAATAATGTTGATTTGTTGACCCCAAACCATTCCCAATCCCCTTTTCCCTAGCTGCTTTCCAGCCAGGAATGACCATGTGACACAGTTCTGGCTTAAAAAAGAAGCCTACATTGAACCCCAAAAGAAATACGAAGAAATGATGAGTAGAGAAACAAATAAGCATTGACTTAACAACAGTAAGAGCTAATTCTACTGTCTTCCTTCCTCTGCTTCTTGACTGGGATGTGAACTTGAAGCATGAAGCTGCAGCAGCCATTTTGAGGCCATGAAGGAAAGGTCTAAAGAATGGTCAAAAAAAACAAGAATTGCCAGTAGCAGAGTATCTCCAGAAATTTTTATTATGACAAGAAAACTAAATACCTTTTGTTTTATTCACAATAAATGTGTATCTTGTCATACACATAGGACATCTTTGGGTATGTATGTGCATGTGGGGGAAGAGGTAAGTCGAAACACAGAAAAGCAAGTATAAGGCCACTTAAAAAATCATGTACATGATCAAACACGTAATCATTTACATGCATAGTTCTGTATATGTTTTCATGTATGTAAAAACAAATGAAATGATTATTAAAAATGTAATAAAATTGTCCATTTAATCTGTTTTAAACTATTGGCATAATATTACTTACATATTTAAAATTTTATTTCTTTAGTTATATCTCATTTAAAGAAAATTTAATATTGTATATATTTCTTTTGTGTTCAGATGTTGATTTTACGCACCTTGAAAAAAGATCTTAGGTTTTGTTGACCTTCTTTATTGTTTATTTTCTAATTCATTAAATCCTTACTTATTTTTGTCATTTCCTTCCTTGTACTTTATTTGGGATAGTCTGTTTATTTTCTAACTCTTTAAGTTGAATACTCAATATTAATTTTCAGCTTTTATTCTTTTTGAATGCAATAAATCCAGGCCAAAACATGAATTTTGGCCTAATGTTGCTGTGGAGTCCCATTGTCTGCCCAGTCCCTGTTCTTAAGAAGGAGGTGGTTTAAAGTTCTCATCTTTTGTGTGGGTGGAAGGGGGCTGGGCAGAGGTGAAATGGCAGGCAATGGAGGTGGGTCCCCAGCCACCAGACCCAGAAATCTCCCAGTAGACAATCACCAGCAGGTGGCACCAAACCGCAACAGGGACTGAGATGAATTTAGAATTTGATTCTGTAAGGGGATCCAGAACTCCTTGCTCCTGTGTCTCTCCTTCTCCTTCTTCTCCTTTCCTCCTCCTTCTCTCTCTATTTTCTTCCTTTTATTATACTGTTTGTTTTCATTACACTATTCCTCCGCCTCCCTCTATTGGCCTGAAAAGTATTCCTTATATTTCAAATATTTTACTGGTTACAGTATATATTTTTTCTCATGCATACTTCACTAGCTATTCACTAATTTTTTGTTTTCCCTCCCCCAAATACAAGAACATAAAATACCTCCTCTTATTTTCCATGTTATTGTTCCTCAATATTATAATCTATTGCTCCTCAGTATTATAATCTATTGTTCCTCAGTATTGTTAAACTTGCTTTTGGCTCTTCCAAGAGCAACAGCTCTTATTATTGCTGTTGTTTTAAGTCAATGCTTATTTATTTCTCTGCTCATCATTTCTTCATACTTCTTTAAGGGTTCAGTTTTGGCTTCTTTCTGAAACACATCAAAGTAGTAATTTTTTCAGCCATGGATGTCCGTGAAAAAAAAAATTTTAGCCTTATTTATTTATTTTGCGGTATGCGGGCCTCTCACTGCTGGGGCCCCTCACTGCTGTGGCCTCTCCTGTTGCGGAGCACAGGCTCCGGACGCGCAGGCGCCGGGCCATGACTCACAGTCCCAGGTGCTCCGCGGCGTGTGGGATCTTCCCGGACCGCGGCACGAACCCACGTCCCCTGCATCGGCAGGCGGACTCTCAACCACTGTGCCACCAGGGAAGCCCTAGCCTTATTTTTGAAAATACCTTTATTTCACCCTCATTCTGGAAAAATAGTTTAGTTGGATATAAGAGAAACTGTTTTATTGTTGCTAATGATAATTCTGAGGTCAGCCTAATTGTCATTTCTTTTTAGGTTATCTCTCTTTTCAGGAGCTTTTAAGAGTTTCTTTTTTGTTTAAATGTTTGACTCCAATGTATGTAGCTGCGTGGCTTTTTTGTTTGTTTTCTCTTCTTTTATGTTACTTGGGACTCAATGACCTTCTTAAATTCTGAAAAATTCCCAGCCATTATTTCTTTGAGTTTCTTCCAAACCCCTTCCCTCCATTCTCTTCTGGACTTTATATTTGATTTAGATTTAAAACTCCAAATATATCAGTCAACTCCACTCCCCCTACCACACGCTGTATCTCTTAAACTATCTTTGATATTTTCTATCTTCTTATTTTTCCATGTTTCAGTCTGGATGATTTTGTCAAATCAGTTCACTAGTTCTTTTAAGTGTGTTTAATCTGCTATTTAATTTGATTAAACATTTTTAATGACTATATTTTTCAGTTCTAGAAGTTCTGTTTGATTATGCTTCAGATTCTTCACTCAAATGTTTAAAAGTCCTATCTTCTTAACTTTTGCTATACCTTCTTAACGCGCTCAATTTCACATACTTATTTTGCCATGTCTTACAGATTTTTCTATTATTTCTAGTTCTTGGGCTGATTATTCTTCCATGTGTTGTATCAGCTAATGTTCTTCCTTGGTACTTTTTCATCACATAGTTGGTAATGTTTTTACTGTGAGCTTTTACTTTTCTTCTGGAGAGGGTCCCATATATCCTGGATTGTAGATAATTCCCTGCAAAGTAGTCTTGTATTTACTACTCTACACGTTCCCATCGCTTCTACGGGTCATGAACCAGCGATTATGTTAACTTCTTGCTTGGGATTTTTATGACATGTAGATAGCTTAAATTCATACCCCATATCCAGACTGGGTTTGGAACTATTCACAGGATGCATAATTTTTCCCACCCAGAGCCCAGAAAAGACAGCCCTTACTTCCTTGTTCCTTCTCTGGGCAGTAGGCAGAGTCCTCTTAGTTCTCCTTTCAAGTCCAGGAAGGATTTTTGAGAGTCCCAGTTTCAAGCAAAAGTCTCAGTTCCAGCCCAAACTGCCTCTAGGCCACATTTACTGTGGGGCCTGTATCCAGGCCCGGTTCTTTCCTGGTCCCTCATGTGTCAGCTGGAGCTTACATCTCTGGTTTTGAATTTCCTTTTTGTTTCTTGGCTTTCTTTCAGGCTATGGATTTTAAAGTTGTAAGCTATGTATCCAGCATTTACATGCACTTGTAGTGGGAAGGAGCCTTTGTTAAGTCAGGCTGTCGTACTGTCAGCATTGGAAGCCTTTCGTGCACATATTTTGGTCATGCATTTCTCCCTTAAGTTAATCTAGGCAACCCTCACTGACCTCATAGCCCAGGGAACTTCAGACAAGCTAGGAGCATAAATTTGTCTACCTGAGTTTCCTTTTCCATTTCATTTGCATCATTTCTCAGAAACAATAAGAGAAGGATGGACCCAGGAGGGACCTTGCAATCCTCCAGTCTCATATGCTCGTTAATCAGATGAGGTCTCACTGGGACCCTGGATTCCGGATTTTGGATTCTCCATCTGGAGCAAATTCACTAGGAAGGAGCCAAGTGTAGAAAAAGGAACACTGGACTTGGCATCAGAAAATTGAGATTTGCAGCCCAGGTTTGCCACTTACCAGCTGTTTGACCTTGGACAAGTCACTTCGCCCTTTTAGACCCAGTGTGTTCTCTATAAAATGAAAGCAGAGCGCACAGAGTTTTGATTTAGTAGGTGTGAAAGTTCCTGGTATGTCATAGACTTTAAATAACTGGTTTCTTTCTTCCTTATGATTAAGATTCTTCATGTCCCCTCTTGGAAACATGGAAACATCTCTTTATAGTTGTTCATTCTGACAGAATCTGCCTGGAAATGGCTCATACAATACCTGGACATCTATCAAACTGAAAGGTGTCAATTGGGGAACAGGAGGTTATTTTCCTGTTTCTCTTTTCCCATTAAATATAGAACCTTTGTTCCCAAAGTCTAAGGTAAATCTGCCTTGAAGAGTTTCATAAGGGATCTACAATTGTCAGTGAAGCCATTGACATCTTACAAGGTTTTTTATTCTGGCTTCACATTCATTGGCCCATGGCTTTCTTTTGTTTTCTTTTTAAATAATTATTTATTTAATCTTATTTTATTTATTTGGCTGTGCTGGGTCTTCGTTGAGGTACGTGGGATCTTTGTTGTGGCATGCAGGATCTAGTTCCTTGACCAGGGATCGAACCTGGGCTCCCTGCGTTGGGAGTGTGGAGTCTCAACCACTGGACCACCAGGGAAGTCCTGGCTCATGGCTTTCTTGTGATGATCACAGAGTGGTTGCTGGTGAGTTAGACCAGGGGTTGCTGGCAAACTTATTCTGTAAACGGTCAGGCGGCAAATATTTTAGGATTGAGGGCCACCAATGGTCCCTTGTCACACATTCTTCTTTGTTTTGATTACAACCCTTTAAAAATATAAGAAACATTCTTAGTTCATGGACTGTACAAAAACAGACCATGGGCTGGATTTGTCCCTCAGGTCTGGTCGTAGTTTATGGAACTCTGCTCTGGACTGATGCAGCCTTCTGACCACGTCCATGAAGACTCTCTTGACGTAAGCAACTCTCTCTCAATTAGGGGCACTTAGCCTAATTCCCCTACCGAGTTCGCACAAAAATGACAGCCTCCTTTTGTCCCGCACCCCACCTGCTCCTGACCTTTCAGCCTAGTTGTCCTTGTCTAAAGGAAAGAGGGGGGCCCTTAGCACATGGGCAGTCATTGAGTTTCCATCCATCCAATGACTTTCACCTTTTAATCAGAAAGTGATTTCCTAGCTGGCTAAATTAATGCTTCCCAACATTTTCCATGTCATGGAACACTTGGAAAATGATAGTTTGTACAGCTCAAGGGTGGGGCCGGGGGAGATGGACAGAAGAGCATTGAACAGATGTAACTGCTCATGTCCAGAGGCATCCAGGCTTAGGAACTCCATCTGTCCCAGGAGGTCTGATGGGCTCAATGTCTCAGGAAAACTGCTAGGACTATAGCTCAACAGTTACGGGCCTGGTAAGCACCGGAGTCAGACGGCCCTGTATTAAATCCTAGCTTTGCTTCTTGCTAACTATATGACCTTGCACAAGCTTTGTAACCTCCTCTGTCTTAATTTCCTCCTCTGTAAAATGAGGAAAATAATAAAAGTACCTGTCTTATAATGCCTATTTTGCATATAAAAATGTGCAGGTGATATATGCATGTAACCCCCTTAGCCAGCTGCTCGGTTATTAATCCTACGGAGTAGAATGCATTCTTTCCGTTTTTTTTTTTAATTTATTTTTTGGCTGCATTGGGTCTTCGTTGCTGCGCGCGGGCTTTCTCTAGTTGCAGCGAGCGGAGACTACTCCTCGTTGCGGTGCCCGGGCTTCTCATTGCGGTGGCTTCTCTTGTTGTGGATCATGGGCTCCAGGCGTGTGGGCTTAGTTGCTCCACGGCATGTGGGACCTTCACGGAGCAGGGATTGAACCCGTGTCCCCTGCATGGCAGGCGGATTCTTAACCACTGTGGGTTAAGAATGGGAAGTCCCATTCTTTTCTTTTTAGTCAACAGAAATTTTGCATTAAATGAATTTCCTTTATTGAAGAAAGTCTTTACGAATGAATAGTAACTTCTAGCCCAAACTTTAGACCAATATTTTTATTATAGAGATTTTTTTCCAGTCTATCTTGTAAGCTGAAGCTTTTGTGGCCTGCATTTTTTGTGCCTCTATTTTTGTTGTTCAAACACACAGTGCCGAGGGGTTCCTGCCAGAGATACCCAAAAGTCACTCTGATGAGTAAGAATCTGAATTCTTTCAGGTCCGTGTCCCTGTTTACTAGACAATATACTAGAGGAGCTTCTATGTCCCAGAAGTTCATATGTTTGGGTTGAACGGAGTGCCCTTAGTGCCAGCAATCGAGTCACTCATAGCCACAATTTGCCGATGGATCTGCAGCCGAACCAGCTGTGGATAATCCACATTCGGCCATGCCTAGAGCACGTGTCCTCTATCTGCCCGGCAGCCAGCTCTTCCAGGGTCCCGTGACACAGTGCAGGCGATGGTAGTATGAAAGTAACAACGTCAGGCTGTGAAGGATCCCCTTACCAGTGAAAACCACAGGAATCCCGGGCAGGCAGAAAGGAATCAGGAAAAATTGCCTTTTGGCAAAGTGACATGGGTCAACTCTCTTGGCCTCCAAAACGGCATTCTGTGATCTGTGGTTATGGGATGGCTGGTTCGCAATGAGTCCGAAGTACAATTTTGCTTTACTATGGTCATCTGTTCATGCCTAGTACTTCATGGGGGTGAAGAAGAAGTGGGAGACAGTTTCTTCACCTAAGATCCTAAAATTGGCTAATAGGTCAGACTTTACATATCTATAACACTTAAAGATAAAAGTGAAAAGTCTCAGGAGTCAGGAACTGCAGGCTATAGGTCCTGAAAATTGCTCTAACCAAGCAACAAAAAGAATCTGTGATAAAGATGGCTTGTGAAGCTCCAAATACTATATTCTCTTTTAAAGAAAGAGTCACAAAGACATGACCATGTTAAACGGTGTGGGAAATACTCCAGTGAAGAATATGGTGTGGCTTTGTTTAACCCTGAGTTTCAAAAATGTAGTTGACCTTAGTACCTCTCTTCCCCCCCACCCCACAGTGATCTGAAGTTCTTTGTTTCTTTGGTTGAAAGCAGCAGAAACCAATTCCAGCTAAAAAGAGCAGAAGTTCATTTTCTGGAGGAATATTGGTAGCGTATAGAATTGTCAGCAAGGCTGGAGAGCCAAGCTGTCTCCTCATGTGGTTGGCCCGAGAGCTGACGTGACTTAGCCTCACTACTTAAAACTAGATCATTGTGAGGACTGGAGGTGGCCTTAGATATCAGTCAGGGGGACCTTGTGATTTCACAGAGGAGGAAGCTGAAATTGACAGGGGGAAGTAGCTTAGCCCAGGCCACCTGGCCAGGCACGGGAGAGTGAGATAACTGCTATTTTCACTACCCTACCTACTCTTCTTCACTCGGATCTTTTATTTGAGGGGGTAGGAGGTATTCCTTTAAAGCACAGCACCCCCGTTACTCATGAAGAAGAGAAGCCTACATCTTGAGTGGTTGCTTGGCAACAGTGAGCTTTTCACTGGACCTCCACCTAACTCAGTGGGAGATCTTATAATTACAAAGTAGATAAAAGTATGTTTTAATTTATTTCCTACTTATTTCCAAAAAAGGAATGATTTTGAAATGACTTTGGCTTAACCCATCCCTATGAAATCAATGCTATTGGTCTTTCTTTTGAAAGTTTATAGTTTCTCATGGTCATGATTCATCTGAGGTTAGAGATTCAACAGTCCTTGTTTCTCTCTCTTTCTTCCCTCCCCACTATTCCTAATCTGGAGAAAAACTACTCATCTTCAAGACTCACCTTCTCTATGAAACATATTCTACTGTTCTCTTACTCTCCTCACCTAGAATTTCCAGATAAAATACAGGACTCCCAGTTGAATTTGAATTTCAGATAAATGATGAATAATGTTTTAGTATAAGTATATCTCAAATATTGCATGAGACATACTTATACTAAAAAAGCATTTGTTGTTTGTCTGAAATTCAGTTTAACCGGGGAGTCTATATTTTCATTTGCTAAATCTGGCAAGTTAAGCCCACCCTCAGTAAAATTGTTTCCCCTGTCTTTAGCCTCCCTTCGCTAATACCACAGACAAAGCTCTCAGCACTGTGCCTGGCTCAAAGTCAGCACTCAACGACTGGTAACCACCTTTGTTGTTACTCTATCCTGTAACCACCTTTGTTGTTACTCTATCCTGCAGGTACCCTTGCCGTAGTGCTTGTAACAGTCCAATACTTTACTACCCTTATGTGTTTCGTCTTTGCCATCTCCATCAGTCTGCTAACCTGATGTCAGGAGGAATCATGTTCTTATATCTTAGCAACATAGTTGGTGCTTAATAAATGTTGAATGGAAAAAAAAAAGAAAGAAAAAAGATACTGGAACCATAGATAGCTAATATAGGAAGTAGTCTAAGCAGAAAGCTGGAGCTTCATATCAAATGAATCCTATTTTTCAGTCCGTCTGGCATTTGAAAGCCTTGGGTTTAAAATCCCATGTTTGCCACTTAATACTTATATATCTTGGATACGTTTCTTGTCATCCTCAAGATTCAGCTTCCTTGTCTGTGAAATGGGACAATACATTTTTCTCACACCACGAGACAGAGATTGCTGCTGTCTAGACCAAATGGAGAAGGACCAGAGTCTGGTGCCCCTGGTGGTTTTCAGGGGTCCCCACATGGCGTTCCCTCACCCGCCTTTAAGCCCATTCACCACGTCTATACAGTGTCAGGTGGGAGCAGAATGATCCTGAGAGAGTAAAACAGAACCTACCTTTTAAAGCACCCCTGAGTTTTCCTTTACCCATTTTAGGAGAAATCCTTGTGCGTTACATACTTTCCTTCCTCCTCTCTCTTTCCCTCTTTCTCCTCCTTCCTCTCACACTTGCGTTTCTTTTTAATTTTTTCTTTTTCTGAGCAGTAACAGGACTCTCATTTTTGGTATCAAAGCAGTGTTTATTTCTTCTTTTTCCTGCCTGTGTGAGAAAAGAAAGTCCAGAGGGCTGGAGTATGTCTGTTTCCCTCATGGAGAGAGGGGAGCCCTCTTTCAGCATGTGGGTTTGTCATCAGGGTACCTTTCCTGCCTTCCAAAGCATTTTGAACAGAATGTCAACTTTCCTTGATGACTCAGAATGATCAATACAGGCGGTGGCCTTGGAGAGTTGTAGGACCCTGAGATTTTGACTAAAATGAATTTAGAACAGGAGAAAGAAAATTTCCTCGGTTAACTAAGAAGTGATTTATTGTAGTTTAATCAAAGACTTTTAGCTCCCTTGGCTAATGGAAGAATGTTTTAACCAAGAGGAGGTTTTAGGCAGGTAATTCAGTAGCTCAGAGAGACAGACTTGGTCAGGACACAATCAGTATCATTCAGTAGCAACCCCAGTTTGTAAAGAGATGATTGTGTTCTGGGTGCTGTATTTAGCCTTGAATCTCCCACCAACACAGAAAGTTCAGTGCAGAGGGAAGTGGTTAAGAGCTGCTAGCTCTCAGGATACTCTTTCGGCCCAAATCTCAGCTTTGCCTCTCACCATCTGAAAGATCTTAGGAAAGATCCTTAACTGAATCTATAAGATTAGGATAATAACAGTACCTACCACATAGGGTTGTTGTGAGAATTGCATGAGATAATGCACATAAGCAAGCATGGTACCGAAGCATTTATTAAATATTAACTCTCATGATTCTCATTTCATAAATAAAGGAAACTTAGTAACTAGTGGCGCCAAGGTTGGACTTCAAATCCCATTTTTCCCCATTTTAGTACAGAGCCACTGCCAAAGGAGAGAAGGGAAAGTGAAATGTGGAGGCATAATCAATGGGATCCCCCAAATAGTATCCCTAGTTAGAAGTTTCATTAGTTGTTTAGTTAGGATGTAGATTTTGCTGCTAAAACCCAAAATATCAGTGGCATAAACACAGCAAGTTTACCTTCTTATCAAAAAACAGAGTAAACAGGGCTTCCCTGGTGGCGCAGTGGTTGAGAGTCCGCCTGCCGATGCAGGGGACGTGGGTTCGTGCCCAGGTCTGGGAGGATCCCACATGCCGCGGAGTGGCTGGGCCCGTGAGCCATGGCCGCTGAGCCTGCGCGCCCGGAGCCTGTGCTCCGCAACGGGAGCATAAGCAGTGTAAGGTGATATGGTGGCTCCACTGTGTCAATGACCCAGACTCTTTCTTGCTGCTCTGCCATCCTCAATATGCGACTGTTTGTCCCAACTCTGGGTACAAGGTCCACATCCAAGGCAGCAGATGAGGGGAATGGAGAGCATGAGTCTTCCTTTCAAAGAAGGGTATGACCTGAGTATTGTCCATATTACGTCCATGCACATCCCATTGGCCATACCCAACTGCAAGAGGATACCCAACTGCAGCAGTCATTTGCTCAGCTATTACACTAAAGTTAAAAAGGAAGGGTGGTTATGGGGAGCTTAGGTGAAATAGTTCTCAATCAGTTTACTCTTTGTCCTCTTTCTAAGCTAAATTGATAATCTATTCTACTCCCATTCTAGATACGCTGCTGTTTGCAATAGTTACCACTGGGGTAAATGGTTCTGTTTATCTCACTATTAAATATCCTAGATCCTTTGATTCTCCTTTTATCACTTTTTCACTGCCTTCTATTTCCTGTCTCATTACCTGTCAGTCTAGTGACTGAAGCATTCCTCTTTCCCATGCCTGCTTGGGCCTTCCTCTCCACCACACACTTATATGCTTGACGCTTGCAATTCTTTTTCCTAGATAGAATTATATGTAATATGAAAGGAAACTGGTTTGAGTGAAGGCTAACTTATAACTTTGGTATTAAGTCTTTGTTGTCTATTCAGTGGTGCTGCTGGCTTGCCTCCTGCTTCTCAGTCATGCTAGAAAACCTGACATCGCTGAGAAAGGAGGTGTCTCTGTATTAGAAGAAGAGAGAAAGGGGAAAAAAGACCAGTGATGGGGGAGAATTAAACAATCAGAAAACTACAGTCATCTAGGGAATATTGCCAAGAAAACAAAAACAAAACCCTCCAAACCTAGCACTTAAGAATAAAAAGATGAAGCAGATAAGAAATATAGCAGAAGCAAATATGGGAAAGACCAACAAGAATTCAGGGATCAAAAGCAGCTTTCTTAAGTTTAAAAAAAAAAAAAAAAATATATATATATATATATATATATAGAGTGCCTGAGTGTGGATGTCTGGAGTGCTCATCGCTAGCACGTTTTGTTCTGATTTAAGGCACCATTTGAGGGTGGGGAAGAGCCTCCAGTTTATTAAGACTGTGGTTAATTAAAGTTGGGGACTCAGAATCTGGAGTTAGTATGCAGCTCATCCTCCTGCAAACTGAAAAGAAGGGCATTAGGATGCTGGTCACCCTGGACTCTGGCGAGGAGGAAAGGGGAGCTGAATGCTGGTCTTCACGCAGACCATTCTAATGACAAATCCTCTTTATAATGGTCCATTTACATGTTAGAAGATCTAATAGGCAGGAAGCATAGAAATGGGCTTTGAATTTTCTTCCTTAGAGTTTGTTTCCAATTAATCTTTCTGAGACAAGAATCGCAATCCCACCACAAACTGTTCTGAAGCTTTCAAGAGCAGGTTTTGCTACTTCGGACAAGATGCTAACATACTAAAAAGGAAGAAAACAACTTAGTGTTTGGTTGGATATCCACCCCCAACCCCCCAACTATGAAAACAACTGCTCCATCTCAATAAAAGGGCAGTAAACAATTTTTATTTAAAGTAGACTTTTGGCAGCTTTCTTAGAATCACAGGACTGGAGAGGATTGCCCAGATTTTTTAGAAATGAGGAAACTGAGGCCCAGAGAGGCCAAGCATTCTCGGAAGGTTGCTCAGCAAATGAGCGGCAGAGTGGGGACTAAAACTGTCTCCCGCTCCCTCACCATGCCATGCTGCCACTTCTTCACAGAATTTATCTTTAATGAAGAAAATAAGTAGCCTCCTAAGTCTGATTAGTTTTTTTTGTTTTTTTTAAAGATTTCTAAGGAAAACATGCATTTTATTTATGGAGAGTGGAAAGGTTTTGTATTCAAAGAAAAACAAGGCAACACAGAGAAGTGTCCCTTCATCCTAAGTGGAGGCGGCTGGGTAGTATCCCAAAGGCAATAAGAGGTTGTTTCTTGCTCCAAAGAGTCTTTCCAATCTCTCTTGCCTCTGGCCCGAAAACTCTCCTATTATTATTTCCTGAGGCAGAGATATTTAATAGATGATTGTTTCTCCATCACACTGTAGTTAAAAAGCAAACATTACCTGAGAAGAAAACCCCCTGCAAAGATCAGCTGTTAATATTCACCAGCAGTGGCTTCAATCTTTTCTGGGGTCATGGAATATTTCAAAATCTGCTGAACTCTATGGCTCTTTTCCATAAAAATGCACGTGCAAAATTACAGTATCTTAGGGTCTTCACTGCCCTCTGAAGCCCATCTTTGGAACCAGGAGAAGGATTCCTGTCTTTAAGTAAATTAGCTTGTTCTATTAGTTGGTTGGTCTTAACTAACAGAGTCTAATGGGTATGGAACTAAGTTTCCATGGGAGAGAAAAGGAGCCCCAAAGTTGCTGCCCTGAAAAGGTGAGCAACCGAGATAGAGAGTCCTGGGCAAGCTTGAGGGAAGGGGACAAAAGGGAAAAATGAAAGAGAAGCTTCTCAGGGGAGTTTAGAGAGAAGCCAAAGATAAACTCTTCGACTTCATCACCTTGTCTTTTGTTGGCCATAATTATGATTTCCAGGCCTATTTAACTTAATTAGCTGACCTCTGTAGTTATTCCAAAGCCACACATCTTCCTGGAATCCTTCCCCAAGACGTACTGACTCTCAAAGGCAGCCTGGGCTCCTGAATAAGATGTCGAGCTGAGAGCAGAGTCCTTGTTTCCTGGTACTTTGCCATCTTATGCTGCTTGTGGATCTTTTGGACCCCAAAAGGGGTGGGAAGCTCCTGCAATAAGCTACGGGGAGATGATACATCACCAAAACCTAGACATGATCTTGGCAAGCACGCCAGGTAGTGATGTATTGATAAACATCAAAAGAGGTTGTGAATTCCAAGAAAGAAAGTGAATTGGAGTAACTCCAGTGAGTCAATTTTTTTTTTTTTTTTTAAAGATACGGTGTGATTTTTAATGCTCAGCGAGACATGGTTGAGTAATGCGTCTGGGCTCCTGTGAAGAGCGGGAAGCCACAGAGAAGGACCTGAGCTCCCGGGACACATAGGTGCCGTAGAGTCCATAGCAGTTCCAAAGAAGTGAGTCAAGGATGGAACTTGGGTGCTGAGCAGCCATTTCAAAAACTGTGAAAAGTTGCAGCCAATCCTGGGCTGTTTCTCAGAACTTCACTGCCTCCATTTTGTTTAATGGCCATGTTCTCACAGACTGGGAATTCTTATAACAAGAAAGGGAGAATGTGGGAATTCCAGTTAAAAGCAACTGGGATATAGGGTCGGATAGTGGGAAGCCAGGTGATTGGCTGCATCTAGTCAGAATGGCCCAAGAGCATTTGAGCACAATGTTCTATGATCAGTACTGCCTGATGAGTAGCCAATAGCCCCATGTGGCTGTTAGCACTTGAAATGTAGCTAGTGCCACTAAGGGACTGACTTTTACATTTTATTTAATTTTAATTGATTTAATTTAAATAACTACACCTAGCTAGTGGCTCCTATCTTGGACAGCTGTAATCTGGACCTAGGGCAAGAACAAGTCAACATTGGCCCACACCCTTGAGCAGCTTCTGCTGGAGTTAAAATCTGCTTTTATCCATTTCTCCATCCATTCATTCGCCAAGCATGTCTGGCCCTGCAGAGGTTCTAGTAGCCTGTAGCCACTGGGGCTTCTAGAATGGAGTCAGGAAGCTCATCTCTAGCTCACCTGTTATACTCCCCTACAAACTGAGGGAGCCTCTTTTGTCTGTACCTTGATCAGGATGCTGACGACCGTGGGTCAGGGTACTTTGCCATTCTACCTCCATCTCACCTCTCTGAGAATGCATCAGCCTTGATTCTCCTCCCTTGCCTGTGAAGTTGCCTGTCTTTCTTTTTACCACTAGCATTAGATTATTGACATTTCTCTCTATGTCTGTTTGTAAAATGGTCATTTTGTGTGTTCTCCAAGAGTACACGGAGGCTAGAGTGAAACCTACAAATCATTATGAAGCTTCTGGTGAGAAAAAAAATTGTTTAAGTTGGAAATGATGCTCGAGTTGATGAAGTTCAACTTCCTTGTTGCTCTGAAGAGGAAAACCATGAAACCAACGATTTGAGTGAAAAAGAGGCTACCATTCAGGCATCCACTTATTTGACAATACTTATGTGCCAGGTAGTGATGCAGCTGCTGGGGTACAGAAGTGAAGGAGAAAAAGAGTATCTGTCCTCACAGAACCCATTTCATTGTGGGGATGATGGACAATAGGCCAGCAATCTAACAAATAGATAATAAAATGTCAGAGAAAAGTGCTACCAAAATAAAGCAGAGTCAGGCTATAGAGTCGTGAGAAGTGGTGTTTTAGATGGGATGGCCAGGAAAATCCTCTCGGAGGGGGTGATGTTTGAGTTGAGACATAGATAAAGTTAGGAATTGAGCCATGTGACTCGCGGTGGGGAGTGCAAGTCGAGGCACAGAGGAAATAGCCAAGGCCTGAAGCTGGAGTGTGTTTGGCTGGCCTGAGGCACAGGAATGAGGCAGCGGAGTGAGTCAGGGAAAGGAGATGAGTCAGAGAGGGGCCAGGGGCCAGAGCCTGGAGGGCCTTTTAGGTCATGGTATGGACTTGGATGTATTCTTGGATTTATTCTAAGTGCAATGGGATGCCATTGTGGATCCTTTCCTCATGTCAGTTCCAACTCACTCGTTAGATTAGGAGTTGCAACTTTAAATGCCTAATGAGACATAATGAGAGTACAAGTAATGAGAGTGCATGTAATTGAGAATGCATGTCCTGTGGGTGGCGGTCACTGTTCAGCTCCAGGTTGTCATGGCCTTGCAGTAGTGCAAGACCAGTGCTTTTAGAGTTCATTCTTGATAAATGAAAATATGGACATAGAAATGTTCATGTGAAAGATTTCAATTTTTAAATACTGCAAAAAATTCACATTAAATATGCAAACACACACACACACACACACACACACACACACACAGAGTACAGGCCAAAGAAAATATATCTGCAGAAAATATCCACCAGTCTGGGTGTTCTGTATTAGACAATCATGTTAAGGGAGTTTGGATTTTCAGCTAAAGCACATGTGAGAAAGAAAATTCCAAATGATGCTGAAACAAAATCACTAGAGGCTGTGGAATAACAGCCAGTGTAATTTCCACTGTATGAGCCTAACCAGGGAGGGCAAAATCTACTATTGCAGAGTGATCCTTCCTGTTGGGCTGTAGATAGTTGGAATAGACCATTGCTTTCTCTATAACACTGAGACAAAAATGGATAAGCTTAAAAAAAAGTGCATTAAAAAAAACATTGTGGAATCCTGCACCCTGTGGAACAAAAACCACATTCACAGAAAGATAGATCAGATGAAAAGGCAGAGGGCTATGTACCAGATGAAGGAACAAGATAAAACCCCAGAAAAACAACTAAATGAAGTAGAGATAGGCAACCTTCCAGAAAAAGATTCAGAATAATGATAGTGAAGATGATCCAAGACCTCAGAAAAAGAATGGAGGCAAAGATCGAAAAGATGAAAGAAATGTTTAACAAAGACCTAGAAGAATGAAAGAACAAACAAACAGAGATGAACAATACAATAACGGAAATGAAAACTACACTAGAAGGAATCAATAGCAGAATAACTGAGGCAGAAGAACGGATAAGTGACCTGGAAGACAGAATGGTGGAATTCACTGCTGTGGAAGACAATAAAGAAAAAAGAATGAAAAGAAATGAAGACAGCCTAAGAGACCTCTGGGACAACATTAAACACAACAACATTCACATTATAAGGTTCCCAGAAGGAGAAGAGAGAGAGAAAGGACCAGAGAAAATATTTGAAGTGATTATAGTTGAAAACTTCCCTAACATGGGAAAGGAAATAGCCACCCAAGTCCAGGAAGCACAGTGAGTCCCATACAGGATAAACCCAAGGAGAAACATGCTGAGACACACAGTAATCAAATTGGCAAAAATTAAAGACAAAGAAAAATTATTGAAAGCAGCAAGGGGAAAATGACAAATAACATACAAGAGAACTCCCATAAGGTTAACAGCTGATTTCTCAGCAGAAACTCTACAAGCCAGAAGGGAGTGGCATGATATACTTAAAGTGATGAAAGGGAAGAACCTACAGCCAAGATTACTCTACTGGCAAGAATCTCATTCAGATTCAGTGGAGAAATCAAAAGTTTTACAAAAAAGCAAAAGCTAAGAGAATCCAGCAGCACCAAACCAGCTCTACAACAAATGCTAAAGGAACTTCTCTAAGTGGGAAACACAAGAGAAGAAAAGGACCTACAAAATCAAACCCAAAACAATTAAAAAAATGGTCATAGGAACATACATAACGATAATTACCTTAAAAGTGAATGGATTAATTGAGCCAACCAAAAGACACAGGCTCGCTGAATGGATACAAAAACAAGACCCATATATATGCTGTCTACAAGAGACCCACTTCAGACCTAGGGACACATACAGACTGAAAGTGAGGGGATGGAAAAACATATTCCATGCAAATGGAAATCAAAAGAAAGCTGGAGTAGCTATACTCATGTCAGATAAAATAGATTTTAAAATAAAGAACGTTACAAGATACAAGGAAGGACACTACATAATGCTCAAGGGATCAATCCAAGAAGAAGATATAACAATTATAAATACATATGCAACCAACACAGGAGCACCTCAATACATAAGGCAACTGCTAATAGCTATAAAAGAGGAAATTGATAGTAACACAATAATAGTGGGGAACTTTAACACCTCACTTACACCAATGGACAGATTATCCAAAATGAAAATAAATAAGGAAACAGAAGCTTTAAATGACACAATAGACCAGATAGATTTAATTGATATTTATAGGACATTCCATCGAAAGCCTGCAGATTACACTTTCTTCTCAAGTGTGCACGGAACATTCTCCAGGATAGATCACATCTTGGTTCACAAACCAAGCCTCAGTAAATTTAAGAAAAATGAAATCATATCAAGAATCTTTTCTGACCACAACACTATGAGATTAGAAATCAATGACGGGAAAAAACCGTAAAAAACACAAACACATAGAGGCTAAACAATACATTACTAAATAACGAAGAGATCACTGAAGAAATCAAAGAAGAAATCAAAAAATACCTAGAGACAAATGACAATGAAAACACGATGACCCAAAACCTATGGGATGCAGCAAAAGCAGTTCTAAGAGGGAAGTTTATAGCTATACAAGCCTACCTCAAGAAACAAGAAAAATCTCAAGTAAACAACCTAACCTTACACCTAAAGGAACTAGAGAAAGAAGAACAAGCAAAACCCAAAGTTAGCAGAGGAAAAAAATCATAAAGATCAGAGCAGAAATAAATGAAATAGAAACAAAGAAAACAATAGCAAAGATCAATAAAACTAAAAGCTTGTTCTTTGAGAAGATAAACAAAATTGATAAACCATTAGCCAGACTCATCAAGAAAAAGAGGGAGAGGACTCAAATCAATAAAATTAGAAATGAAAAAGAAGTTAAAACAGACACTGCAGAAATACAAAGCATCCTATGAGACTACTACAAGCAACTCTATGCCAATCAAAAGGACAACCTGGAAGAAATGGACAAATTCTTAGAAAGGTATAACTTTCCAAGACTGCACCAGGAAGAAAGAGAAAATATGAACAGATCAATCACAAGTAATGAAATTGAAACTGTGATTAAAAATCTTCCAACAAACAAAAGACCCAGACCAGATGGCTTCACAGGTGAATTGTATCAAACAGTTAGAGAAGAGCTAAAACCCATCCTTCTCAAACTCTTCCAAAAAATTTCAGAGGAAGGAACACTCCCAAACTCATTCTATGAGGCCACCATCACCCTGATACCAAAACCAGACAAAGATACTACACAAAAAGAAAATTAGGGACCAATAACACTGATGAATATAGATGCAAAAATCCTCAACAAAATACTAGCAAACAGAATCCAACAACACATTAAAAGGATCATACACCACGATCAAGTGGGATTTATCCCAGGGATGCAAGGATTCTTCAATACACGCAAATTAATCAATGTGATACACCATGTTAACAAATTGAAGAATAAAAGCCATATGATCATCTCAATAGGGGCAGAAAAAGCTTTTGACAAAATTCAACACCCATTTATGATAAAAACTCTCCAGAAAGTGGGCATAAAGGGAACCTACCTCAACATAATAAAGGCCATATATGACAAACCCACAGCAAACATCATTCTCAATGGTGAAAAACCGAAAGCATTTCCTCTAAGATCAGGAATGAGACAAGGATGTACACTCTCACCACTATTGTTCAACATAGTTTTGGAAGTCCTAGCCATGGCAATCAGAGAAGAAAAAGAAATAAAAGGAATACAAATCAGAAAAGAAGTTAAACTGTCACTGTTTGCAGATGACATGATACTATACATAGAGAATCCTAAAAATGCCATCAGAAAACTACTAGAGCTAATCAATGAATTTGGTAAAGTTGCAGGATACAAAATTAATGCCCAGAAATCTCTTACATTCCTATACACTAATGATGAAAAATCTGAAAGAGAAACTATGGAAACACTCCCATTTACCACTGCAACAAAAAGAATAAAATACCTAGGAATAAACCTACCTAGGGAAACAAAAGACCTGTATGCAGAAAACTATAAGACACTGATGAAAGAAATTAAAGATGATACCAACAGATGGAGAGATATACCATGTTCTTGGATTGGAAGAATCAATATTGTGAAAATGACTGTACTACCCAAAGCAATCTACAGATTCAATCCAATCCCTATCAAATTACCAATGGCATTTTATATGTAAGTAGAACAAAAAAATCTTAAAATTTGTATGGAAACACAAAAGACCCCGAAGAGCCAAAGCAGTCTTGAGGGATAAAAACGGAGCTGGAGGAATCAGACTCCCTGACTTTAGACTATACTACAAAGCTACAGTAATCAAGACATTATGGTACTGGCACAAAAACAGAAACATAGATCAATGGAACAAGATAGAAAGCCCAGAGATAAACCCACGCACCTATGGTCAACTAATCTATGACAAAGGAGGCAAGAATATACAATGGAGAAAAGACAGTCTCTTCAATAAGTGGTGCTGGGAAAACTGGACAGCTACATGTAAAAGAATGAAATTAGAACACTCCCTAACACCATACACAAAAATAAACTCAAAATGGATTCGAGACCTAAATGTAAGACGAGACACTATAAAACTCTCAGAGGAAAACATAGGAAGAACACTCTTTGACATAAATCACAGCAAGATCTTTTTTGATCCACCTCCTAGAGTAATGGAAATAAAAACAAAAATCAACAAATGGGACCTAATGAAACTTAAAACTTTTGCACAGCAAAGGAAACCATAAACAAGACGAAAAGACAACCCTTAGAATGGGAGAAAATATTTGCAAAGGAATTAACGGACAAGGGATTAATCTCCAAAATATATAAACAGCTCATGCAGCTCAATATTAAAGAAACAAACAACCCAATGCAAAAATGAGCAGAAGACCTAAATAGACATTTCTCCAAAGAAGACATACAGATGGCCAAAAGCACATGGAAAGCTGCTCAACATCACTAATTATTAGAGAAATGCAAATCAAAACTACAATGAGGGGCTTCCCTGGTGGTGCAGTGGTTGAGAGTCCACCTGCCGATGCAGGGGACATGGGTTCGTGCCCCGGTCCGGGAAGATGCCACATGCCGCAGAGCAGCTAGGCCCATGAGCCATGGCTGCTGAGCCTGCGCGTCCGGAGCCTGTGCTCCGCAACGGGAGAGGCCACAAGAGTGAGAGGCCCGTGTAACACACACACACACACACACACACAAAATAAAACACTACAATGAGGTATCACCTCATACCAGTTAGAATGGGCATCATCAGAAAATACAGAAACAACAAATGCTGGAGAGGGTGTGGAGAAAAGGGAACCCTCTTGCACTGTTGGTGGGAATGTAAATTGATACAGCCACTAAGGAGAACAGTATGGAGGTTCCTTAAAAAACTAAAAATAGAATTACCATATGATCCAGCAATCCCATGACTGGGCATATACCCAGAGAAAACCATAATTCAAAAAGACACATACACCCCAATGTTCATTGCAGCACTATTTACAATAGCCAGGTCATGGAAGCAACCTAAATGCCCATTAATAGACGAATAGATAAAGAAGTTGTGGTACATATACACAATGGAATATTTCTCAGCCATAAAAAGGAACAAAATTGAGTCATTTGTTGAGACATGGATGGATCTAGAGACTGTCATACAGAGTGAAGTAATTCAGAAAGAGAAAAACAAATATCGTATATTAACGCATGTATATGGAACCTAGAAAAATGGTACAGATGAACCGCTTTGCAGGGCAGAAGTTGAGACACAGATGTAGAGAACAAACGTATGGACACTTAGGGAGGAAAACCACGGTGGGGTGGGGATGGTGGTGTGCTGAATTGGGCGATTGGGATTGACATGTATACACTGATGTGTATAAAATTGATGACTTATAAGAACCTGTTCTATTAGAAAACAAACAAAAAAAAGAACTAATACTAAACTTTCTTTGGGTTATTTGTATGGAAATATATTAATATAAATGTTTCAGACATTACATGAAATTTCTAAAAATCTTAAGAAAAAAACTGAATTGTAGTGATGCTTGCACAACTTTGTAAATTTACTAAAACGCATTTAATTGTATGCTTAAACTAGATGAATTTTATGATATATAAAGTATACTTCAATAAAGTTGCTTTTGAAAATGCAAAAGAAAAAAAAAAAGCAACAGGGCTGGTACTGAAGTTCTTAGGGGAAAAGATACCTATTGAGAAGATCAAGTGATATGATGCCTAAAGGATTATTAAATAACAGTAACTTATAATCAAAAAAAAACCCAAAAAACATTGGAAGGCTATGGGCACAAATAAATCCAAAGAAATCAAATTCCAGAGAGGGTGAATCCTTCCCAGGAGAGAAGAGATGGGGGCCTCTAGGGACATTTGTAAGTGTGAGAGTGGCGGGGGGACATGAACAGAGTGGCTCTGGGGCAAGTAGAAGCTAGGAGACTTTCTAACAGACATATAGGCTGCCATGATAGGCTTCAGTTTGCAGGAACTCCAGCTTCAGGACTAATTCTCTCCATTTGTCAATGCTACTGCATGGGATCTTGCTGAATGTGTGACAGTGCCAGAGGCTGAGGGCTGGGGTGGAAAGGCAGAGAGAGAATTCTGCAATTTCAGCCCAGAGAAAATCAAGGCTTCTGGTCCGGAGCCCTATACCATCTCCACTGGGAAAGACTGTTGTGTTGAGGGTGGAACTCCCCTCCCCCACTCCCTGTCCTTCCCTGTAAATTTAGCACAGAATTTTTTTTTAGATGTTGTACCCTATCGTTTAAAACCCAAGCAAGTCTCCTATACTTTTATGTGTCCATGATTAGAACTTTAGAGCTTTACAAGAATATTTATGTTTTTTGCTTTGTTAAGATTTTGAATAAGGGTTATATTTTTTTGCATCATAATCTAACCTATCCTGATTGACACATTTTTTAACTTACCATCAACTAGTATTTTTTACTAAATATTTTTTACTAATTATTTTTTTTACTGTCAACTGAATTTAAACTATCCCTTTCACCTGATCATTATTTACCTCTACTTAGATACAAATATGGTCATAAGAATAAGACTCTCCTTCTAACTGGCAAGAGTGATGACCTGTGTCTACACAGGTTTCTCATCAAATAACATCACATCGCGCATTCAGCTCAACGTAGGGCTCACGATAGCCTTTTAGAACTGAAAGCCAGTTACAGATTTATGTGCTTGTTTGCGATGTCTTTTGCAGCCTCCATATAATGCACTCTTAAGAGTCATGTGAATTTCATTCCCTGAATTCTACTCCTTTTCCATCCAGGTCTTAAGACATTAGGAGAGCAGTCAATCAGTACGTTCAGATTTACTTGTGCAATTAATTTTTAATTATGTAATATGAGAGGGCGTAGGAAGAGGTTATGCATTACCCATACACAATGGAATATTATTCAGCCTTAAAAAAAGAAGGAAATTTTGCTATTTGTGACAATATGGATGAACCTAGAGGACAAGTGAAATAAGTCAGACACAGAAAGACAAATACTGCATGATCTCACTTTTATGTGAAATCTAAAAAAGTCTAACTCATTAAAAGAAGAGGGTGGAATGGTCGTTGCCAGGGAGTAAAGGCAAGGGTGAGAGTGACCATGCATATAAACACGAAATCCTAGAGACTGGCCAAGACACAAGAAGTTTGGAACCCTGACCAGCTGGAGAGGAGCCACCATACCAGCTCCAACTTCTGTGCAACAAAAAATAAATTTCTATCTAGTGTTACCATTATTACTTTGGGTCTCCATTATAAGCATCTGATTCTATCCTAACTTAGTTGTTTTGAAAGTGAAGTTTAAGTTTTCCTGAGGGATAACTATCCTCCATGAGATATAAAGACTTATAGTTTTAAGGGAATCAATTTCCAGATGCTCAGAATGTTCAAACAACAACAACAACCAATAATAATATTTAGCAATTACCTACGTTCCAGTACTTATACTAAGTTATTTAACATAACTTGTTATGAACTCTTTCCTAAAATTAATCTGTCTTAGAACAAGCCTGTGGCTAAAGCTGGTTTCTTTTTCACTCCCCTCTCATGAATGCATTTCTCCTGCTTTAAGGAAAAGGCGCAACTCTCCCCTATTCCAAATCTTATAGTGAGACTTTGCCTTTGAGCAGTGTTTCTCAACCTTTTTTTCATCATGGCCTCCTAAGGAGGCTTTTAGTTATTTTTTCCTAATCCTCCCCCCATAAAAATTTAATACCCTATGTATACTCTGTATACTTGTTCATGTACTGTATGCATATCTATTCTTTATACACAAAAAGAGTAAGATTTTTTTTTCATTCTTCAAGAACCAATTTTTGGCCCTGTCAAGAAAACATGCCCTAGAAAGTAAAAAGCTATAGGGCACCAAGGTACTATTTGAAATACTGGTGCTGGTGGGAAAAATTAAATGATTTTATGATTGCACAATAAAACTTTTGCAATGCATATGCTTTCTGATTCTTTGCTTTAAGAAAATTCAAGGATATAATCAAGTTGTCAGTTGATAAATAATTAAAATTAGCTCAGAAAGATTCAAAGAACTGAACTGCATTGCTATAACAAGCCCCTTCCATTTCCATATAATTATTTTTATTTATTTATTTATTTTGCAGTACACGGGCCTCTTACTGTTGTGGCCTCTCCTGTTGCGGAGCACAGGCTCCGGACGCGCAGGCTCAGCGGCCATGGCTCACGGACCTAGCCACTCCGTGGCATGTGGGATCTTCCCAGACCGGGGCACGAACCCATGTCCGCTGCATCGGCAGGCGGACTCTCAACCACCGCGCCACCGGGGAAGCCCCCCCATATAATTATTTATATGAAAAAGATTTCTCAGGACTTTCATATATAAAAATGGAAAATATTAATATAAATTATTCTGAACTCTAGCTCATTCTAATATTAAGTGTTATTTATCCATAGAATAACTAGAATAAGCCCTATTCATTTAGAGATGACTTTCCAATAACACTCACTCTCTGTGTGCCATGATTTGTAATATATTTTTGTTGATTTTACTGAAATTATAGTGATAATTAGATTCAGAAGATATTTTTCAACTCAAATCCTTTTGGTCACTGGAAATTTAAAAAAACATTAAATATCAGATTATATATATGTGATTATATATACATAAAATGCATAACTATAAAAATATATAAACATAAATGTATATCATAGTAGAGAAAATATGTATGATAGAATGATCAATAAAAGACTAAAAGAAAAAAGATATATTGTATTAGCATGAAATTATATGGGGGAAGTCAGATGGAAATATGAGTTCAAGAGGAAAACAAATTGCTATAAAATTTCTGACTATTAAAGAAGGACTTGGACTTCCCTGGCATGCCAGTGGTTAACACTCCGAGCTCCCAATGCATGGGGCCCAGGTTTGATCCATGGTCAGGGAACTAGATCCCACATGCATGCTGCAACTAAGACCCGGTGCAGCTAAATAAATAAATAAATAAATAAATAAATAAAGGACTCGTTCAGGTTTATTTAATTATTAATTAATTAATTGATTGATTTTGGCCGTGCTGCTCAGCTTGCAGGATCTTAGTTCCCTGACCAGGGATCCAACCCAGTCCCCCACAGTGAAAGCACCGAGTCCTAACCACTGGACTGCCATGGAATTCCCTGTTCATGTATACTTTAAACAGATCAATGAATGATGGCAGGCACCAACTCATAACTTTTAGATTCCATTTAGTATTTTTAAAAGAATCACGTGACAGTTCAATTTTAAAATGTCCAAATATACAATATGCTAGAAAGTAATCTTTTGCAGCAATTTAAACTTATGATGAAAAATTTAGATATCAACTTAGAAATGAGTGAGAATTTTTTAACCATTGCTTTGAGGGATGTCAAAGGAAAAAAGGTTGAGGATTACTGTCCTATTACTTGAGGTTCCTGACTGAAGTTGCTTTCATCCCACTTCCAGTTGCTACTTCTGGAAACTGAGAGTGGGGCTGAGCTTACAGGTGAGGCATGAAATCACCCTAAGTGTGTGGGGTGAGAGGAACAGAGTTTGGGAAATCAGGTCACTGCCCGCTATTTGGCACAGTGGCTCCATCTTCCCCCTTCCTTACTGCCTGGGGTCTAGTGGTGAATAGCAGCCCAAAGGTGGAGCAACAGAGCTCAGACTTTATACTCTGCAGCCCTCTGCTCCATGTAGGGCCACCACACACACGCTTCCCCAGGAGGCTGCACATCACCAAGTTCCATGGGACTTTCTTCCCCCACTCCAGCCATTTTCAGCTCTTGCTGCACTGACCTCTTTTCTCAAAAATGGGCTGCACCTCCCTGGAATCACCTGGAATGTCTGTTACAGTGCCTTTTTTTTTTTTTTTTTTTTTTTTGTCTTTTGACAAATCTATTGCATTGACATCTCTGAGGCTGTTACCCAGGATTCTGCATTATTAACTTTTCAGTGTAGGAATTAATTCTTTATGCCTCAGCTCCTTTGTCCAACAAAGGACGGTAAGTTCTTTGCTTGTCACAGGAATTTGAATTTGAGAGTATGGATTAAAAACCCTAGGAAATGGAGATGTGAATCCAAATGGATTTCAGCCGGTTTTGTTTCTGGATGACTGGAAGATGTTGGAGATTTCTTGGCTTTAACCTGGAGGAGCAGGAAGAAAGAAATAATGTTCAGAGCAAGATAAAATGCATTTCAAAAAAAAAAAAAAAGGAACAGGAAAAGCACAAAGCAAGCTCTCTTCTAATCTGATTCTTAGGACTGTGACATTGGACAAATGTCCACAAACATCCGATACTGACAAAAGAGGAGATGGTTTCCAGCACTGTACCTAACTCAGAGCTGGATGCCGTCTTAGCCCTGGGGTTGAATCAGAGCTTGAACTAGACCAACACAATCATAATCAGAGGCCAGGAATGGGTGCTCTGCTTAGGGGAAGCTTAGGAAGGAACTGAAGTGTAGTGGGGTCTGTATTTAGCAGAGTCAAGACCAACTGATTCTGTGAGGAAGCCTGAAGAAAAGGTCCCATGAAGATGGGAGCCACGCAGATGGATCCCTTTGATAACATAGAAAGGGGTTTACCTAAAGAGGTGGGTAAAATAGAATGGGGGCAGTCTTAGAATCTCTCTCTAATTTTCCACTTTTAAAAACAGCAACTGGGCTTCCCTGGTGGCGCAGTGGTTGAGAGTCCGCCTGCCGATGCAGGGGACACGGGTTCGTGCCCCGGTCCGGGAAGATCCCACATGCCGCGGAGCGGCTGGGCCCATGAGCCATGGCCGCTGAGCCTGCGAGTCCGGAGCCTGTGCTCTGCAATGGGAGAGGCCACAACAGTGAGAGGCCCGCGTACCGCAAAAAGAAAACAAAAAAAACCAGCAACTGTCTCCAAGTTAGAATGTCCAAATTGTCTTGATCAGCTACTTAGGCCAGGTTTGAATTTCAGGTCACAACCCTTGATTTTTCCTGAGTTCACTACATGGTGCCTTGTGGCATTGTCTATCAGAGTGATGTTTTCAATTACTTAAAGTAATTCAGGCAAGGCAAAAAAGTTGCTTTATGCCAGCCCCAGCAAACTTGGCTTTTGTCATTTAGCAAGACTCACCTCTTTGTGCTATGGAGAAGAGAAAAATAACCCCAGTAAAAGACCTACAAGATGGGACAAAAAATGGGGGGAATTTAAAAAAACTTTCCACTCTGTATTTCTAGCTTTGGGGAGTGTGGTATTCTCAGAAACAACTGTCTGTCTAGACTAGAGAGGAGCTTTGAAATTTTGGGGAGAATTATCATTGCTTCTTTGATTTCACAACGCTCCCTTCTCCACTACCACCTTGTTTTCATAACAATTTAGTGAATTAAAATTAAAATAATTGTTTGTTTTGAGAAATTAGGGAAGAATTTTCTGATGCTTCTGGGGGTGAAATGGAAACCCTTGTGGTTGACAGAACCAGGATTGAGGATTGCTACTCTTAGACTGGGAATATCAGAGCATGAACTAAAGAGATTTTAGGTCTTCAGCTTTGGACCTTTGTAAGGTAACCTTTTGGTTTCTAGCACAAATGAACAATTTGTTTCTAGTCATTTAACTTGTACCTCATTTGCATAGACAACGTTCTTTCCATTTATTATGTTTACTTAAACATTGTTTCAACCCACAAAAGCAAACCGGTAACTAAAGATATCTTCTACATTGTTTTATTTTTCTTGTTTGCTATTCAAATCATTCCCTTACTTAATTTAAGAAAAAAGCATCATGGTTTTCTGACACATTTGCTTGTCCTTTCCAGCCTGAATCATTTATGCATTGTTCAATCATTTATTGATTCATTTACCCAGTTGACAAATATGTACTGAGCACCGATCATGTTCTCAGAACTGGGCTGGGCATTGGGATATAAGAAGATTTTCCTGCTCTCTGGAAGCTTTCTATTGGAATTCTCAACATATTCCTCTCAGGATCACTATGCAGCCCTCCCGAAAGACAACATTCTTTTGATTTTTGTGTCATCACTGCTTGGCAGGGGTATTTCTTGGCATGGACTTTTATTCTGGCCATTTTTCCAAGGACCAGAGACAATGCATGTCAGCATCTCACTTTCTCCGCAAAGGATGAGGCCTGAGGGATTTCACAACTCCTTTTTTACCTGACCCACAGGGAGGCCACACAGAAGAGTCCTCCCAGAATGCTTGGAAGCTGATGAGCCACCTTAAACAAATGAAAGAAATCATTCTTTCATACCCGGAGGGGATGGAGATGTTTGAGTTGGGGCCTTGACTACAGCCAAGTGAATAAGTATGTCCCTGGGTATTTAGTTACAAGCCTGGGAATTATTGAACAAGTCTCCCATCGTGAGAGGAGCTGTAAATCAAATAATATAAGGCCTTCATTACATAAGGGAGATAACTCTGCATTACCAAATGGATTTGAAAGCATCCAGACTCAACTTGCAATGCAAGAAACTCTAGGTAGTCAGCCTGTTGCCGCATGTATGCGGGTCCACTCATGTATGTATCTCTGCTCTGCCAGCTGTGAGGGAAGGGACTCACTTCACTGACTTGATGATTTTTTCGTTTTCTTTTTTCAGGTGTGTAGAGTTGAGTCAATTTTAATTTTCTGCCCATTGCCCGCTATTATCATTGTCAGTATCTGGCTCCTCCCTTGGTTTGGTGTTTGTTTTTCCCTTATATTTTCACTCCCCACTCACATTCTTTTTCCTCCATAGGTATTTACTTTTACAAATTGTATGTTGCTTGGTCTGTATGTATTTTTTTCATCTTTTCATTATAACCGTATTCAAACACAGTGGAAAGTTGAATGAAGGGTACAGTGCACACTCCTATACCTACGACCTTGAATCAAACATTTCCTAACACTTTGTCATACTTGCTTAACTCATATAGGTGTTTGAAAGTAAGTTGTAGACATTATGATAAATCTCCCCTAAATACTTAAGCATGCTTTTCCTAAAAATAAAGACATTGTCCTACACAAAAACAATATCATGACCCTTAGTCCTAGAAGGAGAGAAGGAAGATAGATAGAGATAGAGACAGAGACAGAGACAGAGATGGAGATGGAGATGGAGATGGAGTTGGAGATGGAGATGGAGAT
>NW_021703768.1:30257534-30335965 GCF_005190385.1 Monodon monoceros | reverse complement strand
AGTTGGAGATGGAGTTGGAGATGGAGATGGAGATGGAGATGGAGATGAAGTTGGAGATGGAGATGGAGATGGGGTTGGAGATAGAGATGGGGCTGGAGATGGAGATGGAGATAGAGATGAAGATAGAGATGGGGTTGGTGATGGAGATGGAGATGGGGTTGGAGATGGAGATGGAGACGGGGCTGGAGATGGAGATGGGGCTGGAGATGGAGATAGAGATGAAGATGGAGAGGGAGATGGAGAAGGAGATGGAGATGGAGAGGGAGAGGAGAAGGAGAATTAGAAGAAATTCAGCCATTTTTCTCTCCAGTTTCTTGGCTGCAGGTTGCTTTTTTTGTTTGTTTCCAAGAATGGGTGCTCTGCCTCCCAGTATACAATATAGACACCTCAGAGTAAAGCTACTATCCAAAAACAAAACAAAAACAAACAAACAAACAAAAAACCAATAAAAGGCCTGAGCTTCGTAGCTCTAAAAAGTCACTTTTTTGGAAAATTAACACTTGCGATTTTCTTTAAATGCAGCCCAACCATTCCATCACTTGGCTATTCAATCCTAACAGTAATAGGTTTGGGTTGAACTTGCTGTTGAACTGCAAAGAATTTCTCAAGGCGGTCATTTTTGTGGTGTATGGATCAGTGTATGATCTCTAACTTTGGAAGGCCAGGCACAGAATTAATGAGAGGTTTCATGTGTATCTAAAAGAATGTCTTTCCAAGAATTTATTGCTCTCATTTTGGCATGTGCTCTCAGGCTCTTCAAGTTGGTGGTCAGATTGGAAACTTCAAATTTTTCTTTCAAAACTCTGCCTGGGCTTGTGTACGTTTCTATATGTGTGTTATACTTCAATGAAAATTTTATTTTAAAAAAAGAAAAAAAATAACTCTGCTAAAGTCTCACTTTCTCCAACATACCCATCACCCTTGACCTTTAGCATTTCCCCAGACACTTAGCACTTCAGAAGTCTTTGTTTTGGTCTCTGGAATTGGCAAACTGTAGTGTAGTGACAAGAGTTCTCGATTCACAGTATCCCTGATTCTAGAACTGGTTCTTGGTTTTTCAGGAAAGAGTTGCATGTTATTGGGCAAGACCCTTAACCTTTTTATGGCTCAAATTTCTCAGCTGTTAATACAGGCATAATAACGTGTTGTCAAGATGCACGTGGAGTCATGAAAGTTAAACAAGAAAATGGATACAAAAATGCTTCTTAACTATAGAAAACGTGAAATTTTTACAATTAGGGGTTTTATGTGTCTCTGTTCTTTTTCTGGACTGTTACGTGATGATCTGGTTTCCCAGTTCCTCCCTCAGCTGCCTGTGGTCCATTTTCCACGCAGCAGCCAGAGGGATGCTGTGAAAACATCATGTATATCATGTTTCTCCTCGGTGTCCATGGTCGGTCCCATTTCTCTCTCTGCTTCTTGACTTCCCGCTGTCTCTCTGAGTTCAATTCCTACTATTCTCTTCTTGCTCATTCTCTTCCAGACACACTAGATTTCCTGTGAGTCTTCAAACCTCCCGTTTCAATCCTGCCTCTGGGCCTTTGCCATTTACTCTGATGAGAATGTATCCACATGGCTCACTTTTTCACTTCCTTCAAGTCTTTGCATTTCATTGAGGTCTTTTTGGCTATTCTGTCATAGTTGCAACCCTGGCACTGCCTAGCCCTTCTTCCTGCTTTGTATTTTTACATAGCATTTATAACTTCCTAATATACTATGTGGGTGACATTTATTTTGGTTAATATTTGTCTTTCTCCACTAGATTATAAGCTCCATCCGAGCAAGAATTTTTGTCTGTTTTATTAACTGATGGATCCCCAGCACCTAGAACATAGTTTGACATGTAGCAGGCCCTCAGTGAATATGTTGAGTATTATGTTGAATAGTATCTTGAAATATTATTCAACCAATAAATATTTGTTGAATAAATGAATGAGACTGTTTCAATCTCACAATCAGAAAAAGGATGGGAACTTACATTTCTGGACCCTTTTCCATATACACCTCATAAAAATGAGCCCTGTTGGAAAGTCTGTGTGGATTCCTTACCTTCCCCCAGGATCCCGACCACCTGGAAGATATTTGTATAATCTATTTGTATGTTTTAATAATCCAGGAATGCTGTTTCTATTTCAAAAACCTGCGGAGAAGCAGTAAATGGAGGAGAGATGTTCTTTGGAGAAATACAGAGAATCAGGATCATACCAGGCAAATTTGATGCATGCTCTGGTCTACTGGATGATATTGTTTCCCCACCCATTTTTCTAGTATTTTCTTCAGCAGGATGTAATTTTGTCTTGCAGCTTCTCAAAAGGCAGATTGTTGACCTCCACAACATTTCCCAAACTGTGCGTTGTGAACACTAGTTCCAGGAAATGCTAATCTGTGCTCAAAAAAGAGTAAGGTTTCTGTGGTTCTGATTACATATTAGCATGTTAAAGGCTCTGAGGAGTCACATAGCTTAAAAATAAGTAAAGAATGGGTGGCTTGTTCAATAGTAACTTATTGGAATAGGGGAAGTGCGGGCAATAGTGAATTCTACTCTAGTATATTAAAATGACACACCAATATTAAAAGACACTACCTATTTTGAGGTCATGATCTTCAGCTTTCAAACTTTCACTTCCCACAGAGCTCATGGCTATATACGTTTTGTTTTGCCACTGAGTTCTGCTCAGCACTCTGTAAGCTTACCTAAGGAAGGAAATGTACTTACGGGGTATCCATTATATCAATGACATTCGCCATGGCACTGCAGTTCTTTTCGGATTTTTTTATTTTTAATTAATGAAGTACTTATTAAGCACATCTCCCTACTTAATGCAAGAATTCCATTAGACACAATAAATGTACCACGGGGAACAAGATAGGATAAGATCATGGAGCTTACATTCTAGGATAGCCAGGCAAAAACAAGTAAATCTACCAAATAATACATGTGGAGCCAAGGGTGTTAAAGGAAGAAGGGAGGAGCTAGGACAGAGAATAAGGTGTATGTGAGGGTGTTTCCTACTTGAGGTGACCAGGAGGGAAGGATGCTCTGAGGTAGGGACATTTAAAGTGAGACATGAGGATGATAAGGAGCCGGCTGTGCAAAAGGGGGAAGAAGAATGCTGGTTTTAGGCAGAACAAAGGTGTAATCATGGCTCAGTTGCAGGAAGCAACTTGCTAAAGAATTGAAAGACGATCCCATGGTTGACCCATGGTGCTCATGAAGGCCATGAGATGAGGGGAAGGGCGACAGTCTGTGTATACATGGCAATTATTCAGGGCTCTTGAGGCCATGGTATGGCCTGTCATTGAGAGGATGATAGGATTGAATTTATATTTTAAAGAACCTCCCTCAAAGCAGAATATACCCCAATGCACTAAAAATTTTAAGTGAACAATGGGCATTTAAAGATGCTTTTAAATATCTGAAAACTAGAGATTACATATTTACTTGTTTCTCTTTCCCAAACATACAATATCCTCTAATTCTATGTGAACCACTGGGTCTTGGTGAAATGTTGTTATTCTACTCTGTGTTTTATACATAAGTCTCCACATCTAGGCTCTCTATATATCTGTGCTTCAGAGAATACCTATATCCTGGAGCACATGTGAGGGATTTTAGGGCAGAGTCAACCTTCTACAGTCCTGGAGCTTGTTTCGGGGGTGTCCCATCTTCCCACCCCGAAAGCATGAATTCAAGAGATGCATTGTTTTCCAGTAGCTCTGAACATGCATTTTCTTGCTCTTCTACATGCTTCAGTGAGGGGTTCTGGAGGTACTCATAAATTAGCATGATATTTGCAGCACTGGAAAATGGCAATTGAGAAAACTTTCCAACATCAAACAATTCATGCTATATTTATGTCAGTATAGACATGGCATACATGAAGTGTGATAGAGAATTTTTTGTTAGCCAGATGAATACTGAACTCCAGAATAGCAAAGGCTTGCTTTTAAAAAAATATTTAGTAAGATTTATTTAAGATTTAGAAAATTAATTTCAGCTTTATTTAAATAATAGTTTTAGTTATATTTTATTTTTTTAATTTAATTTTATTTATTTTTTTATACAGCAGGTTCTTATTAGTCATCCATTTTATACACAACAGTGTATACATGTCAATCCCAATTGCCCAATTCAACACACCATCCCTCCGCCACTTTCCCCACTTGGTGTCCATACGTTTGTTCTCTGCATATGTGTGTCAATTTCTGCACTGCAAACCAGTTCACCTGTATCATTTTTCTAGGTTCCACATATATGCATTAATATATGATATTTGTTTTTCTCTTTCTGACATACTTCACTCTGTATGACTGTCTCTAGATCCATCCACGTCTCAACAAATAACCCAATTTCATTCCTTTTTATGGCTGAGTAATATTCCATTGTATATATGTACCACTTCTTTATCCATTCGTCTGTCGATGGGCATTTAGGTTGCTTCCATGACCTGGCTATTGTAAATAGTGCTGCAATGAACATTGGGGTGCATGTGTCTTTTTGAATTATGGTTTTCTCTGGGTATATGCCCAGTAGTGGGATTGCTGGATCATATGGTAATTCTATTTTTAGATTTTTAAGAAACCTCCATACTGTTCTCCTTAGTGGCTTATCAATTTACATTCCCACCAACAGTGAAGAGGGTTCCCTTTTCTCCACACCCTCTCCAGCATTTGTTGTTCGTAGATTTTCTGATGATGCCTATTCTAACCGGTGTGAGGTGATACCTCATTGTAGTTTTGATTTTCATTTCTCTAATAATTAGTAATGTTGAGCAGCTTTTTGTGTGCTTCTTGGCCGTCTGTATGTCTTCCTGGAGAAATGTCTATTTAGGTCTTCTGCCCATTTTTTTTTTTTTTTTTTTCTGCCCATTTTTGCATTGGGTTGTTTGTTTCTTTAATATTGAGCTGCATGAGCTGTTTATATATTTTGGAGATTATTCCTTTGTCTGTTGATTCATTTGCAAATATTTTCTGCCATTCTAAGGGTTGTCCTTTTGTCTTGTTTATGGTTTCCTTTGCTGTGCAAAAGCCTTTAAGTTTCATTAGGTCCCATTTGTTTATTTTTGTTTTTATTTCCATTTTTCTAGGATGTGGGTCAAAAAAGATCTTGCTGTGATTTATGTCAAAGAGTGTTCTTCCTATGTTTTCCTCTAAGAGTTTTATAGTGTCCGGTCTTACATTTAGGACTTGAATCCATTTTGAGTTTATTTTTGTGTATGGTGTTAGGGAGTGTTCTAATTTCATTCTTTTACATATAGCTGTCCAGTTTTCCCAGCACCACTTATTGAAGAGACTGTCTTTTCTCCATTGTATACTCTTGCCTCCTTTGTCATAGATTAGTTGACCATAGGTGTGTGGGTTTATCTCTGGGCTTTCTATCTTGTTCCATTGATCTATGTTTCTGTTTTTGTGCCAGTACCATAATGTCTTGATTACCGTAGCTTTGTAGTATAGTCTGAAGTCAGGGAGTCTGGTTCCTCCAGCTCTGTTTCTTTCCCACAAGACTGCTTTGGCTATTCGAGGTCTTTGTGTTTCCATACAAATTTTAAGATTTTTTTGTTCTACTTACATATAAAATGCCATTGGTAATTTGATAGGGATTGGATTGAATCTGTAGATTGCTTTGGGTAGTACAGTCATTTTCACAATATTGATTCTTCCAATCCAAGAACATGGTATATCTCTCCATCTGTTGGTATCATCCTTAATTTCTTTCATCAGTGTCTTATAGTTTTCTGCATACAGGTCTTTTGTTTCCCTAGGTAGGTTTATTCCTAGGTATTTTATTCTTTTTGTTGCAGTGGTAAATGGGAGTGTTTCCATAATTTCTCTTTCAGATTTTTCATCATTAGTGTATAGGAATGCAAGAGATTTCTGGGCATTAATTTTGTATCCTGCAACTTTACCAAATTCATTGATTAGCTCTAGTAGTTTTCTGGTGGCACTTTTAGGATTCTCTATGTATAGTATCATGTCATCTGCAAACAGTGACAATTTTACTTCTTCTTTTCCAGTTTGTATTCCATTTATTTCTTTTTCTTCTCTGACTGCTGTGGCTAGGACTTCCAAAACTATTTTGAATAACAGTGGTGAGAGCGGACATCCTTGTCTTGTTCCTGATCTTAGAGGAAATGCTTTCAGTTTTTCACCATTGAGAATGATGTTTGCTGTGGGTTTGTCATATATGGCCTTTATTATGTTGAGGTAGGTTCCCTCTATGCCCACTTTCTGGAGAGTTTTTATCATATATAGGTGTTGAATTTTGTCAAAAGCTTTTTCTGCATCTATTGAGATGATCACATGGTTTTTATTCTTCAATTTGTTAATATGGTGTATCACATTGATTGATTTGTGTATATTGAAGAATCCTTGCAACACTGGGATAAATCCCACTTGATCATGGTGTATGATCCTTTTAATGTGTTGTTGGATTCTGTTTGCTAATATTTTTTTGAGGATTTTTGCATCTATATTCATCAGTGATATTGGCCTGTAATTTTCTTTTTTTGTAGTGTCATTGTCTAGTTTTGGTATCAGGGTGATGGTGGCCTCATAGAATGAGTTTGGGAGTGTTTCTTCCTCTGAAATTTTTTGGAAGAGTTTGAGAAGGATGGGTGTTCACTCTTCTCTAAATGTTTGATAGAATTCACCTGTGAAGCTATCTGGTCCTGGGCTTTTGTTTGCTGGAAGATTTTTAATCACAGTTTTAATTTCATTACTTGTGATTGGTCTGTTCATATTTTCTCTTTCTTTCTGGTGCAGTCTTGGAAGGTTATACCTTTCTAAGAATTTGTCCATTTCTTCCAGGTTGTCCATTTTATTGGCATAGAGTTGCTTGTAGTAGTCTCTTAGGATGCTTTGTATTTCTGCAATGTCTGTTGTAACTTCTCCTTTTTCATTTCTAATTTTATTGATTTGAGTCCTTTCCCTCTTTTTCTTGATGAGTCTGGTTAATGGTTTGTCAAGTTTTTTATCTTCTCAAAGAACGAGATTTTAGTTTTATTGATCTCTGCTATTGTTTTCTTTGTTTCTATTTCATTTATTTCTGCTCTGATCTTTATGATTTTTATCCTTCTGCTAACTATGGGCTTTGTTCTTCTTTCTCTAGTTCCTTTAGGTGTAAGGTTAGATTGTTTTTTGGAGATTTTTCTTGTTTCTTGAGGTAGGCTTGTATAGCTATAAACTTCCCTCTTAGAACTACTTTTGCTGCATCCCATAGGTTTTGTTTTTTTTTTTTTTTTTTTTTTAAACATCTTTATTGGGGTATAATTGCTTTACAATGGTGTGTTAGTTTCTGCTTTATAACAAAGTGAATCAGTTATACATATACATATGTTCCCATATGTCTTCCCTCTTGCGTCTCCCTCCCTCCCACTCTCCCTATCCCACCCCTCCAGGCTGTCACAAAACACCGAGCTAATATCCCTGTGCCTTGCGGCTGCTTCCCCCTAGCTATCTACCTTACTACGTTTGTTAGTGTGTATATGTCCATGACTCTCTCTCGCCCTGTCAAAGCTCACCCTTCCCCCTCCCCATATCCTCAAGTCCGTTCTCCAGTAGGTCTGCGTCTTTATTCCTGTCTTACCCCTAGGTTCTTCATGACATTTTTTTTCCCCTTAAATTCCATATATATGTGTTAGCATATGGTATTTGTCTTTTTCTTTCTGACTTACTTCACTCTGTATGACAGACTCTAGGTCTATCCATCTCATTACAAATAGCTCAATTTCATTTCTTTTTAAGGCTGAGTAATATTCCATTGTATATATGTGCCACATCTTCTTTATCCATTCATCCGATGATGGGCGCTTAGGTTGTTTCCATCTCCGGGCTATTGTAAATAGAGCTGCAATGAACATTTTGGTACATGACTCTTTTTGAATTTTGGTTTTCTCAGGGTATATGCCCAGTAGTGGGATTGCTGGGTCATATGGTAATTCTATTTGTAGTTTTTTAAGGAACCTCCATACTGCTCTCCATAGTGGCTGAACCAATTCACATTCCCACCAGCAGTGCAAGAGTGTTCCCTTTTCTCCACACCCTCTCCAGCATTTATTGTTTCTAGATTTTTTGATGATGGCCATTCTGACTGGTGTGAGATGATATCTCATTGTAGTTTTGATTTGCATTTCTCTAATGATTAATGATGTTGAGCATTCTTTCATGTGTTTGTTGGCATTCTGTATATCTTCTTTGGAGAAATGTCTATTTAGGTCTTCTGCCCATTTTTGGATTGGGTTGTTTGTTTTTTTGTTATTGAGCTGCATGAGCTGCTTGTAAATTTTGGAGATTGATCCTTTGTCATTTGCTTCATTTGCAAATATTTTCTCCCATTCTGAGGGTTGTCTTTTGGTCTTGATTATGGTTTCCTTTGCTGTGCAAAAGCTTTGAAGTTTCATTAGGTCCCATTTGTTTATTTTTGTTTTTATTTCCATTACTCTAGGAGGTGGGTCAAAAAGGATCTTGCTGTGATTTATGTCATAGAGTGTTCTGCCTATGTTTTCCTCTAAGAGTTTGATAGTTTCTGGCCTTACATTTAGGTCTTTAATCCATTTTGAGCTTATTTTTGTGTATGGTGTTAGGGTGTGATCTAATCTCATACTTTTACATGTACCTGTCCAGTTTTCCCAGCACCATTTTTTGAAGAGGCTGTCCTTTCTCCACTGTACATTCCTGCCACCTTTATCAAAGATAAGGTGTCCATATGTGCGTGGGTTTATCTCTGGGCTTTCTATCCTGTTCCATTGATCTATCTTTCTGTTTTTGTGCCAGTACCATACTGTCTTGATTACTGTAGCTTTGTAGTATAGTCTGAAGTCAGGGAGCCTGATTCCTCCAGCTCCGTATTTCGTTCTCAAGATTGCTTTGGCTATTCGGGGTCTTTTGTGTTTCCATACAAATTGCAAAATTTTTTGTTCTAGTTCTGTGAAAAATGCCAGTGGTAGTTTGATAGGGATTGCATTGAATCTGTAGATTGCTTTGGGTAGTAGAGTCATTTTCACAATGTTGATTCTTCCCATCCAAGAACATGGTATATCTCTCCATCTATTTGTATCATCTTTAATTTCTTTCATCAGTGTCTTATAATTTTCTGCATACAGGTCTTTTGTCTCCTTAGGTAGGTTTATTCCTAGATATTTTATTCTTTTTGCTGCAATGGTAAATGGGAGTGTTTTCTTGATTTCACTTTCAGATTTTTCATCATTAGTATATAGGAATGCCAGAGATTTCTGTGCATTAACTTTGTATCCTGCTACTTTACCAAATTCATTGATTAGCTCTAGTAGTTTCCTGGTAGCATCTTTAGGATTCTCTACGTATAGTATCATGTCATCTGCAAACAGTGACAGCTTTACTTCTTCTTTTCCGATTTGTATTCCTTTTATTTCCTTTTCTTCTCTGATTGCTGTGGCTAAAACTTCCAAAACTATGTTGAATAAGAGTGGTGAGAGTTGGCAACCTTGTCTTGTTCCTGATCTTAGTGGAAATGCTTTCAGTTTTTCACCATTGAGGATGATGTTTGCTGTGGGCTTGTCATATATGGCCTTTATTATGTTGAGGAAAGTTCCCCCTATGCCTACTTTCTGCAGGGTTTTTATCATAAATGGGTGTTGAATTTTGTCGAAAGCTTTCTCTGCATCTATTGAGGTGATCATATGGTTTTTCTCCTTCAATTTGTTAATATGGTTTATCACATTGATAGATTTGCGTATATTGAAGAATCCTTGCATTCCTGGAATAAACCCCACTTGATCATGGTGTATGATCCTTTTAATGTGCTGTTGGATTCTGTTTGCTAGTATTTTGTTGAGGATTTTTGCATCTATGTTCATCAGTGATATTGGCCTGTAGTTTTCTTTCTTTGTGACATCCTTGTCTGGTTTTGGTATCAAGGTGATGGTGGCCTCATAGAAGGAATTTGGGAGTGTTCCTCCCTCTGCTATATTTTGGAAGAGTTTGAGAAGGATAGGTGTTAGCTCTTCTCTAAATGTTTGATAGAATTCACCTGTGAAGCCATCTGGTACTGGGCTTTTGTTTGTTGGAAGATTTTTAATCACAGTTTCAATTTCAGTGCTTGTGATTGGTCTGTTCATATTTTCTATTTCTTCCTGATTCAGTCTTGGCAGGTTGTGCATTTCTAAGAATTTGTCCATTTCTTCCAGGTTGTCCATTTTATTGGCATAGAGTTACTTGTAGTAATCTCTCATGATTTTTTTTATTTCTGCAGTGTCAGTTGTTACTTCTCCTTTTTCATTTCTAATTCTATTGATTTGAGTCTTCTCCCTTTTTTTCATGATGAGTCTGGCTAGTGGTTTATCTATTTTGTTTATCTTCTCAAAGAACCAGCTTTTAGTTTTATTGATCTTTGCTATCGTTTCCTTCATTTCTTTTTCATTTATTTCTGATCTGATTTTTATGATTTCTTTCCTTCTGCTAGCTTTGGGGTTTTTTTGTTCTTCTTTCTCTAATTGCTTGAGGTGCAAGGTTAGGTTGTTTATTCGAGATGTTTCCTGCTTCTTAAGGTGGGCTTGTATTGCTATAAACTTCCCCCTTAGAACTGCTTTTGCTGCATCCCATAGGTTTTGGGTAGTTGTGTCTCCATTGTCATTTGTTTCTAGGTATTTTTTTATTTCCTCTTTGACTTCTTCAGTGATCACTTCATTATTAAGTAGTGTATTGTTTAGCCTCCATGTGTTTGTATTTTTTACAGATCTTTTCCTGTAATTGATATCTAGTCTCATAGCATTGTGGTCAGAAAAGATACTTGATACAATTTCAATTTTCTTAAATTTACCAAGACTTGATTTGTGACCCAAGATATGATCTATCCTGGAGAATGTTCCATGAGCACTTGAGAAAAATGTGTATTCTGTTGTTTTTGGATGGAGTGTCCTATAAATATCAATTAAGTCCATCTTGTTTAATGTATCATTTAAAGCTTGTGTTTCCTTATTTATTTTCATTTTGGATGATCTGTCCATGGGTGAAAGTGGGGTGTTAAAGTCCCCTACTATGAATGTGTTACTGTCGATCTCCCCTTTTATGGCTGTTAGTATTTGCCTTATGTATTGAGGTGCTCCTATGTTGGGGGCATAAATATTTACAATTGTTATATCTTCTTCTTGGATCGATCCCTTGATCATTATGTAGTGTCCTTCTTTGTCTCTTGTAATAGTCCTTATTTTAAAGTCTATTTTGTCTGATATGAGAATTGCTACTCCAGCTTTCTTTTGGTTTCCATTTGCATGGAATATCTTTTTCCATCCCCTTATTTTCAGTCTGTATGTGTCTCTAGGTCTGAAGTGGGTCTCTTGTAGACAGCTTATATAAGGGTCTTGTTTTTGTATCCATTCAGCCAATCTGTGTCTTTTGGTGGGAGCATTTAGTCCATTTACATTTAAGGTAATTATCGATATGTATGTTCCTATTCCCATTTTCTAAATTGTTTTGGGTTCGTTATTATAGGTCTTTTCCTTCTCTTGTGTTCCTTGTCTAGAGAAGTTCCTTTAGCATTTGTTGTAAAGCTGGTTTGGTGGTGCTGAACTCTCTCAGCTTTTGCTTGTCTGTAAAGGTTTTAATTTCTCCATCAAATCTGAATGAGATCCTTGCTGGGTAGAGTAGTCTTGGTTGCAGGTTTTTCTCCTTCATCACTTTCAGTATGTCCTGCCACTCCCTTCTGGCTTGTAGGGTTTCTGCTGAGAGATCAGCTGTTAACCTTATGGGGATTCCCTTGTGTGTTATTTGTTGTTTTCCCCTTGCTGCTTTTAATATGCTTTCTTTGTATTTAGTTTTTGACAGTTTGATTAATATGTGTCTTGGCGTATTTCTCCTTGTATTTATCCTGTATGGGACTCTCTGTGCTTCCTGGACTTGATTGACTATTTCCTTTCCCATATTAGGGAAGTTTTCAACTATAATCTCTTCAAATATTTTCTCAGTCCCTTTCTTTTTCTCTTCTTCTTCTGGAACCCCTATAATTCGAATGTTGGTGCGTTTAATGTTGTCCCAGAGGTCTCTGAGACTGTCCTCAGTTCTTTTCATTCTTTTTTCTTTATTCTGCTCTGCAGTAGTTATTTCCACTATTTTATCTTCCAGGTCACCTATCCGTTCTTCTGCCTCAGTTATTCTGTTATTGATCCCATCTAGAGTACTTTTAATTTCATTTATTGCGTTGTTCATCATTGCTTGTTTCATCTTTATTTCTTCTAGGTCCTTGTTAACTGTTTCTTGCATTTTGTCCATTCTACTTCCAAGATTTTGGATCATCCGTACTATCATTATTCTGAATTCTTTTTCAGGTAGACTGCCTATTTCCTCTTCATTTGTTAGGTCTGGTGCATTTTTATCTTGCTCCTTCATCTGCTGTGTGTTTTTCTGTCTTCTCATTTTGCTTATCTTACTGTGTTTGGGGTCTCCTTTTTGCAGGCTGCACGTTCGTAGTTCCCGTTGTTTTTGATGTCTGTCTCCAGTGGCTAAGGTTGTTTCAGTGGGTTGTGTAGGCTTCCTGGTGGAGGGGACTAGTGCCTGTGTTGTGGTGGATGAGGCTGGATCTTGTCTCTTTAGTGGGCAGGTTCACGTCTGGTGGTGTGTTTTGGGGTGTCTGTGGCCTTATTATGATTTTAGGCAGCCTCTCTGCTAATGGGTGGGGTTGTGTTCCTGTTTTGCTAGTTGTTTGGCATAGGTTGTCTAGCACTGTGGCTTGCTGGTCGTTGAGTGAAGCTGGGTGCTGGTGTTATGATGGAGGTCTCTGGGAGATTTCCGCCGTTTAATATTATGTGGAGCTGGGAGGTCTCTTGTTGACCAGTGTCCTGAAGTTGGCTCTCCTACCTCAGAGGCAGAGCCCTGACTCCTGGCTGGAGCACCAAGAGCCTTTCATCCACACGGCTCAGAATAAAAGGGAGAAAAAGTAGAGAGAATTAGTAGAAGTATGAGGAAAGAAAGAAGGAAAGGAGGAAAGGAAGGAAGGAAGAAAGAAGCAAAGAAGGAAAGAAAGGAGGGAGGGAGGGAGGAAGGAAGGAGGGAAAGAAGGAAAAAAGACAGAAAGAAAGAAGATACAGTAAAAATAAAATAAAGTATAATATAGTTATTGAATTAAAAAATATTTAGACAAAAAAAAAAAGGGACGGATAGAACCTTAGGACAAATGTTGGAAGCAAAGCTATACAGAGAAAATCTTACACAGAAGCATACACATACACCTTCACAAAAAGAGGTAAAAGGGGGAAAAATCATAAATCTTGCTCTCAGAGACCACCTCCTCAATTTGGGGTGATTTGTTGTCTAAAGGAGGGAAGGAAGGAAGGAAAGAAAGAAAGAAAGAACGAAGGTAAAGTATAATAAAGTTATTACAATTAAAATTAATTATTGAGAAAAAAAAATTTTTTTAAAAAACCATGGACAGATAGAGCCCTAGGACAAATGGTGGAAGCAAGAGTATACAGGCAAGATCTCACACAGAAGCATACACGTACCCATTCACAAAAAGAGGAAAAGGGAAAAAAATCATAGATCTCGCTCCTAAATTCCACCTCTTCAATTTGGGATCATTCCTTGTCTATTCAGGTATTCCACAGATGCAGGGTATATCAAGTTGATTGTGGAGCTTTAATCCGCTGCTTCTGAGGCTGCTGGGAGAGATTTCCCTTTCTCTTCTTTGTTCTCACAGCTCACAGGAGCTCAGCTTTGGATTTGGCCCTGCCTCTGCGTGTAGGTCGCTGGAGGGCGTCTGTTTTTTGCTCAGACAGGACGGGGTTAAAGGAGCCGCTGATTGGGGGGCTCCGGCTCACTCAGGCCGGGGGTGGGGGGGGAAGGAGGGGCACTGCGTGCGGGGCGGGCCTGCGGCGTCAGAGGCGGCGTGACGTTGCACCAGCCTGAGGCCCGCCGTGCGTTCTCCCGGGGAAGTTGTCCCTGGTTCCCGGGAACCTGGCAGTGGCAGGCTGCACAGGCTCCGCGGAAGAGGGGTGTGGAGAGTGACCTGTGCTCGCACACAGGCCCCTTGGTGGCGGCAGCAGCAGCCTTAGCGTCTCCCGCCCGTCTCTGGGGTCCGCGCTTTTAGCCGCGGCTCGCGCCCGTCTCTGGAGTTCCTTTAAGCAGCGCTCTTAAACCCCTCTCCTCGCGCACCAGGAAACAAAGAGGGAAGAAAAAGTCTCTTGCCTCTTCGGCAGGTGCAGGCTTTTCCCCGAACTCCCTCCCGGCTAGTCGTGGTGCACTAACCCCTTCAGGCTATGTTCAAGCCGCCAACCCCAGTCCTCTCCCTGCGCTCCGTCCAAAACCGAAACCCCAGCCTCAGCTCGCAGCCCCGCCCGCCCCGGCGGGTGAGCAGACAAGCCTCTCGGGCTGGTGAGTGCCGGTCGGCACCGATCCTCTGTGCGGGAATCTCCCCGCTTTGCCCTCCGCACCCGTCGCTGTGCACTACTCCGCGGTGCCGAAGCTCCCCCCTCCGCCTCCCGCAGTCTCCGCCCGCGGAGGGGCTTCCTAGTGTGTGGAAACTTTTCCTCCTTCACAGCTCCCTCCCACTGGTGCAGGTGCCGTCCTTATTCTTTTGTCTCTGTTTTTTCTTTTTTTTCTTTTGCCCTACCCAGGTACGTGGGGAGTTTCTTGCCTTTTGGGAGGTCTGAGGTCTTCTGCCAGCCTTCAGTAGGTGTTCTGTAGGAGTTGTTCCACGTGTAGATGTATTTCTGGTGTATCCGTGGGGAGGAAGGCAATCTCTGCGTCTTACTCTTCCGCCATCTTCAAGGTCCCCCCCTCCATCCCATAGGTTTTGGATCATCGTGTTTTCATTGTCATTTGTCTCCAGGTATTTTTTGATTTACTCTTTGATTTCTTCAGTGATCTGTTGGTTATTTAGTAATGTATTGTTTAGCCTCTATGTGTTTGTGTTTTTCACGTTTTTTTCCCCTGTAATTCATTTCTAATCTCATAATGTTGTGGTCAGAAAAGATGCTTGATATGATTTCAATATTCTTAAATTTACTGAGGCTTGATTTGTGACCCAAGATGTGATCTGTCCTGGAGAATGTTCTGTGTGCACTTGAGAAGAAAGTGTAATCTGCTGGTTTTGGATGGAATGTCCTATAATTATCAATTAAATCTATCTGGTCTATTGTGTCATTTAAAGCTTCCATTCCCTTATTTATTTTCATTTTGGATAATCTGTCCATTGGTGTAAGTGAGGTGTTAAAGTTCCCCACTATTATTGTGTTACTGTCGATTTCCCCTTTTATAGCTGTTAGCAGTTGACTTATGTATTGAGGTGATCCTATGTTGGTTGCATATATATTTATAATTGTTATATCTTCTTCTTGGATTGATCTCTTGATCATTATGTAGTGTCCTTCCTTGTATCTTGTAACACTCTTTATTTTAAAATCTATTTTATCTGATATAAGTATTGCTACTCCAGCTTTCTTTTGATTTCCATTTGCATGGAATATGTTTTTCCATCCCCTCACTTTCAGTCAGTATGTGTCCCTAGGTCTGAAGTGGGTCTCTTGTAGACAGCATATATATGGGTCTTGTTTTTGTATCCATTCAGCGAGCCTGTGTCTTTTGGTTGGCTCAATTAATCCATTCACTTTTAAGGTAATTATCGTTATGTATGTTCCTATGACCATTTTCTTAATTGTTTTGGTTTTGTTTTTGTAGGTCCTTTTCTTCTCTTGTGTTTCCCACTTAGAGAAGTTCCTTTAGCATTTGTTGTAGGGCTGGTTTGGTGTTGCTGAATTCTCTTAGCTTTTGCTTTTCTGTAAAGCCTTTGATTTCTCCATTGAATCTGAATGAGATCCTTGCCAGGTACAGTAATCTGGGTTGTAAGTTCTTCCCTTTTATCACTTAATTATATCATGCCACTCCCTTTTGGCTTGTAGAGTTTCTGCTGAGAAGTCAGCTGTTAACCTTATGGGAGTTCCCTTGTATGTTATTTGTCATTTTCCCCTTGCTGCTTTCAATAATTTTTCTTTGTCTTTAATTTTTGCCAATTTGATTACTGTGTGTCTCAGTGTGTTTCTCCTTGGGTTTATCCTTTATGGGGCTCACTGTGCTTCCTGGACTTAGGTGGCTATTTCCTTTCCCATGTTCAGGAAGTTTTTGACTATAATCTCTTCAAATATTTTCTCTGGTCCTTTCTCTCTTCTCCTTCTGGGACCCCTATAATGCAAATGTTGTTGTGTTTAATGTTGTCCCAGAGGTCTCTTAGGCTGTCTTCATTTCTTTTCATTCTTTTTTCTTTATTCTGTTCCACAGCAGTGAATTCCACTGTTCTGTCTTCCAGGTTACTTTTCCATTCTTCTGCCTCAGTTATTCTGCTATTGATTCCTTCTAGTGTAGTTTTCATTTCAGTTATTGCATTGTTCATCTCTGTTTGTTTGTTCTTTAATTCTTCTAGGTCGTTGTTAAACATTTCTTTCATCTTCTCGATCTTTGCCTCCATTCTTTTTCCGAGGTCCTGGATCATCTTCACTGTCATTATCCTGAATCCTTTTTCTGGAAGTTTGCCTATCTGCACATCATTTAGCTGTTTTTCTGGGGTTTTATCTTTTTCCTTCATCTGGTACACAGTCCTCTGCCCTTCCATCTTGTCTATGTTTCTGTGAATGTGGTTTTTGTTCCACAGGCTGCAGGATTGTAGTTCTTCTTGCTTCTGCTGTCTGCCCTCTGGTGGATGAGGCTATCTAAGAGTCTTGTGCAAGTTTCTAGACGGGAGGGACTGGTGGTAGGTAGACCTGACTGTTGCTCTGGTGGTCAGAGCTCAGTAAAACTTTAATCTGCTTGACTGCTGATGGGTGGGGCTGGGTTCCCTCTTTGTTGGTTGTTTGGCCTGAGGCAACCCAACATTGGAGCCTACCTGGGCTCTCTGGTGTGGCTAATGGAGGACTCTGGGAGGGCTCACGCCAAGGAGTACTTCCCAGAACTTCTGCTGCCAGTGTCCTTGTCCTCATGGTGAACCACAGCCACACCCACCTCTGCAGGAGACCCTCCAACACTAGCAGGTAGGTCTGGTTCAGTCTCCCCTGGAGTCACTGCTCCTTCCCCTGGGTCCTGATGCACACACTAATTTGTGTGTGCCCTCCAAGAGTAGAGTCTCTGTTTCCCCCAGTCCTGTTGAAATCCTGCAATCAAATCCCACTAGCCTTCAAAGTCTGATTCTCTGGGAATTCCTCCTCCCATTGCCAGACTCCCAGGTTGGGAATCCTGACGTGGGGCTCAGAACCTTCACTCCAGTGGGTGGATTTCTGTGGTATAAGCGTTCTCCAGTCTATGAGTCACCCACCCAGCATTTATGGGATTTGATATTACTGTGATTGCACCCCTCCTACTGTCTCATTGTGGCTTCTCCTTTGTCTTTGGATGTTAGGTATCTTTTTTGGTGAGTTCCAGTGTCTTCCTATTGATGATTGTCCAGCAGCTACTTGTGATTCTGGTGTTCTTGCAAGAGGGAGTGAGAGCACGTCCTTCTACTCCACCATCTTGGTTCAGGGCCAATAGTTTTAATTTTAAATATTGATAGTTCAACTATAATTATCTTTTACTTTTAATAGATAATTTTAAATACTTCAGAAGAAAAATAACTTCTTTGGAAAACTTATGAAAAATCATTTTTCCTTTTTTTTTTTTCTGGCCGCACCACATGGCTTGTGGAATCTAAGTTTCCCTGACCAGGGATTGCACCCGGGCCATGGCAGTAAAAGCATGGAGTCCTAACCACTAGATCACCAGCGATCTCCCTACTTTTCCATTTTTTTGAATTTACTTGAATTTACAGAATTTGATGAAAATATGTTTGTTTTGTAAATTTTGAATATTACTTTCAAAGCTTTTAAATCCTTTAGATCATTGAGAATGAGTACAATATGCAATTGTCATAGAAACTGAAAATACAAACCTGGAGTTCATAAGAGAGAAAGAGCTATAAAGGAAAAATAAGTAAATCTTCAAAGAAGCAGTGTGCTCAAATTGGTTTTTTTTTTTTTTTGCGGTATGCGGGCCTCTCACTGTTGTGGCCTCTCCCGTTGCGGAGCACAGGCTCCGGACGCGCAGGCTCAGTGGCCATGGCTCACGGGCCCAGCCGCTCCATGGCATGTGGGATCTTCCCGGACTGGGACACGAACCCGTGTCCTCTGCATTGGCAGGCGGACTCTCAACCACTGCGCCACCAGGGAAGCCCGTGTGCTCAAATTTTTAAAAACTATTAAAAAGAAAAGCTGGCAGGCTTCTGTTGGGTATGACCTACATAAAATTTGCAAATAAGACATTATAAATTCTTTTTAAGTTAGGTTTTTGAGGTATCATTTACATATAGTAGCAGGCACCCTTTCCAGGTGTTCAGTTTTATGTGTTTTGACAAAATGTATACTATTACATAATCATGACCATAATCAGGACATAGGGTATTTCTATCAACCAAGAAAGTTTCCCCAGTGCCCCTTTGTAGTCAACCCTCTTCCCACGCTTCTCCCAGCCCCCAGCTCCTGGCAATCTGTGATTGGATTCTTTCCCTATCATTTTGTCTTTTTCAGGATGTCATGTAAATTGAATTCATATACTATATAATCTTTTGTTTGTGGCTTCTTAACGCTTAGCATAACCCCTTTGAGAGTCATTCGTGTTGTTGCAAGTATCAATAGATCTCTCCCTTTTACTGCTGAATATTATTCCATTATATGCCGTCCCGACACAATTTGTTTATCCGTTCACCAGTTGATGGACATTTGGCTTGTTTCCAGGCTGGGAAGATTATGAATAAAGCTGCTCTAAACCTTCTTTTACAGGTTTTGTGTGGCTATGTTTTCATTTCTGTTGTGTAAATACCTAGGAGTGGATTGCAGATTTATGTGGTAAGTGTATTTTTTACTGTGTAAGAAACTGCTGGGCTTCCCTGGTGGTGCAGTGGTTGAGAGTCCGCCTGCCGATGCAGGGGACACGGGTTCGTGCCCCAGTCCAGGAAGATCCTACATGCCATGGAGCGGCTGGGCCCGTGAGCCATGGCCACTGAGCCTGCTCGTCCGGAGCCTGTGCTCCGCAACGGGAGAGGCCACAACAGTGAGAGGCCCGCATACCGCAAAAAAAAAAAAAAAAAAAGATACTTGCCAAAGTGTTTTCCAAAGTAGCTGCATCATTTTGCACATCCACCAGCAATGTGTGAGAATTCCCTTGCTCTGCATCCTTGCTAGCACTTGGTATAGTGAAGTGTTTTTTGGGTTTGTTTTCTTCTTTCAATTTAGTCATTTTAATAGGTGAGAAATTCTCTAATTACTGATCAAAAAATTAAATTGAGCAAGAAAATTATTGTCCTCAACACCACAACTTGAATAGGTTAAATCAAATCTTGCAATTTCATGCTACTGTTTAAAATGATCAGAACACGTGCGAGCCTCCATTTGTCCTCATGCCCAGGGTCCACAATGTTAGTGGTGAGGCTGTACTCACTGTACCCCTTCCTTCTGCTCTGAAGTTGGCTGTTAGAGGATGTGTTTCTTTGGGGTCTGAGACCCTTCCTTGCATAGGACAGAGGCCACTTCATTCTGCAGTGCCCTCTAGTGGAAGCTGTTCAACTTGCTCTCTGTGCATACCCTGACCTCTCCACACTCCCGGTGAAAGAAGAGTCCGCATGCCACCCTGAGAGGCTGCAGCCCCTGGTCTAGAAGACAAGACCTGTGTTTAGGGAGCTCTCTCTGTGGAAGACCTAGCATAGCTCCACGAGCCACCTGATGGAGTGGTGAGTGACTCTGAGAAGAGTTGTGAGCAGCGGAGCCTTGGTTCCCAAAACTGTCATTTTGGAGGAGGAGCCTTATGGGATGTCACAAACGGTAGCATGCTCTATTTATCCCACCGCTGGTGAGACCCTGTGCAGAGCTTCTAGTCAATGATGAGATCAGCTTCAGCATCCTTAAACATTGGATGAGCGGCACTGGAGAAGGTTAGACTATGACGGACAATGGTCCTGACCAACTCTAAAAACTTTTTAGTAGATTGTAAAGAATGCCACTAGGGAAAAATGCACTTCCTCAATGTCAGATTCAGCAAAATAGGTACCGACTAGATCAAAATGCTGTCTCTTCCTGACCACAAGAATGTGTCCCCACAGGAGTGGTGGTGTTTTGTGATCTACAAGCTGCAGGCTGGAGTGTAATATGTCCTGACTTGGCATTTGAGGAAACTTCACATAATTAAGGCCACTCATCTCTCCTCTCAGTTATGTCTTCCTTTGGGGATCATAAAAACCTCGAGCAATGTCCAGCTTCCCTTTTAGATTTTTCTTCATTGAATGCAACACCTCAATTTTTTTTTTTTTTTTTTTAGCCCTTCTAATGAATTTGGGCTATCATCTCAGGACTGTCACGCTGCCAGGTCAACTTTTCCAAAATGATGACTATATTTAAGATATTCACAGTTAACTACATATTTTGTATTCATTTCATATAACTTCATGGTTGACAGTGTAGGCTGTGAATTCAGACAACCTGGTTTCAAATCATAACTCAACCACTAAGCTACCACACTGTCTTTTAAAGTTTGAATGTAATGCCCACCTATTTCTTTCTTTACTTACCTTTGAAAGTTCTTGAGTGTTTGTGGTATTACTTTCATGTACACAGTACAGAACTTTCAAAGATAAGAATATTTTTACAATTAGTCTCACAATAATGTTTTTTCCTTTTTTAATTTTTTTTGCTGCATTTTATTCTTGCAATTAAATGCTGTATAACCTTGGGCAAGGAACTTTTATCCTCAGTGACACTCTTCCATTCTTCTTCTTTTCTTTTTTTTTTGCAGTACGTGGGCCTCCCACTGTTGTGGCCTCTCTCGTTGCAGAGCACAGGCTCCGGATGCACAGGCTCAGCGGCCATGGCCCACGGGCACAGCCGTTCCGTGGCATGTGGGATCTTCCCGGACCGGGGCACGAACCTGTGTCCCCTGCATCGGCAGGCGGACTCTCAACCACTGCGCCACCAGGGAAGCCCTCTTCTTCTTTTCTTAAAAAAAACCTTTTAATTGAGATGTAGCAAACATAAAGTGTATCAATCTTAAGTGCATAGCTTGGTGAATTGCTGTATACACCCATGTAATCATTTTAATTACTGTTGCAGTTTATTCTTGGAAAAAATAAATATACATTTAAATCTCAACTTGCTGATATAATTTCAACATACAAAGTGCACAAGGACAGTTTTACTCCAAATTACATCTAGAGTACTTAACTATATTGAAAGCGAATATTCAGATATTAACAAAAATCCTTATGACAAACTTTGTATGACTGACATGGTTACAGTGATTATATATGATGTTAGCCCACATGATCTTGAGATCAAGTATACTACAAACCTTGATCAAATATTTTTCTTTTTTTTTTAATAAATTTATTTATTTATTTACTTTTTTCTTGGCTGGGTTGGCTCTTTGTTGTTGCTGTGCGCGGGCTTTTTCTAGTTGCGTCGAGTGGGAGCTACTCTTGGTTGCAGTGCACGGGCTCCTCAATGCGGTAGCTTCTCTTGTTGTGGAGCACGGGCTCTAGGTGCACGGGCTTCAGTAGTTGTGGTGCACAGGGCTTAGTTGCTCCGTGGCATACGGGATCTTCCCGAACCAGGGCTCGAACCCATGTCCCCTGCATTGGCAGGCGGATTCTTAACCACTGTGCCACCAGGGAAGTCCCTATTTCTTTTCTTATTAGTCTGTGTTACACTGCTCAAATATGTGATCTGTAGAGTCTTAAGTGCTATGATGAAGTCATTATCATATCAAATGGCTCAATAGCTCATATTACAATGAAAAAATATAGAGGATTGACATAAGTCCACTTCTCCAAACAACCACTTAATCAATGGGACCTGGACAATGGTGAAGATCTGGATTTCACAGAATAATATCTTACTGGCTGATCTTGTCATTCCTTGGCCAACAGGGGAGACTGAGAAATAAAAATTAATTTGGAGGATAAGAATCTGCCTTGCCTTTCAACTGACTGGAGAAAAAGAAAACACAGATAAAGCTAGTTGTAGAGTTAATAGAAAGCCGTATTTCTTCCAAGGACATGCTTCAACAGCAAGGTATCATAATGACTCCTTTATTTGAGTGACTGCTGGTTTCTTATTCAATGAGAAACTTCACTATTTGAAATGCGGTTGGTTAAGAATAAAACATCTCACTCTTGCCCGGAGGATGTAAGTGACTTTGACACAGAGGAGTAGTTTTGGTTTCCAACCCAGGTGCAGAGCCTGAGATAAGAGGTGTCTGGACTCAGCATTTCAGATCCATCTTAACTTGGTCATTTCCAAGGAAACAGGACCCTGGGCCCACTTTGCAGTCCAGGCTTGTTGTTGACTTCTTTGAGTCTACCAAAATACTACTTCAATTAAATTTTACTTAACTCTACCCTTCTCCCAAACCCTATAATAAATCTATTTTTTCCTTTGTTCAGTGAGATATCCCACAGTTCTCTGGTGTGGTCTCCCTCTTGGCAATGGATCAATAAATCCGCTTCTGTTGGCCTACAGGTTTGTCCCTGGAACGCTTAAGCTGATGAGACTAGGAAAGTAGGCTTTATTATTCCTGTTTTTAAAAGGTAAGGAGGGACATCTCTGGTGGTGCGGTGGTTAAGACTCCGCATTCCCAATGCAGGGGGCCAGGGTTCAATCCCTGATCGGGGAACTAGATCCCACATGCATGCTGCAACTAAGAGTTCGCATGCCACAACTAAGGAGCCCGCAAACCACAGCTAAGACCCAGCGCAACTAAATAAATAAAAACTTAAAAAAAATAATAAATAAATAAATAATAAAAAGATAAGGAAATTGAGTCTCAAGAAGGTTAAATAAAGTGTACCAAGGGTTATAGATAGTGAGTGGTCACAGAACTGAAACGAAGATCTGAAGTGTGATGAAGTCCAATCCATGTTGCGCCCCCCCTTCACCTTCCAGCTCATTGTTGCCCTACTTTTGGTTAACAGCCCCACTCAATGAGAAGCCACAAAAGCCACTCATACCACTTTGCTCTTTCTTATTACAGCTAGTATCCAATTCTTACACACATCACGATTCCTCAAGGTGTGGCTTCAGTTTCATAGTGTTACTCTCTTCCAGGAACACGGGTGAACCACCCAACACTTAGTTCTGAGTTCCTTTCTTACTCAGCCACAGCGATAAGCCAATATTTCTAACAACACCCTCTGGGTTTTCACACTTGCACGCTTGTGCTTGTGCTGTTCTCTGACCTTGGCGTTCCTTGCCCACAATTCTCTGCCTATGCAAATCTTAAAAAAATTTAAAATCATATCAAGGTTTTCGTTGCAAACAACAGAAACCGTGCTAGTTTGTTTTAGCAGACAAGTAATTTATAAAGAATATCAGATGATTTCACAGAAGCTTTGGAAGGGCCAGAGCACCTGACTTAAGGCTGCTCTGAAGGACTGATCCAGGGTAGACAGGACTGCTGCAGCCAGACACAGAGAACACAGTTTCCACCTCTGACACTAGGGGGTGCTAGACTTTCTCTTGCTGCTGTGTTGGAAGCTGGGTGTCTGCCACCGCCCTCATCAGGACTAGCCAGATTGGTCTCTCATTTGCATCATGAGCCTCCGAGTCAAGCCTTGCCATAGGTATATTGGACTGGCAGAGCCCAGGTCACATGTCTATTCTGCAGCTGCAAGGGAAGCTGGGAAAAAGGTTTTGGCTTCTACCTTAAGGAGGCATAGACTTAAGTGAGGAAAGTCCCTCCACACAGAAAGAGTATTCAAGTATATAGAAGAGATCCAAAGAAGAATGATAAACTTTCATTACACTGGGGTCCAGCTCAAAAGTCTCCTCACCTGGGAAACCTTCTCTACAGCAAGAATTAAGGTCTCTTTGTTTTGTCTCTCAGTTATATGTTATTTGCATATTTACTGAGTTATCATTACAACAGATGTAATTCACATCCCTCCCAAATCTCCTCACTTTTACTTCCGGTTCTGACTTCCAACTGCCATAATAGCATTTTTTTTTCCACTGAGGGCTTTTTCTGGCCACTTAGCTTGATTTTGTTTGCCTGTGCTGTGGGCTGAAAAGATGGAGGAATTCACACAGGTCAGGAGCAGCCCTCAACCAATGACTAACAGAAGGTGTATAAACATCCCAGTTCCCTTGCCCTGTGGGTGGAACAACACTGAGGCATGTGTTTCATAGAAGCCCCCAGCATTTCCCCGGTTGGAATAAGCTGGGTTCCCCACAGTGGTTGCTGGCTTGATAACCCCTTTATTGGCTGCCTTCCCTGTCTCACTTTCCCATTCCTCTGTCAACGTTTCCTTCACCTCCAAACTATTTGCACTTGAAACTTTGTATCAGGATCTACTTCTGGTAGAACCCCAAGAAGGACAACGCTCTTCCCTATGTTATAGATACCCACTTACTTATCTATCTCTCTTGTAAGATTCCTGAAGACAGGGAAAGCATGACCTTTTTGTTTTTTCTATCTCTTTTCTAGACACAGGTCCTTGTATATAGAAGAAACTAAAGAGATATTTCTTGCATCGTGTTAAAATAGGGATAATGGTCAATTTTTAAGTTTATACCAGTGTACAGCCACACAATTTTGCTCTTTCTGGAAGGAGTCATGACACATGATTAATAATGGCTATTTTCAATGGTAAGGACTGGAATTATGTGGTTGTTTTCTAACTTTTGCCCACATATTATTATTACTTTTTAAAACATCAACCATCCAGGAGGTTGTGGTCCATTATGGGCACACACTACTGAGTGGTGCAGTTATTCTGGGCCATTCAGGCTTGAATGACCCACCAAGGACAAAGCTCTTCTATGGAACACCTCATGAGGAGTGCTAAGGACAGCCAAAGGGATCTGATTGACCTTTGCAGTGGTCTCCTTCACCCCGGACCCCCAGCCTGAATCCATGCCTGAGTGGAGTCATTCACTTCCTGGCCCCTTTCCTTGTCCCCCAGGATGGGCTCCCTACCCTTAGGAACAGTTTCCATATGAGTGGTTTTTTGCTTGTTTTATTCTTGAGTTTTTTGGTTTTGAATATAGGCCCAAGGTCCCTGGCCAGTGGGTATAATTTCAATGGGTTTGATGGATAATGACAAATAAAAAGAATGGTGAGTGTTATGTAACAGCTGGCAGGCTCTGAATGCTTTTGGCTGTGATTCTGGAAAAGCATGAGAGAGGGATGTGGTTGACATACAGAAACAGTCCGAGTGGAACCCTCCTAACTTTTTTGGATCAATATTGCAGCAGGAGATTGAAGTAAGAGGCACCCCAGTCCCAGGCTCCCTGCCTCTATCACAGGTCCTAAAGAAATTCCCAGACTTTAGACATTTTTGCATGTTTCTGGCAAGACATCCACTCTTCCCTATCCATTAACGCTGTCTCAGTGGCAGTATCTTCCTTGAGATCCTCTGGACTAACCTCATTCTGCATAACTCGGTTACCACTAGATACCCAAGGTTCCCTGGTCATTCCTTATCCTCCAGATTCTCATTTCTGGAAGATCTATATATCTCCTTCATTGACCCCATCTCTCATCCTTCCCCAACTCTCAAAACTCTTCCTCGGTGCCTCTGGAACTCAATGAATAGTCAGGAAATCTCCTTCTTCCCAATGTGTCTTTCACCTTCTTGTTCTAACTGGCTCTCCCCTAAGGACACTGTTCCCTCTGCAGTCTTCCATAAGGTTGCTTTCTCTTATCTCATCTCTGGAATCACAGGACCTGGAACAGGATAGATGTTCTCTTTGTTTCTTTATTGTGGTCTCAAACCGTTGTCCCACCTTCCTCCATCAAAATGACCATCTTTGAAACTCGTAACATCGGACTGTATCATCTGTCACTTTCACGTTGGCAACTATCTACTGACTCCAGCATCTCTTCCTCTCTTCCTGGCTCACTGTCACTTTCTCCATCACTATGCCCATTGTATTCTTGGTGCTTTCAATATCCATATAGATGAATCTTCCAGTACACTGTCTGTTCATCTTCTTGACCTCCGCTCCTCCAAACATCTCATACTCCATCCTAGCTCAGCCATTCACTCACATAGTCATACCAGGTGACCCTGTCCTCACCGAGAGCTGTATCCCCTCCAGAATCTTAATTCCAAGCCTCGCAATATCTGACCACTACTTCTTATCTTGTTTATTTTATTTGTATGTACCTATGTCTTCTTTCTTCACCCTATTTCCTTGCCTCCTCTCCAGAAGTAACCACTATCCCTAATTTTGTGCCCTTAATTCCCCTAATTTTTAAAATGACTTCATTATATATGTATGTATTCTTAAACAGTATGTTGTTTAGTCATTTTTTTGAACTTTATGAAAATGATAGACTGCAGGTAGTCTATTGGAACTTGCTGTCTTCCACAGTATTCTATAAATAAGATGTCTCCATGTTGTTGGGCATTGCTATAGTTTGGCATAACTGCTGTATAATATTTCGTGGTGTGAATTTACAAAATTTATTCATTCATTTCTTCCATGGCTGTTTCCGGCTTTTTTATATCATGAATTCTGCTGCTATAAATAACGTGTACATGTTTTCTGGTGCATATTTGCAAGAATTTTTCTAGGAGCAGAATTGTTGGGTCAAAGAACATAAGAATGTTCAACTTTACCAGATGATGTTTTGTTTCCTAAAGAAACTGTGCATCACTTCCTATTATTCCAGGTCACTTCCACTAAGTTCTGATGTTAAAAACTCTCTGCCATCCTTAGGACCTATAACCATTGAACACATCTTTTTACTTTCTTCAGTTTCCTACTTACCCAGCCTATAGTCCGCGGTCTGTCATAATATTCATTCCTTTGCCTCAGATCCCTTGCCTCTTTCTTTATCATGCTCATCTGGAAAAACCCTAGTTCTGCCTACAGCCAAACCTCTGCTGGCTCTGTACCTGCACCCACTCAAGAGACCATGGCTGCAGAGGGTGACACGGCCAGGCTGACTGTTCTCACTTTACATTCATGAGTGCTTACTGCAGCTTGTATGATACCTGCCAAACATATTATGCTTCCCTGGCCTATTAACTCTCCCGTGCTTCTATTTTATACCTCCTTATCTCTCCTCAAACATCTATTACCTCTTGTTGCACCCTCACTCCCAGCTGATGACCTTGCTCCCTTCTTCACTGAGAAGATAGAAGCAAGCAGAAAAGAACTGCCATTGGCTTCCACTTCTGCATTGACCTCCCCACTTTGATCTATGTTGGTTGTATTATCTATTGCTATGTAACAAATTACCCCAAATCTTACTGGCTTGAACAATATCATTTATTATCTCATGGTTTCTGTGGGTCAGGAATCTGGGCTCAGTTTAGGGAACACAATATTTACTGTATATATGTGTGTGTATGTGTGTGTGTGTGTGTGTGTGTCTGTGTGTGTATAAAACCTTTTTAAAAGCCTAACAAATCAATATCTAAAAGGTCAATACCTTAATGAAACAGGCAAAGGATGTAAACAGACAATTGGGGAGATGCTCAAATTAATTCAATTAGAGAAATGCAAATTACATCTATAATGAATATACTTATTTTGTATTAGACACCACGCTTTACATATATTATATATAAACATTTATATTATATATAATATATTTAACTCATTTAATCCTCTCAATGAGCCTATGAGGTAGGTGCTATTATTATCCTCATACTGTAAATGAAGAAACTGAGACTCAGAATGGTTAACCAGTTTGCCTAGGACAGCTGAAAAGTAGCAGAACCGCTGTGTCTCTTACCTATTTGCATATGCTGGGAATAATATAAGTATAAGGATATTTACCGAAGAGCCTGGCGCAAAGCAAGCACTGGGTAAGTGTTAGCTAAATAAGTAAATAAGTGCTGTTTATAACAGCAAAGATTGGAAACAATCTACATGCCCCTAATAGGAAACTGACTAGATATAATATGGTCCCGTTCAAAGAATGAGGCAGTGAGGGTACTGTTATGAAGAGATCGCCAAAATTAAAGCTAAGTGAGAAAAGCAAGATGCAGAAAGGTGTGTATAGCATGCATATCTACGGCATAATATAAGGGACATGTTTGTAAATGCATGGTCTATCTCTGGAGTTATTCACAAGGAGGGTTGCCTCCAGAGAGAACTAGAGGTGGGGTGACAGAGGAGGAATGCAGAATACTTCTCAATGCATCCCCACTCCCTCTTTCTTTGCTTTCTTGTGTGCATCTGTTACCTATTCAAATGAATGAAAAATTAAAAATGAAATAGTGATAATTTAAGAACTAAAATAAAATAGTCTTTAAACAACAGAATAAAAACATATAGTATCACACAGTGAGCTGGAACTTACTGTCTGTATTTAAACGAGTAGGGAGGATTGGTTTTATCTGCAAAACTAGACATAGTCCAAGGATGTTAATACAGCAGGGAAGCCTGTTATTCTAGACCCACCTCTTGCTTTTGACTTTGACTGCTGAGGCCTGAGGCAAGTGAATTAAGCCAGTCAAATCTGGGAAACAGTACTTAACATTCAAGTTCGCTTCTGCATCGTGAAAACAAATAACCTGATGCTGGTGAGATGCTTTGAAGGTGCAACATTCCAGGGTGCGAGGCAGAGCCTGTTGGGACCTGTGTGCTGCCATGGGAACTGAGATTCCAGAGTCTAGGCTTTGAGGAGACTTTCAGTCACTATTTAGTTAAACAAATGTTTTTAAAAGTGCCAGCGCTTCCAAGTGTTTCTTAAATGCGTGTGCCCAGAAAATTGGCCTATTTTAGTTGAGTTTTCTGATTCCTGTATTACTTTTCTACAATACTGCCAATGTAAGTAAATTTTGAATGTCATGATTTCAGGAAAATGGGTTCTTTTCAGGGAAGGGAAGTGAGGCTTAAGATCTATCATAGTGTACAGTTCAGTAAGGAAATGATAAACCCTTTGGAAAATTACAGTGAGTTAGAGACTAATGTTGGTTTTCAAACAATATGTATTAAATTAGTCTGTAGAAATATAACACGCCCAAAGAGAAATATATCGTATAAGAAAAGAAGACGAAGGAAATGAGGATGTTGGTAGATCATTCTCCATGGGTGTCTCGCATTTCTGCATATTTTGCAAGCAATGCACTAACTGTCCTTTATTCTGGAGTATCTTTTTAAAGTATGTTTATATCATTAACAGCCTGGAAGACATAGTTGTCCTCCAGAGCAAATGGCAGGTTTGCTTGCTGCACTTTGTATCAAAGAACCAAGCTCTCTATGTGCCGAATTCCTCTCCTGTAATGCAACACATTGCACTTTCCATATCACCCAGTGTAACTGGGGCTTGATGAACTGATGCAAATATGTTGATACTGTGGCTACTGTTATTGCTGTGAGAAATAAACTGTCCTTTGTCTCTGACCCACGAGTCTCATATCTTCTACCGACATCCGTTAAACTCTGTCTGGATGACTTCTTAACTTGCAAGTGGAGTAAAACCATAAACCCTTCATACTCTTGAGAGAGAAGTGTTCTCCAGATCACTGCTGTACAATAGAAATGTAATGTAAGCCACTCAGGTGAGCCAGAAATATAGTTTAAAATTTTATAGACACCGCATTAAAAAGCTAAAAGAACCAGGTGAAATTAACTTGAATACTACATTTTATTTAACCCAATATAGCCCAAATATTACTATCTCAATATGTAATTGATATAAAAATTATTAATGAGCTGTTTTACATTCTTTCTTTGTATGAAGTCTTCAAGATCTGGGGTGTGTTTTACACGTATAGCGTCTCAATTCGGACTATTCACACTTCAAGTGTTCAATAGCCATTGAGTGGCTTCCATTTGGGACTGTGCAATTCTGGACTATAAAATACAGTAAAATGAAAATAAAAGGCTTCAAGGCTGAAATAGATTTTCCCTTAAAAAATTAAGTTCAGAATATCAGTGATATCGCTCATTGGGCTTGTCACTCCAGAGACTCTGAGCCATGTCCTGCAAGTTCCAAAATTTGTCTGACCAGGGAATCCTTCATGCATTATTTATTCCTCCCGTGCCCTTTAAGGTACATTTGGGATTGCTGGTTCTTCTGCAGCTGCCTGTAATAAGATAGGAATGTAGGATAAGAGTCACTAAAGACAAATTTGATACCAATCCATCAAGCCATGCCCTGTCCTCATGTTTCCAGAAACTGAAATGTAGATGTGCCTTAACTTTCCCTTCTGGTTTTCTCCTTTGAGAAGTTTATTTACCCAGCTGGGGGAGGGGAGGGGGAGAAAATCCTAACCTTAGCTTGTATTATATTAATATTTAAATAGGAGATTGGGTACTCAGCCAATTTTGAGGAGGGAAAAATGAGTGATTTCAGCCAGGCACTTGTTGTCTACCTTTCCTATCTGCCCTGCCTGGTGCAAGGGTTGCCACGTGATCACATGGGCAGCAGTGGGGTGTTGACGAAGGAAGAGAACCCTGAATGTCAGATGCAACATGATGAATGTAATGATCTGTCCTTACTAGGTATTTTTTTCTAAACAGTGTTCTTCACGCTTCAGAATCTTGCATGGGTTTGATTATGGTAAAATAAAGTAAATATTTGGACCTATCACCCATCATTTGGGGCTGAGGAGATATATCCCAAATAACATCCAGGTTTAAAAACAAGACATGGGAGTTTACAGGAATCATGCACACTGTTCCTCATGTATCCTCAGATCTTCCATATATGGCAAAATAGTAGAATGTTGAAAGAATTTCTTTGAATCCTCTAACCTCACAAAATTCAAGGACTCTTGGATAAAAATATTACAAGATTTCATCTAAAATATCTACAGCGGAATCTTTTTTGAGACAAGTTCTGCACAGAGAAAAGTCACTTCAGTTTACTAAATAAATCTCTTTGTAAAGGTCCCATAACATTGAGAATGGATGAGTTAAATAATGACATGATATGGCTAAGTGTGGTCAGGCACCCTGGATAGTAAAGATCCCAGACCCTAGACACCTCAGGGCCTCGGCATGGGTCTGTGGAAGACAATCCTGCCTCCCAGTCTGAACATGGGGGCGGATTCCCCTCCACAGAGGTCTTCAGCCAACCCATGCCCTGGTGTTGCCCGTGTCATTCTGTTCCATTGCACGAAGCTGGCATTTGGTCTAAAACCTTCACGGAGGTTCTGCTCCTCCCACATACTTCTACTCAGGAATTGCTATCGAGTCCCCTCAGTGACATTCTGTGTCCTTCTCTTTTATCAAGCACCCTGACTTCCCAACCCTCCCCCCAAGATTCTCCCTATCTCTTCTGCTGTTGTATGTCCCAATAGCCCCAGTTTGGGTTTCATACCTAGGCTTCGGGCAAATCCTTCCCTGCTTTTGGACCTATCACCCATCTTGGAATCTGGCCCCTTCCAGACTCAGCTTGTTGTACTTATTGCTGTGTTTGGCTTTGGTTTCTGCATCTTTGGGTAAGAGGCACCTCACCCTGTACACGGTGCTCTTTTTGGCAGCCATTAACTTTGCTGGCTGTCATTCGTTCCTTGTGTTACACCATCTTTCTCTCTCTTTCCTTTCCTCTCTTTTCTGCCTCCTTTTTTCCCTCTCCTCTCCCTTCATTCAAAAGACAGTGTAATCAGGGAGATCAGCTCGGTGCTTTGTGACCTCCTAGAGGGGTGGGATAGGGAGGGTGGGAGGGAGACGCAAGAGGGAGGAGATATGGGGATATATGGATATGTATAGCTGATTCGCTTTGTTATACAGCAGAAACTAACACACCATTGTAATGCAATTATACTCCAATAAAGATGTTAAAAAAAGACTGTGTAATATGGTAAAAAGCCTATGGAATTTGGAGTTATCAAAAACAGTATTGGATTCCAAGATGCCACCTTGCTGTGTAACCTTGGCAATTAATCATATCTGAGCTTGGTTCTTCATCTCTAAATTGGGAATGATAACAATTAGTGCTTAGCTATAAGTTTCTTACGAGGGTAAGAAGATGTGTGAGGGCCAGTGTGCAAGAGCCAGGCATAAACTGACACACGAGCATGGCATGTTTGAAAGACAATGAGCTGAGTGTTCTAAGCTCAATTAACTTTTTGTTTGCCTGACTCTTTTTGCTTGAATTGTATTTTTTTTTAAGCACAGATCTTATAACTCCTGCTATACTACATTACAAAATCTTTGACATGATATGCTTTATCTTTTGTATTCGTTTCAGTAGTGCTTTGACCATTACAGTCAAGTATTTCTTGGCTTGGGTGGAACAGAGATCTCCCAAAGGAGGGCCTCAAATATTGGGAACACTTTTAGGCTTTTGAATAGGAAATGCACATATGAAAGTGGGGTGTAGGGAAGCCTGATACCCAGTGTAACAGAACTGCCTGGAAGCAGGGAGGCTAGGGGTTGGAACATTTGACAGTTGTGAGGCCCTGCCTCCTGTTGGCTGTGAGGTTTTGAACAAACTGTTTAGCTTTTCAGCTTCAGTTTCCTTCTCAGTATATTAGGGATAAAATAGTATCTACCCCATAGAGTTGATAGGAGGATGCACTAGGAAATCCATGATACTCAATTATCAGGGTATCTGGCATGTAGGATTTGGTCAACACACATTAACTATGATGGGGTTTTTTTTGTTTTTCGTTTTTGTTTTTTTTGCTGTACGCGGGCCTCTCACTGCTGTGGCCTCTCCCGTTGCGGAGCACAGGCTCCGGACGCGCAGGCTCAGCGGCCATGGCTCACGGGCCCAGCCGCTCCGCGGCATGTGGGATCTTCCCGGACCGGGGCACGAACCCGTGTCCCCTGCATCGGCAGGCGGACTCTCAACCACTGCGCCACCAGGGAAGCCCCCTATGATGGTTTAGTGTTTGCTTCAAACACCTTCTGAAGCTGTTCTCAACCCAGAGCGACCCTATTAAAATGTCAGTCAGATCATGCCACTCTGCTGCTCAGAAACACTTCCATTCAGTGTGAAAGTCAAGATCCTTGCAGAAGCCTACCCAGATGCACTAAGGCCTTTTCCTGCCCTGCTTCCTTTTTCTCTTTGCATGTAAGACCTCCTTAAAAAACAGTTAATTTTCTTATTCGGTGTGCATACTGATTATTATCTGTCTCTCCCTACGAGACCGTGACCTCCATGAGGGAGGTCTATTCTGTGCACTGTTAGCTCGATGTCCTAGCACGGTGCCTGGCCATAGTAGGTGCCATTTGCTGAACAAACGAATGAATGAACGAGTGAATGCATTTCCCACACCAAGATGGCCTCTACCTCTTCCAAGTTCCTATATCACTTTGATGGCTATTTTCTTATGCTACTTATTATAGTCTAAATCATGGTCTACTATTTTGGGGTTTGCCTTAGTACCTTAACCGAAGTGTCAGCTCCCTGAGTGGGAGCGGTGTCCTATTGCCTTCTTGTCTTCCCCCGCAAGCCTAGCGCACGGTCACAAATAGTGCTTATATTGGGAGAAGCAAAACTCCAGAATCTAGACCACGTTCTCTGACTTTACCCACTCCTCTCACACCATTTCTTTACTCATATTAAACTTTAGTACCAAAATTAATTTGTTAAAGATTTGACCTTTAATTTTAAAAGTCGAATGAATTTAATAAATGCCACTTACTAAAATCCATTAATAAGTGGTCCTGTTTAAGTTCTGAACACAATACTTGATATCTTCTCATTAGGAGAAACAAACTCACGCCGTGACCCTCTTTAATGTGGCGGCCAGCAGCAGCAGAGCGACAACCTCCCAGGCCCGCGGCGCAGCGGATTTGGTGGCAGAAGCGGCTTGGCGGTGGCCTCCCTCTGGGCCTGTCCATCTTGCCTCCACGTGCCTGCATCGAACAGTAAAGGGAATCTGCTTCTTCCCCAGCTTGTCTTCCCTGGACCTCCCCAGTGCCACCCAGTGTAAAACAGTCTGGCTTTAGGGCAGAAGCCAAAGCAAAGGAAAAGGGCCACTTAGGAAAACAAGCAGAAAAATACAATTCTCTCTCTCTCTGTTTTGTTTTGTTTTTTTTTTTAAGTAGGGAATCATGAAAATGTGCTTAAATTGGCATTTGTATTATTTGATTTCAATACTAAACTTCCTTAGCTTTTAGCCCAACTCGTGTTCCCGGTAACTGATGGTTATTAAAATTGAGGTTTGGGAATGTCATTTTGGCTTAGGTAAATCAAAGGTAGAAATTCCTGAACTGGGTTGGGCCGAGCTCGCCACACTGAGTGCACGCAGAGGCCCTCCGTCCGCCTCTGCGGCATGGAAGGAAGGACAGGAGACCCCTCTCACATCTGGGACTCAGGCACCGTGCGCATCCCCGGGCCCTCCCAGAAGGCGAGTGTGCGAGCGGCGTTCATTCAGCTGTTGCCTCATCACCCTCTCAGCAATGAAGCCCTGGCACTCTTATTTGATGATTCTTTTTAAAAAGCTTGGGCTCTCCTCAGGACCCCGGATGACACAAGGAGGTCTGCATGCTTCCCTTTGCCCGTCGGGGGTCATGCTCAGGCTCACTCTTGGAGCAATATCCATTTCCCAGGCTGTGGGGCATGACTACTGGCCAGAGGGCTGCAGGCTTCAAAGGCCCGGATGAGCCCCTGTGGCAGGTCAGTCCCCGGAAGTGCCTCTGATGTGAACAGACACCTGGACAAACACAAAGGATGCAGCGTAATTCTTTATTCCTGCTACACATTCCCCTGAGCGAAATTTGCCTGAACTACCTTCTCAGGCTTCCCAGCATAAAGAGGCTTTTGTGCGGTTGGGGGTTGGGGAAGAGAGTGCCTGTTGGATTAGAAACTTCTCCCAGCTAGCTCTTTCGTCTTCAGCCCGCCAGTGCATCTGGACTTCGCCGTGTCCAGCAAGGGTGGGCACCTCCGTGGTCCCTTAATCCCTTGCCCAGTCACAGATAACCGTACTTGTCATGGAAGATTTTCAGCCAAGCACCCATCTACTCATCTTTCACAGAACGTGTACGGATAGTTTTTTGGCACTGGGCTCAGGACCTGATCCCACAGGAACACAACAAACACTTGTCAAATGAATAAATGAGATACTGAATGAAACCCTAGATCAAAGCTATATCTTTAGGAGCGGAACCATCTGTCTTAGTTTGTATTCCCCACAAAGCAGGCTGAAACACGGAGCTGAGTAAAAATAGTTCCTTTGGGAGGTGATCCCAGGAAACACCAATGAGAGAAATACCGTATGATATCACTTATATCTGGCATCTAAAAAATGCAACTATCTAGTGAATATAGCAAAAAAAGAAAGAGGCTCACAGATATAGAGAACAAACTAGTGGTTACCAGTGGGGAGAGGGAAGAGGGGAGGGGCGAGGTAGGGGTAGGGGATTAGTAAGTATAAACTCTTAGGTATAAAATAAGCTACAAGGATATATTGTACAACATGGGGAATATGGCCAATATTTTATAATAACTATAAATGAAGTATAACCTTTAAAATTTGGGACTCGATATATTGTACACGTGCAACATATAATACTGTACATCAACTATACTTCAATTAAAAAAAAACAACAAGAGGATAAGGCAGTGGGGCAGGCAGGGGAAAGCAGCCAGTAGAGGACGCCTCATTTAGCAAATTACCACTGTGGGCAGTGGGCGCGTAGCCCTGCTGGGAAGCTGGAGGAGCCGGGGATGGACACCCCCAAGAGCAACCCCACCTGAAGGGTGAAGGAGAGGGAACACGTGGGTATTATCCACCTGCTCCCATCAGGCATTGGCGAAGGGCAGCTCCCAGGGCATCATCAGTTCCAGCTGCTGAGAATTGCTGGGCGGAAGAAAAGCTGGAGTCAAAGGTGTGCACTGGCCGTGGAGAGTCAGACTGGTGGGCGCACAAACGGTAGAGGGCACTTGCAACACCATTACATCCTCTGGTTTCCATTCCCTCCATTTCCTCTCTACAATTAACCGTCAGGAGGACACGGAGGGTCACTGACTCCTTCAGCCCCAGAAATCGAGGAAGTTGCAGAGACTGCAGCCTCACAGAGCAAGTAGTCTCCACTGTCTTGTTACTGTGACATTAGCTGTGTGGCTAAGCAGGATATGCATTTCAGCAAACCACACGCTAATCCTGCAGTGCATTACATTGCCTGTGATGCTCTTGGCTTTCATTTCCAAATCTCAGTATCAGTCTTAGGACTCATAGGATTGAGGAAACAATGCTTGCATTTAAAACAGAGGGGGTGGGGAGTTCAAAAACCAGTAGTCATGATCCAGAGGGGTTGAACATATTTAATGGTATCATCGCGTGATTTCTCCCCAAACTTGGCATATTAGATCCATGACGGACCTTAGGTATTATCGTTTCATTCAGTGAGCTCATTTTACAGATGTTGAGACCGGGGACCAAAGGAGTGAAATGATGTATCCAGCGTCACAGAGCTGGTTCCAGTTAGGACAGCAGGCCTCCTAGTTCCCGTGCCTGGGCCCCTGGCCACGCTGCTGCCCACACTACCCGTCCCCAGGGGCTCAGGAAAGTGACCGGAAGGAGCTATTGGCACAACTGCTTAAAGAGCACTGGACCAGGGCTTCCCTGGTGACGCAGTGGTTGAGAGTCCGCCTGCCGATGCAAGGGACGCGGGTTCGTACCCCAGTCCTGGAGGATCCCACGAGCCGCGGAGTGGCTGCGCCCGTGAGCCATGGCCGCTGAGCCTGCGCGTCCGGAGCCTGTGCTCCGCAACAGGAGAGGCCACGGCAGTGAGAGGCCCGCGTACCGCAAAAAAAAAAGAGCACTGGACCAGCACAGGCTGGGAGTACAGGGTAAACAGGGTGGAGAGCGGAGGGGCGGGGCCAGAAAGGAGTGTAATGGGAGTCAGCAATTACTGAATACCTGCTATGTGCCAAACGCCACGCTCTGGGGCTTAGAGGTATCTCGTCACTCTTCACAAAATCTCTGGAAGGTGGATGTCATAGCGCAGTTAGAATCTATACAACTCAAACTTTATCCCTCCAAAGTCCTTTCTTGATTTTGTTTTAAATCACCAATCTCATCTTGTTCTGGAATTTCATTCCCACTCAGCAGGAAAAAAAAAAAAAAGCAAACGAACTCATAACCTCGAGTTTTCAATTTACAGTAGCTGGGTTGCCTAGGGGACTGACTCAGGAGGCCAATGGTTTTACTTTGTCAACAGCCCAAGACGAATCACTTATATTTCCCACGTACACGAAGAAACTCCTTTGCTGCTTCCAGTGCACCAAGGCCACCCTGGGCATCCCTAGTTGGCAACATCCACCTCCATGGAATTTCCAGGTCTCTCCTCTGGTTACAACATTGGAGATCTCTTTAAGACATAAATATAGTTTTCAAGGTAAGTATCATATTAAGGGATTATCATTTTATACACTCCTAAAAGAATGAATGGATCAGATTGTGGCAAGCAGAGAGATAGCTGTGCAAGAACCAGGACCCAGAGGAAGAGCCGGGGGTAGTGGATGGGAGGATAGGCTGAGAGAGAGCAAGAGGAGGTGTGTGAAGGATGCTCAAGGCATGAGGGGCTTCCAAGGAGGGCAGGCGTGGCCAGGGCTGTATAGCCACCCAGCTCGAGGGCCCTGGGAGCTTGGGAAGGGAAGCTATGATTAGGATGGAGTCCAAAGACCCATAGCAGAACCACTTCCTGTGCAGTGGCTACTGGGGAGGGTGATGCTTGGATGAGTAACAGAAATATTGAGGCTGGCGCTGACCATCTTCAGGGCCAAGAGGTGGCCTTCTGGTCCTGTCTACACTTACATGGGAGTCGTACCCCGTCTTTTGACCCCCGTCCAAAGCTCACTGTGCCAGGGGCAGACAGCACTGCCCGTCAGTGCCCAGGGGCTGAGGGGTACATTTCAGGCCCTGTGCAGCCCTCTCTGAGCTGTAATTTTCTTTGATTCTGTTCTTCTTGTTCCATCCGAGTGGGACTTCTGTTTCCATTCTGAAGGCCACTGTTAAGGCCTATTCACTCTCAATGGCTCATTTAGTTCAGAGGGGGTTTGGGTTTTTAGAAGGTTTTCTCTTTTAAATTCTCTTTATTTTCTTTCCCCTTTTTAAAAAAAAGGTCATAAAGAGCTTTAAGATGCCACGCATGAAAAGCCCTGGATAAATGCAGCTTGTACTGGATTGTAAAATACTGTATTGTTCCAAGTTTAATTCCTCGTGCGAGACTGGAATTGGTAATTTTCTCATCTCAAGGCAGAGGCTGGATCAACAGGCTGCAGGCTCGATGCAGGGCTGGGCACGCCCGGGAGCCTCGAGGGGAAACCAGAGATCTCTGTGAGCAATTCTCCTTTTGGTCCAGATTTAACTTTTCTGACTTTTGCATTAAGGTAAAATCACATTTTTATGAAGAAACATATCTCTGTTCTTTGAAGTGGCACTTTGGGGTCTGGAGCAGCCATTGTCTAGGGTCACACAGAGTTATAAATCACAGAAAGGACCTCCTCTCAACCTCCCTGCTCTGAAAACTCACCCTGTCTAGTATGTGACCTCGCTGGCTTATATGGGATGTCCTCCCTCTCTGAGTTATGGAGACTGTGTTGGCCCTGAAGGTCCCTCTCTCTTCCTTTGACAACAGGTTAAGAGGCTGCCCAGTTTCATGGCAGCAGGACCAAGTGCCCCTCAAGTCTGCCAGTCTCATCCCTGCTTCCTTGTCATTGCCTCGGTTCGTCTCTTGCCTGGAGTGATGTCCTTCCCATCTTCCTCTCTGGCTAGATCGTACCTCTCTGCTTTCAAGCCACCCTCCTTCATAAAACTCTCCCTACTACTTCTGACTCTATTACCCCCTGCTTCTCTGATCTCTATTGTAATCATGGTAATGAGAGCGCATTTTCACCCCTTTTAGGCTCAAGTTTGGTGTGGATGTTAGATTATAAATTCCTTGAAGGCCATGTCTTTCCCGTATTTTGTATCTGTCATATCTGCTATCATACCTGTCCAGCATGAAGCAAAAACTTAATAAATTCCCATTGTTTGGTTTATTGATTGGTTGATTGATTGATTGTTAGTTGCCCAGACCCCACCTGTTTCAGACACTGAGACAGTGTTTTGCCCAAGTGACTCCAGACATCAGTAGAGGTGTCCCTCTGACTCTCATATGCTCACATCCTGACTGTTTCACCCCTACTTCTTCTCAGGAGCAAGATTCAGCCTCTGCTCCAGTTTCCAGAAAAATATCCTCTCATGCCTAATGCTTTGAGAGTCTTAGTAGACTTTTACTAAACATTTGGGGATGGTAGGAGGGCTATGTCAGCTGAGTGCAGCATCTCACCATCTCCTTCTACCCATTATACAGATTGACCATAGAGTCCTTGTGCATGAGTCTGTGTGCTAGTCACAGCTGGAGACCAAAAACATGTCCTGGGGACTCCACTATGGAAGATGTCTAGAAGGACAAGAAAAAACTAAAATTTATTGAGAAAATGAAAAGAAACATACAGATAACTTCTAATTGGCACACATAATTCCAACTACTCTACCTCCCATTAGAAGCAGCAAAAATTGCTCCCCTATCCCTTGCATAGCAGCTTTTAGAGCACTGTCTGTGACTTAAGGATGGCTTTAGGGTCACACCTTCCACCTTAACTGACTTATTAAAGTGTTCTTGTAAACAAATACCATGTTTTCTCCAAGAATAATTCCAGCGAATTCTCTTTATTCTTATTCTCACAGCATCAGTCCCCAGAAGGGTTGAGTTTGCCATCTCTGGGCTCGATGATTAAAAGTATTCATCAGAGAATGCAGCCACTAACTTGGGGTCAAAGAGATTCCAGATATTTCGAAACCTCCTGCCCTTAGCCTTAGCGCTGTGGGATACCAAGAATGAGATCTGGGCTCCAAAAACACTGCCCTAAGGGCCCCCTGAAGGTCTGGGCATGAAAAATAAACAGAGCTCCCACCCTCCTCCATCAGGAGCTGTTCATGTGGGTGTCCGTGCATGTCTCTGGCCAGGGGCTGCCACTCTGTCCCAGCTCCCGGCATCTGCTTGATTGGATTCCTTTTCACACTTTCCTCCTACCTCATAGAAATAGTAGTTTACAGTCATATAATTTCAGAACATCAGAGATTTCATGCTAAGAAAAAATAGAATTGGTGCTGGGTCATTGCTGCTGAAACGCTAACACCATTTTACAATTGCTCTGAAAGAGCTCTCCTCTTAACTCTCGCTCCCAGGCTCCCCTCTCTTGTTCAGCCTTTTGTGTGGTTCCTTTGGTTTTTCTGCTCCTCAGATGTGCACACAGTTTAAATAACATTCCTTCCTGAATTTGTCCCTTCATTTCCCCAGCTTCTGTGCTTGGGGGCTCTCCAGCTCCCATCCTTTTTCTTTCTTGCTAATGTTCTCTCCTCTATCCTTTGTTGACATGCCAATTTATTCAACAATAGCCTCCCCCTTCCTCTCCTCACTGTTTTCCATTTCTCACACTCCTCCTAACTGACAAACGCTCCCCAAACTGTGTGTATGTGTGTGTGTGTGTGTGTGTCTGCGTATGTGTTTGGGGTCTAGGAGAATACAATCTGTTTTTGTCCCCATATCCCTGAGGAGGTGGGGAGAAGTGTATCTTCCTCCCCCACCACATTCTCCTAATGGCCAGTGTGGCCAGTGTGGACACAGGGTCAATTTTATGCATAGGCTGAGAGCTGTGTAATTTGCAGGGTGTTGCGAAGGCCATTGCAGCAGTCACTCTTGGCAGCCTGCCCATCAGCCATTTCTCCCTCTCTCCTTCCTAACTGAACCCTGACTCTGGACATGTACCTCCTGCTTAGCCAGGTGCTCCAGGTGAGGTGGGCTCTATCTCCATTCCCCAGCTGTGAGTCATGCTTAGTCTAACTGATCTTGAGAGTTCCATTCTCCTTGTAAGTGATTGGTTTAGGCACTGGCATGTGAAACAAATCTATCCAATGGGAATGAAGGAGAAATAAGCTGGGGGAGGGGAGGCATATGGGGAAGGTTATCCTTTATCTTTGAAAGATACACTGGAGAAATAAACGGCCTTCTTTTTTTTTTCTTTTTACATCTTTATTGGAGTATAATTGCTTTACAATGGTGTGTTAGTTTCTGCTTTATAACAAAGTGAATCAGTTATACATATACATATGTTCCCATATCTCTTCCCTCTTGTGTCTCCCTCCCTCCCACCCTCCCTATCCCACCCCTCCAGGCGGTCACAAAGCACCGAGCTGATCTCCCTGTGCTATCCGGCTGCTTCCCACTAGCTATCTATTTTACATTTGGTAGTGTATATATGTCCATGCCACTCTCTCACTTTGTCACAGCTTACCCTTCCCCCTCCCCATATCCTCAAGTCCATTCTCTAGTAGGTCTGTGTCTTTATTCCCGTCTTACCCCTAGGTTCTTCGTGACATTTTTTTTTCTTAAATTCCATATATATGTGTTAGCATACGGTATTTCTCTCTCTCTTTCTGACTTACTTCACTTTGTATGACAGACTCTAGGTCTATCCACCTCATTGCAAATAGCTCAATTTAGTTTCTTTTTATGGCTGAGTAATATTCCATTGTATATATGTGCCACATCTTCTTTATCCATTCATCCAATGATGGACACTTAGGTTGTTTCCACCTCCTGTCTATTGTAAATAGAGCTGCAGTGAACATTGTGGTCCATGACTCTCTTTGAATTATGGTTTTCTCAGGGTATATGCCCAGTAGCGGGATTGCTGGGTCGTATGGTAGTTCTATTTGTAGTTTTTTAAGGAACCTCCATACTGTTTTCCACAGTGGCTGTATCAATTTACATTCCCACCAGCAGTGCAAGAGGGTTCCCTTTGCTCCACACCCTCTCCAGCATTTATTGTTTCTAGATAAATGGCCTTTTTAATGTTGTCTGGAGGCTGTGATATTGAGAGCTGCTGTAGCCGTCTTGAAGGCAGGAGAGGACAAGCCCCAGGAAAAAGCCATTCTGCTGAGAACAGCAGAAAAGAAATATGAAAATGAGTCGAGTCTTTGATGGCATCCTTGAGCTGTTGACCCTGTCTCACTCTGGACTTATTGTTTTTGAGATAATAAATCTCCTCCCTTTTAAGCCATTCGTTTTAGCATTTTCTGTTTCTTCCAACTTAAAATATCTTTAGAAACATAAATTTTCTGACCCCAAATAATTCCTCCATACATATCATCTCTCCCCTGCTTAGCTTATGAAACACAGATCATTAATAGCTCCTAATTTCATGTCACTTTTCACGTGCCAGGCACTGTTCTTAAATGCTTTAAATAATGTAACTCATTAAACGCTTTTAAAACCCTATAAGTACTCTTATTATCCTCATTACACAGATGAAGACACTGAGGCATGGAAAAGTTGAGAAAATTGCCAAAGATCCCACAGCTAGTAAGATCCATACTCTTAACAATAACTCCATCAACTTCCAGGAATTGAATGAACTGGAAGTTCTAGATCCTGGTTGCTCTCCCTTGAGTGAAGGATACGCAAGATGAGGAAGCCCATGCCAGGTGTTCTGGGGCCAGGATTAGTGGCTACCTCCTCTTTCTGCAGCTGAAGGTGCCAGGGCCAGCCTGTAAGGTATGTGAGCAATGTGGCCCCGGGTCACGATTCTTATGAATTCTTTATTGCTGGCAGGACTGCACCAGGATGAGTTGAACTGGACATTGAACAGCCTAAAGCCTAGCCAAGGGACAGAGCTGGGGAGCCTTCCCAGTTTCCCCTGGGCCTCAAGCTCAGATTCTCTTAACTTCCCTCTGTAACTTAGGGACCTTAGCTCTTTACCCCACTCAGTGGGCCCCATTTACAGGACATAGAAATTTGTTGCTAAAGGGTTTTTTAATAACCTCCTGGTTCTACCTCCTCCTGTCTCCTCTGTGTCACTCAGAATCCAGTTAGGACGCCACACAAATTTTTTTTAATGGAGGTGATTTGATAAATAATTGTTAACTAGGCTTGAGGGATTGAAAAGGCAAAAAGACAAGACTAAGGTATCACAGAGCAGCAACTTCAGGAAGCAGCTACCATCCTTATAGCCGTGGAGCAAAGGAAGAGGTTGGAATTTCTGGAATTTAGGAACTTAGAGGAGGGAACTTCTGCAGAGAGAGCGATGCTCTTTTTGTGCTGGTGGACTAAGGAAGTGATGCTAGGGTGCTGCTGACAGGTCCATGAAACCCACAGAAACCCAACAGGAAGCAAACAGGAAGGAACAGTCCCTTTGTCTCCTCCAGCACTGCAGTCTTCCTCCGATGCTCCCTGTGGTACAGTCCAACACGAGCCAGAGGACAAAACAGCATGAAGAGTGTAGAAGGGAAGCTTTGACTCTGAAAGACAATAGCTAATTCATTCTCTCTCTCTCTCTCTCTCTCTTCCCCACTGCCCACAAGTATGGGACAACTCAAAGGATTGCAAAAATGACATTTATCAATGGGATTTCAATACAATAAGAAAGCTCTATTTCAATTCTATCCCATTTCCACTGGAGATACAAGATACCAGTGAGGGGGCTGCCGAGTGAAAAACAAATGCTCTAGAAAAGTCAGTGCAGGAGGCTTAAAAGACACATGGTAGAAGAAGCTGGCAGATGGGTTGCTGTAAGAAAACTTACCGTGTACTGAGTGGGATAGCCATTAGACCTCTTCTGAATTTTGGATAAAATAAAAGAAGAAATTAGATAATTAAGAGTTTGATGCCTATTAGCATCATGGTCTGTATACTGTCCTTCAAAAGATCTCTTCTCTCTGACAAAAAAAAAGTTGTCCTCACCTCTTGAGAAGCTGGGGAGACTCCACCTCTACTTCTGGGGAGAGAGGTGATGCATTCCTGGGTGAATGAACACAAATTAAGGACTTCCTATATGTCAGACTCCTTTAAGTACTTTTACTACTTACTATCAGTGTCAAATTACATTACTTCTATATGGCCCCATATCCATGTCTATGAAATGAAGATAACGCTGCCTATCTCATAGAGTTAGGAGGATTGGGAAGATACTGGAAACCTCATAGCCTAGTGTTTCTCATACATTGCCTCTTATTATTTGCTTATTTACTTTGCTGTTCTACATAAATTTTAGAATCAGCTTATCCATAGCCACAAAATATTTTGCTAGTTTAATCTTCAAAAATCAATTAATCTTCCAACATCTTTTCACAACAACAACAAAAAACAACTCAACAAAATAGGAAAGAAGGGAACTTCTTCAACCTGATAGAGGATATTTATGAAAAACCCACAGCCAATATCATACTTAATGGTGAAAGAAAGTGCTTTTCTCTAAAGTCAGGAACAAGGCAAGGATATCTGCTCTTCATACTTTTATTCAATATTGTACTAGATGACCTAGCCAGGGCAATTAGGCAAGAAAATGAAATAAAAGGTAATCAGATTGGAAAGGAAGAAGGAAAATGACTTTTATTCTCAGATGACATGATCTTGCATATAGGAAATTCTCAGGAATCCATAGAAAACTTTATTCAAACTAATGAAAAATTTCAGCAAGGTTTCAGGATATAAGATCAATACACAATGTCAATTGTATTTGTATACTCTTTTCAATACAATAGCATCAAAAATACTTAGGAATACATTTAATAAAATTGCAGGATTTGTACACTGAAAACTACAAAACATTTCTGAAACAAATTAAAGAAGATCTAAATAAATGAAAATATATCCCATGTTCATGGGTTGGAAGACTTAATATTGTAAAAATTACAATATTCCCCAGATTCATCTACAGATTCAACACAATGCTTATTAAAATCCCAGCTGACTTTTTTTTTATAGAAATTGACAAACAGATCCTAAAATTCATATGGAAATGCAAGGAATCCAGAATAGCCAAAACAACTTTGAGAAACAGCAAATGTGGAGAACTCTCATTATGTGGTGTCAATACTATAAACCTGCAGTTATCAAGACAACGTGGTAAAGACAGATACATATTTCAATGGAATAAACTACAGAAATCAACCCAAAACTGTGAACTAATTTTTAACTGAAGGGGAAGGACAATTTAGGAGCAAAAGGAAAGCCTTTTCAACAAATGGTGCTGAGACATTTAGACACCCATAGACAAACAAACGACAACAGCGACAACAAAAACCACAGCTTAAAATGTCGTATAATAACGCATATATGTGGAATCTAAAAAAATGGTATAGATGATCTTATATGCAAAGCAGAAATAGAGGCACAGATGTAGAGAACAAAAACCACAGCTTAGATCTATAATTTATATCTAATGCAAAAATTAACTCAAAATAGAGCATGTGCCTACACGTAAAGTGAAAGCTAGAATACTTCTACAAGAAAACATAGGAGGAAATCTTTGGACTTTGGGTTGGGTAAAAACTTCACAGATATGATAGATAGCATGATCTATATTGATGAATTGAACTTTATCAAAATTAAGAACTTCTGCTCTTTGAAATAAGAGAATGAAGAGACAAGCCACAGCCTGGGAGAAAATATTTGCAAATCACATATCTGATAACGGACTTGCAACCAGAATGTATAAAAAACCCTCAAAACTCGATCATAAGGAAACAAACAACCCAATTAAAAATTGCCAAAACCTTTCAACAGACATTTCACCAAAGAAGATATACAAATGCCAAATAAGCACATAAAAAATGCTCTTTAGTCATTAGGGAAATGCAAATTAAAACCACATTGAGATAGCACTGCATATCTATTAGGCGATCTATAATTTAAAACACTGCCATAGCAAGATTTGATGAGAATTTAGAGCAACTGAAACTCTCATACACTGATGGTGGAAAAGTAAATGGTACAACCACTTTGGAAAACAAATCTGGAATTTTGTTAAGCGTACAGCCACCATGGGATGCAGCCATTCCATTCCTAGGTATATTCCCAAGAGAAATAAAACATATGTCTATACAAAGATTTACAATGAATATTAATAGTTTAATTTATAACAGCCCAAAATAGGAAACAACCTCGTGGTATAATTTAAAATATATATGTATTTGGTCTGTCCCTGGTACCTGACACAGAGCTCCTAAAATCTTTGGAATTTCCTGAGTGTTAGGAGTGTCTTTTTTTATTCATAACAATATCTTTAGACTATACTTCACTTTATGCTAATGAGGTATCTCCTGGTGGAGCCCCTGGATGGCTTCAGGATGAGGGCTGGTCACCAGAAAGTCCAAGCCCATGATTAGAGGGTTAGAACTTTCAGCCCCACTCCTGGAGAAGGGGGGACTAGGGATTGAGTTCATTTGCCAATGGCCAATGATTTAATCAATCATGTGTACATAATGAAACCTCCATTAAAACCCCTAAACAATGGGATTTGGAGAGCTTCTTGGTAGGTGAACACATGGATGTGCTGGGAGGGTGGCACTCCTAGAGAGGGCATGGAAGTTCTACACCCCTCTCCCCCCATTCCATGCCCTGTGCGTCTCTACCATTTGACTTTCTGAGTTGTATCTTTTATAATAAACTGGTAATCATAAACAAACTGCTTTCCTGTGTTCTGTGAGTCATTCTAGTAAATTATGGACACTGAGGAAGGGGTTGTGGGAAGCTCTAAATTTGTAGTCAGCCAGGCAGAAGTGTGGGTTTCCTTGGGACCCCACTTGTGGCCGGTGTCTGAAATGGGGACGGTCTTGTGGGATTGAGCCTTAGCCTGTTGGGTCTGTGCAAACTCTGGGTAGTTAGTATCAGAATTGCATTGGATTGTTGGACACCTGGTTGATATTGGAGAACTGGGGAACTTGTTATTGGTGTTGGAAAAAGACATCACAACCCCCCAAATCCATCAATAGATGAATAAACAAATTGTTGTATAAGCATCCAACAGAATAATACTGAGCAATAAAAACAAACAATTCATATAGGCTACTATTAGCAGAAGCTAGTGTGTATGAATCTCAAAGTAATTACACTGATTTAAAAAGCCAGACAAGAAGAAATACGTACTATATGAACCCATTTATATAAAAGTATAGAAAATGCAGTCTAATCTATAGTGGCAGAAAGCAGATTCGTGTTTGCTTGGGAGTGGGGGGCAGAGGAAGGGATTATTAAGGGGCAAGCTGTCTTTTTTGGGGGCAGTAGGTGATGGATATGTTCATTATATTGTGTTTGGTGATGGTTCCACAGCTATATGCATGTGTCAAATTTACCAAGTTATGCCTTTTAAATGTTGCAGTTTATTTTATGTCAATTATATCTTAATAAATCTTAAAACTTTTTAGATGACTGGAATAAATGTATTCAAATGGTTATCTCTGGGTGGTAGACTTGGGAGTTTTGTTTTTTCTTTATTCTTTATACTTTTATCTACTTTTAAAGTTTCCTCCAGCAAGCTTATATGGTAGAAAATGAAAGTCTACAGTAAAAAAAAAAAAAGCAAATGATATGAAAATATTATACAAGGCTAAGACAACATGATTAATTTTCCAGGAACATTGTGAGCTAAGTAGTCCTTTGTGGGCTCATCTGGGAACCCAATCACCATTTATAAGGAGGCTGCTGTGAAAAAATGTGCTCTCTGTTCCAGTGTTTTTAAATTGAACTTTGTGAACAGCTGTATTTTCTTTTTAACTCTCTTAGCAGCAGAATCCTTTGTTTCAGGTTTTGTCTACCAGAGTTTCTTTTATTTTCTTGTGGGTGCTTTTTCACAGTAGTATAAAATGGTTCCTTAAAAATTTAATTAAATTTAATGGTTCCTTAAACTAAATTTAATTTAAAAAAATATTTCATGTGGGAAATGTAGTTGAGGACTGATGCCAGAGAAGTTTTCTGCTTGATCCACCAGGAACAGGTTTCAGTGTGGTTATGGTCAGACACAAGACTATAAACATTGCACCTTGTTACTGCAAATGCCTGTCTCCTACTTCATGTGGCCCTGGTGACAGAACTACTTAGTGAATTGCTTTTTCTCCCCATACACAGTCTCCCTCAATTCCTAAACCCTCCGAAAGGTAAGCCTTAAGTTAGGCTCCCATTACAGGAGAGTAATTTTTAAAAAAATTTTATTGGACTATAGTTGATTCACAATGCTGTGTTAGTTTCAGGTGTACAGCAGAGTGGTTCAGTTATACATATACATATATTCATTCTTTTTCAGATTCTTTTCTCATATAGGTTATCACAGAATATTGAGTAGAGTTCCCTGTGCTATACAGTAGGTCCTTGTTGGTTATTTATCCTATACATAGTAGCGTGTGTATGTTAATCTCAAGCTCCTGATTCATCCCTCCCCCTACGCTTCCCCTTTGGTAGCATAAGTTTGTTTTCGATATCTGTAAGTTGCAGGAGAGCTTCTGTCCCATCAGTAGTCTCTATCGAGTCTGTCCCACTGTTTTCATCAGACCTGAAGGAACACCTGCTTTCCAGCTAAGTTCTCACCCTGGGATCTTTTTGCAGGCAATGATGCACAAAGCAAAGAGCAGGCAGAAAATTTCTAAATTGGTTGGCCTCATGCTGATTCTTAGAGGAGGGAGAAAACCATCAAATCCAACTGAATTTAGACTTGCTGGATCCTAAACAAAATCCTTCGGTCCCTTTGGAATAGAAAACTTAGGGAACACTAAGAAAGCTTCGTGTAGACATTACAGTGGCTTTTCAGAATCACAAAGGTAAAACTAAATTTCCCACTATTTATTGCCTTGGAAACCTCACACACTCTCAAAGACACAACCTGATCACACCTTGGTCTAATGAGAAAAGCTCAGCCCAGATAATCTTAAATATTTTCCTTTGACTACCCCAATAGGCTTCCTGTAGCGCTCATAAGGTTATGTTGAAATGTCTCGCTTATTTCAAAGGGAAAGCTTATCTTTTTCTGCAATGAATCTGCCCCAGCATCTAGCAGAGTTCCTGACACATAGTAGACACTCAAAAAATTTATGTATGACTCATGCATACTGTTTTATCGACAAATTCCATATGACTAATAAAGTTTAAATAAATGCATTTTTTGAAAGGAATTGATGGAACAGTGTAAGAATAACCCAAGAGGTTTCTCATTATTTAATTTCACTCTTGCTGCTGTTACTGTTGCATGTGTCCAAAGAGAAGTACAGTACTTCGGTTGCGTTAGGTTATGCAATTTCATCATTCTGTTACCCTGTCTCCCAAGACAGCTGACTCTCCAAGAAGTCTCTTGTTGGAAAATAATTTCTAAGTCATTGTACTCATTCAAGAAGGTCAAAGTTGGTGTCACTCAGCATTTTAGTTGCAAGAAACAGAAACCAACTCTAGCTAATTTAAGTAGAAAAGGAACTTATTAAAGGATATTGGTAGCTCACAGAATCTTGGGTCAGGGCAAAGAATCAGCCAAGTATAATGCTCAAAATGCCACAGTGAGCCTGTCCCAGGAAGACATCACTCTCCCTGGCACTGGGTCCAGATGCTGCAGACTACACAGCCAGCATCTCCAGTGTAGACCCTAGCAACTTCCTCTGAAACAGTTGCCACTGCCCCCTCCAGAGACAGAGTGGCCACCCCCACCAGAATGGGTTGTGAGTCGTCTTGTTCCTTTGTGTCACCAGTTTCTAATTTTAAATCTAGGGCAGAAACCAAATTGAGGTCTGGGCCCTAGCTGCAAAGGTGTTGGGGCAATGATGACCAGGCATGCTTACTCTGGGAGCGAAAGGTCTCTGTCTCAAAGCCGAGGTCATGGATGTCCCCTACAAGGCTGTTTTATCACTACGCTTTCAAGGAATAAGAGGTTGGAAAATATCTTTAATATACAGCTACTGAGGACTATCAAATACTGTCTTTGTGACAACGACATAAGAGAAAATCAGTGAAACTTAGAATGTGTATAAAGGCAAGCATCAGACAGTCATGTATAGAAATCAGTGGATGGTAGTACACCTGAAACTAACATAATATAGTACAACTACATTTCCATAAAAAACAGACAAACGAAAAGCAATCAGTGGATGGATATCAGGGAGTCTGTGAATGCTCGGCAATTTTATGCAAAATTAAGTGTATTTCAAAGGCATGCATTGTGCAAAAAGCTTGAGAACCTAGATCCAGATTATAGTCGAAACCCATCACTTTGTGCGCTAGACCAGTAAACTGAGGTGTAGAGAGTGGGTGCACAATTCAAGGATGCACAGCGCTAGCAGAATAAGGACTGGAACTCGTGCCTTAAAAATTTGTCTGAGAAACATCCTCCAAGTACAAAGCATAGCTTATGGTCATAGACACACCTGTCTTAGAACAACCATGTCAATTTGTGCCAAAGCTACTACATGTTTTATGTAAAGAGAGAAACCTGTTCCCAGGTTTCAATTTCAGCTTTGCTTTTCATTAGGGTGTCATATACTGATGTAAATCTTACTTGCTTTCCTTGCATCCCCTAACAGTGACCTAGACACATCACCTGCAAGAAACTGGGAGGGGTCCGAAGCCCCAGGTCAGGCCACGCCAGCTACGGGTGGACTCCTAAAGGGCTCTTCCTGGTTGAACCTGTGTACACAGCCACAGAGTTCTTATTCCTGAACTTTGCTGCCTGTGCTGAAACTGTCCCACCCTTCACAGCAAATGGGCCGCCAATGAGACTGCTCATTGCACTGTTCAGCCATTTGCCCGACAGCCCAGGTTGAGAACTCCAGTGTTGACAAGGGTCAAACAAGCAACATGAGTGAAGCTGTCCAAGGTCAGACAATAGGAAGTGGTAGGAACTGTAGTAAATTCACAGCAACTGGAGAAAAATAAAGTTAGATTCCTACCTCATTTTTTACACCAAAATAAGTTGGGGGAATAGCCTCTTGATTATATATATTGATATAGAAATAAAGCTGTGTTACATTTTTTTTAACCCAGTTACGCTAAAAGGATTGCCTGCCATACTTCGCACAATGCACCAGAAGGGTAGGGGAAAATGTTCAGTGCTTTGGAACAGAGGAAACAAATTTCAAAGCACTAAGGGGCTGACTTGACCGATTTATGGATCGATCAGGACCATAATTAAGGCATGGTGTCATGATTTTATTAGGATTCTTTTCTTAGTTAGTGAACACAATGGTGTATCTTGCAGTTGATGGTGTCTTAAAAAGACAGCATATGTATTTGCTTGTGTGTGCGTACCCTCTCTCTGGAAGGACACACAAGAACCTATAGCAGTGGCCGCCTCTGGGGGAGCAGCCCTGGGCAGCTGGGGGAACAGTATGTTTAAACCCTTTTATATCCTTTGGATTTTTAAATCTGATACAAGTATTATCTATTCATAACTTAATACAAATAATAATTTAATGTAAGAAGATGGTAGCTCTTTATGTGCTAATGTGGAATGAAACCCAAGCTATAGTGTTAAATTTAAAAAGGTAAAATAAGTAAATACATAAAGCAGGCAGCACTTCTTAGCTCCACTCTGTTTTGCTGTGCAGGAATGCAGACCCAGTGTTCCCACATCTTCTAATTTTTCAAGAGAAGCTTGAAATCTTGATTTCGTGTAAAATTTCCTGATTTTTAAGGTTGACAAGCAATTCAAAGTCTCTCAAACATGATTAGGATGATAAAACCCATCTGTGAGTGGGCTGGGGTGCATGGACTGTCACTTGGGGACCTCCGTGTTGTTCCTGAAGGTGGCCCTGCCACATGTAATTTTTCCAGTTGTTCTGGGGCACCTGCTGTGGGGTGAGTGCCCTTCTCAGTGAGCCATGGGGCCTGGCACAGAGCTCCGTGCTCCAGGAGGAAGGGCATAGAGGTGCTATCCGCTCACCTAGGACTGCACCAAAGTCACCAGGTTTGCCTACAGAGGGCACCTTTTCTTAATCCAAGCCAAGGTGGCCTTTAGGTTAGTAATGGCCCAGCCTGATGCAGAAGAGGTCAGTGACTAGTTTTTTAAGATGAAACTCAAACCCAGATCTGTTTTTTTTTTTTTTTCTGCCATAAAACAGATGACTTCTTGCCTTCTTGGCTCATGAACTGTGTGAGGTGAAGGATTTACTAGCTCAGAGGGCCAAGTGGAATCCACCCACATGGCTGCACAGGACTCTCAAGTCTTGTGACTGTCTTGGTTCTTTTGGGGCTCACCAAGACAGACATGGCAGGTTGACCCAGACAGACACGGCAGATTGTCAAGGAGGCAGTTCTTTTTGCTTTGTTTGGTAAAAAAAAAAAAATCATCTGTCAGAGCTCTTGTGTTTATTCCTTCTTCTCTGTAGATGAACACACAGCCCTTGGCCGTCAGCGATACCTGCTCACCTACACACAAAACAATACATTTCATCGAAGCCAAAGGAAAGCAATTTAAATCAGTAGGAGTGTTTGTTGTCCTGAGAATTAACTGAGATAATGCATTCAAAGTGTTTAGCACAATGTCCGGCGCTGTGAACTCCCTGTACATCATCACTTATTTTTTTAAAATAAATTGAGGTGTAGGATGAACATATAAAGTCCTAAAAGCCTTCACACCTTATCAAGTTAGAAGTGAAACATCTTTTGCAGTAGGTTATCAAAGCCCTAGGCAGCCACCCTAAACTCCCTCAAAACACTGGCCATTGTAAGTTATGAATTCACTTAAATTTGGAGGCTTCCGTCTAAACATCCCCTGTCAGCACTGGACAGCAGGAGAGGAGGTCAAGGGAAAATGAGGGACAAAAAGTCATTCCTGCTCGTTGGCTTTTTTCATCTGTATTAAATAATGCCAACTCTAAGTATCGCCCAGATTGCTAAGAAACTGGCTGTTGTGTAAGCTGGGACACTGACTCTGATTTGTAACAAAGCAATCCACAGATTTTCCCATACTGCCCGTCCCTGGACCCACGGCATTGACAGACCTAAACCCAATCTGCGGTATAGTAATGGTTTCAAGTCTAGGTCTGTTTCTTCTTATGAAAATAGTGATGATTAAAACAATGATGGTGATGATAGTATCTACTTCATAGGGTGGTTTTAAGAATTAAGTGAGGCAACATCTCTAAAGTGTTTGGCACGGAGCCTGGCACGCAGAGGTGTTCAGTTAGACTAGTGGTGATTAGGCACCGGAAGAAGGACTATGAAACTTCCCTCATTCATCACAGCTTATCAAGTGCCTTCTGTCTCTCTGTGCTAGGCACTGTGCTGGAGGTATGCTCACAGTCAGGGAGGTTGGGCCCTCGAGTAGTTCACAGTCTCAGAGAACAAGAATTCAGGATAGGATGAGAGACAGAGGACACAATTGCAGCACGATGAGCAGGCACCCAGAAGCGGGGGAGTGTGTCTGGCCTGTGGGGACTTTGTGTTTTGCACAGCCTACTTCCATCTTCTTGTTGCCTGTACTGTAGTTTGAATGCTGTCTTCCACGTGGAGACAAGTGGGTCAGTTTTGGGGTAATTTTGACAAAGCCATGACTCACAGAATAAAAGAAATCCTAAGCTCACCTAATTTATTCGTTGTGCCAGCCTTCAAGGTCATGCTCAAATAATCCAAGATCTCCATGTCTTCCTTTTTCTATGCAGGACCTTTAGTGGAAGAGACTCACCAGTCTCTCTGGAAAGACCCCAATCAAGGCTGCTTTCTCATATAGGCCTTTATTTTCTTGCAGTAAATCAAGCAATTTTTCTCTTAATGAAGGGAGCCAGGCAGAATTTCTGGACCACGGGTAGCTCACTGCTCTTTCCTCTCCTGCTGATATCCGTCCTCAAGAGTAACTCTTGGCCATATTCTGGTTTCTCATTGAAGGAGGCATTGGAAGGCCATTCTGCTGCATTCCTCGGGGAGGATATCCAGCAAAAGGCCTTCCCAAGAATTTATGGATAAAGCTTAATTAAACTGGAAACACTCTAACATTGTTCAAGAAGTTTTAGTAACTTTCCATTATCTGGATTCAAATATGCAGTATGACTTTCTTGCTTTTTACAATGGTTTCTATGGCATAATTAGGGCAACACCCGCAGGGGTCAAGGGCCACAAGGTTAAGGAAACCCCCCACTCACCTGTCTCTACCTCAGCCGGGGAGCTCATTTCATTTCAGCCAACATAAATTGGGTACCTCCTGTGTTCCCAATGCCGGGGACTATTTGAAAGATCATAGAGTTCTGTAGGTCAGCAGATACCAGTTAGCACACCTAAACCTTTAAAATCCATGGGCGTGTTCATTTGCTAAACATAAATTATTCAGTTCAGACTTAAATTAGCTTAGAAATGGAAAAGACCTTCAGAATTCTTTAGTACTCGGTGATAGATCACTTCTCCAGAATTCCTAATACATGACTATTCCACTTGAGTGTCCATACCTCTTGGGAGGGGGAAATCTCTCCTTCCAATGGACATTGTTCCACCTGCCACCCAGAGTTTTTTTTTTAATAAGAGTGAAACAAAGTATTACAAATCAGGAAGCTAGCACGCAGAATGTCCTCAACTAAATAATTCCTTTTCTGCTAGGTTGGAAAGCTCTTCCCTTAACTGATCTTAATACAGCCTCTTAATACAACCAATCTGAGTCTCTTCTACTCGTATTGGTTCTTGTTTCAGCTTCTGAGTCGACATGAGACAAGCTTCCTCCTCCACATGACAGCCCTTGTAGCATTTGAAGCAAGCTGCTTCAGTACAGCCTTTTTTTCAGTTACTCTAGCCATCACCTGCTTTGTTTTCTTCAAGCACTTTTCACAGTCTGAAGTTGTTTTGCTCACGTATTTGCTCATCCCTTTATTGTTGACCATAACATAAGCTCTCTGAGGGCAGGAATCTTGTCTGTCTTATTCATTACTGAATCTTTTGTACCTAGAACTGTGACTAGCAAGCCCTCAACAAATATGTGTTGATTATTAGTTAAGTGAGTCAGTGAACAAACCTGAAACCAGTCTTTCACCCACTCAGTTTCTTTGGCTCAGGTAACGAAGTAGCTCTGTCCTACAGACAGCAGTGAAGAGTGAAAAAGCTAAATTAGAGCAAGGAACATCTACTAGCCACTTCCTTCTCCTACTCCTTTGAATACAGTGTGGTAGTGCGAGAAGAGAAAAAATGCTGCCAGGACCAGGATTCTCATGTGATACTTGCTGACATCTTACCGTGTGGCCTTGAAAAAGGCTCTCAACTTTTTGGAGCTTCAGTTTCTCATATAGAAAACCCAGAAGGCAGATAATTTGATCCTGAAGGTGCCTTGGGGCTCAGAAATTCTCTCAGTGGAAATATAAATGCCAAAAAAGAAGCCCCACGTGGTTCAAATGCACTTAAGATCTGATCATCCTCCATTAGCAAAGGGTCAGTGGTACCCAAACTTCTATGTGCATCTGAATCACCTAGGAGGTATCTGATTAAAGCAACTCTATTGAGGTGCAATTTATATGCAAGTAAGTACACACAATTTGAAGTGTACACTTAGATGAGTTTTGACAAATGTATACCCCTATATAACTACCAGTCAATAAAAATATAGAACATTACCATCATACCGGAAAGTTCCCTCATGCCCCATTGCAGTCAGTCCACCGTTTAACCCTCTGCCCTATGCAATCACCAATCTCATTTCTATCACCACAGATCAGTTGTGTTTATTCTAGAACTTCATATGTATAATATATAATCACACATATAATATATATATATACATTACCACAATGATACAATGTTTACTCTTTTGTGTTTGGCTTCTTTTGCTTAGAATATTGTTGTTGATATTTCATCCATGTTGTTTCTTATGTCAGTGGTTTGTTTTGTTTATATAGCTGAGTAATTGTCCACTCTAGAATGCTTCTTAAATGTAAACTTCCGGACTCCACTGATACTCTTGACATTAGGATCTCTGAAGTTGAAGTCCAGAAATCTCTGTGTTTAACATGCCCTAGAAGGAATCCTTATGCAGAAGCTGGGTTTAGAAACCTTTTAATTAGGGGATTTTCCCCTTCAAGTTCAAATAGTTTCCACAACGCAACTGTTCCTTGGCTGAGAGTAAATTGGTCACAGGTTCTGTGTATGTCTGAGAACTCTCCTTCCTGTTGGACTGTCTCAGCCAGATCTGTGGCCTTCCACAGCTCATGAAGTTCCTGGTGCCTGTAACAAATCCCAGAGAGTAGCTCTGCAAATATTCTTTCAGCTCTAAGGCACCTGTAAATTGAGTTATGAGTCTCAGTGTCCACAGGTAAGTCTATAATCTTAATCTATAAACGCTCACCCCTGTCACAGAGAAGCAGAGGTGCTGTGAGCAGCCTTTCATTTCAGCCCAGCTGCTGGAATTACTCATGACAGTTTTATGAGTCGTTTTACGTCTGGTAAAGTTTTTTCCTTTTTTTTTTCCCTTAACAATGAGGGACACATTCTTTGACCATAGCACACAAATGCCACCTTCAGGAAGGAAATATAACATTCTTGTTAGGCCACAGGGACCCAGTTTCTTTTCCTGTATGAGAACTTGCAAAAAAGTCTTAACATCAATATACAGTTTATGTTTTTATAAAACTTCATTCCAGATCTTAAAGAGGTAGACTTTATTTTTCAGGGCAGCTTTAGTTTCACAGAAAAGTTAAGCAGGAGGTACAGCGATTTCCCATCTATTCTCTCCTGTATAGGTACAACAGGCCACACCGGACAGAGGGGCACATTTGTTAGAGTAGATGAGCCTACATCATTATCTCCCACACTCCAAAGTTTAGATTAGGTTTCAAATGAAGAATGGCATGTATTCACCATTGTAGTATCATATATCATACAGAGTAGTTTCACTGCCCCTAGAAATCCTCTGTGCTCTGTCTATTTACTCTTTTCTCCCCTTGAACCCTTGCCAAACACTGATGCTTTGACAATTTCTATAGTTTACAGAAAGTCACATGTTTGAATTATACAGTATATTGTGTTTTAAGATTGACTACTTCTTTTTTTTTTTTTTGCAGTACGCGGGCCTCTCACTGCTGTGGCCTCTCCCGTTGTGGAGCACAGGCTCCGGACGCACAGGCTCAGCGGCCATGGCTCACGGGCCCAGCCGCTCCGCGGTATGTGGGATCTTCCCAGACCGGGGCACGAACCCGTGTCCCCTGCATCGGCAGGCGGACTCTCAACCACTGCACCACCAGGGAAGCCCTAAGATTGACTTCTTTTACTTAGTAATATGAATTGAAGGTTCCTTCATATCTTTTCATGGTCTGATAGCCCACTTCTTTTTAGTGCTGAATATTCCATTGTCTGGATGTACCACAGTTTATATATCCATTTATCTACTGAAGGGCATCTTTGTTGCTTCCAAGTTTTGGCTATTATAAATAAAGCTGCTATAAACATCAGTGTGTAGGTTTCCTGTGTGAACATAAGTTTTCAACTCCTTTGGATAATAATACCAGGGGGCATGATTGCTGGATCATGTGGTAAGAGTATGTTTAGTTTTGGAATAAACCGTCAAACTGTCTTTTTTTTTCTTTCTTTTTGGTAACAGCTTTATTGAGATATAGTTCACAGAATATTCAATTCATCCATTTAAAGTATACAATTCAATAGTTTTTAGTAAATTCACCAAGTTATATAATCATCACCACAATCAATTTTAGAACACTTTCATCACCCCCTAAAGAAACGCTGTACCTCTTAGCCATCAGGTCCTAACTAATCTCCTTTTTGTCTCAGTAGATTTTCACATTCTGGATATTTCATGTAAATGGAATCCTATAATATGCAATCTTTTGTAACTGATTTCTTTCACTTAGCTTAATGTTTTCAAGGTTCATCCATGTTTATTCCATTGCTTTTTGTGGCCAAATGGTGGAACCAATGCAAATGTCTATAAATTGATAAATGGGTAATTTGTGATATATCCATACAATATGATGTATCCATTAAATGGAATATTATTTGGCTACAAAAAGCAATGGAATATTGATACAAACTGTCTTTTAAAGTAGCTGTACCGGGCTTTCCTGGTGGCGCAGTGGTTGAGAGTCCGCCTGCCCGTGCCCCAGTCTGGGAGTATCCCACATGCCGCGGAGCACCTGGGCCCGTGAGCCGTGGCCGCTGAGCCTGCGCGTCCGGAGCCTGTGCTCCGCAGCGGGAAAGGCCACAACAGTGAGAGGCCCGCATACCGCAAAGCAGAGTATGAAAAGAATGGTCATGGAGCTTAGATGGACCCATGTGGAGGGGTAAGTATCTCCTTAAGACGTGTTTGTTCATTATTTTATTTTGTATAATGATAAAGGAGGGGATTTTTACACTTTTATGGAACAAAGAGAACCATGGTTTAGTTTCACAGTTTATGTTGCTCGTTACAAGTAATTGCAACTATCAGAGATATGATAGAATGATTAACACCCCCTCACACCCCTTAGGGATGTCGGGATACAGCATGTCCTTTCCCAATTCCCCTCCTACATTTTTGGAAAGCACTGAGAGAACTAGGCTGGCTGGAGCAGGGAGCTGCTGCATTTGTAGGTAGGCTGAAGGCGGATGCACATTGATAATATCTGGCTTCTGTTATTTGAGTCTTTCTCTGATCCACTCCCTGAAAATAAGGGGTTATTCACCCAAAGAATGAAAGCCCATTTACTATTGTTGTCAAGACAAAATTCGTTGCTATATTCATAGAAAAATGCTTAGTATATCAAATATGTGTAACTTTGGATTTTCTGCTACTTTCAGTTGAGCCCCAGTTCTCTATTTCTTTGATAACTAGAAATTTCCTGCATGTGTGGCTTATCATTACCAGGTTTTAGTGCTAGTGAGAAGCTTGCATCATGGAGCCCTGTAGTATTAATGCTAGAGGTTGCCTCTATGCTAGAGGCATATGCTAGAGGTAACCCTCTGAGGAGAAAGATGGTAGAATGCAAATGTTACTGGTGCTCTCTGGGGTCATAGGGCGCAGGGCTACTATTGATCATCTCCCTAGTTCTTATCCTGTTCTGGGGAAGTTTAACTGTCACAGTAGTCATTACAAAAGCTATAAAAATGTCTCAATGTCCACTTTCTAAAACTTCAAAAAAGGCACAACTGTATTTCTCTTTTTCTCTCTTCATAGTGCTGACCACTTACAAAATCTCCCACTTAGAGGGCTTCCATGGTGGTGCAGTGGTTGAGAGTCCACCTGCCGATGTAGGGGACACGGGTTCGTGCCCCGGTCCGGGAAGATCCCACATGCCGCGGAGCGGCTGGGCCCGTGAGCCATGGCCGCTGAGCCTGCGCATCCGGAGCCTGTGCTCCGCAACGGGAGAGGCCACAACAGTGAGAGGCCCGCATACCGCAAAAAAAAAAAAAAATCTCCCACTTAGAAAGCTAGTAGTCTATGTTCTCTTGAAGAGCTTTCTTGATTAATATGGCTGAAGGCTTATATTCTCTAATATATTCAAGGGTGTTTATTGAATACTCACTTTGCAAAAAGTCCATCGTTGGGGATGGGGATACAGTGGAGAGCAAAACAGCTAGTCACTGCTCTCAGGGTATTTAGAGCCTAGTAGGCAAGGCAAAAAATAAACCATAGCTGAAATGCAGTGAGCGCTCACATGGGAAGATTACAGGGGGGTATAGCAAAAGGATCTAACCTCATTGGATGGATAAATTAAAAATTAGGCAGACAATGGCAGAGGAAGACTGCTTCAGGAAGAGGGAAAGCCTGGGCAAAGCACCGGTATTGCTGGAGCAGAGAGTGGTGGAGAGATTGGTCGGGGGGGTATAAACAGAGGCAGAGGCAGAGGCAGGTGTCTGACCATGATGGTCCTAGAAACTTCTCTTAAGGAGTGTGAGTTTAAAGCGGAGGAGCAAAAAGTGCATATTGGAAAAAAGCGCCTTGTACCCCATACTGAAATAGAGGTACAGACAAAGGCTTGTTTACAAATGCTAAGCAACAGGAACCCTCTAACTTTGCCCCCACCTCTGCCACATATTCATGTATTCACCTACTAGCATTATTTTTCATTTTGGGTAAGGATGTAATATGGGAAAAAAATCAAAAATAGTCCTGGTACTTTGGATTCTCTAGGATTCAGAGATTTCCATGAGCCAGGATGTTTGAGGATAAGACTGACACTTCAGAATAATGAAGAAAATTGTTTTAATGGTGTCCAGATGAGAAAAGGTGAAAGGAGACAGTCAAGATGTTGACAATGGTTACCTCTATTACGAGTGATTTTATGATTTATATATTCCAGTAGTCTCCAAATCTCTGTCTTTATTTTATAACCTGAGAAAACATTATTTTTAAGTTAGAGTGTAATAATAAATTTAAACTTTCCGGAACTTTTCTCCTTTCTTTTATTCTTTTATCATCCTTCCATCTTTGCATATCCTGAAGGTCACAGAGAGAATGTTTTGGTTCACTGTTCATTATTCAGGACCTTGGGACCCTGGAGGAAAAGTCCTGGGAGGTCAGACTGACACAGAGGTGATAAATACCATTTCATTGATTTTTATAGCTGCTGCATTCCTTTCAGCCTCTTCTTGCCCCAAGCAGCATCAATAATAGATTTCATGTCTTCTTCCGAATTTAATGTTCCGCCCCAGTCTGTCGTTGAAGCAGGCTCAACAGCTAACACGGCTTTTCTTCTGAAATCCTAGTCCTGAAATATCTCCGGAAAGATACTCAGTGGTGAGGCTGTCATCAGATGTGCAGCTTAATAGAATGACTTGTATGACTTGGTCAAGGCCTTATGTGAGACTAGTGATGGACTCTCGTTTTAACAAAGAGGAAACTAAAATCCAGAAAGGTTAAGCAACTTGACCCAGGCCATGCAGGTAGTTAGTGGCAGAACTGGGACTAGATTTAAATTTAAATTTGCCTGTTCCTGGAATATGGTTCACTCTGTCCCATTGCCTGCCCTTGAATGGTGTCAGCCTGGGCAGAAGGTGGTGGGAGGGAAGGAGATGGCTGCATAGTGAGCTCATAGCAGGCACAGAGGGGATTAGGGAAGTGTAAGGTGGAGGATGGGGATCAACAGGGGAGGAAAACAGGGGGTGTGCCAACCTCAGGGCAAGACTCACACAATCCAGTCTACTCCAAATCAGGCTGGCAAGCGTCTTTGATTGGTCCGTCTGGCTGAGTTCTCCAAGCTGTTCTCCCTGAACTATGCCCAGCTGGCAGAATGAAAATCATTTGAAAACTATCCGGAAATTGCTACTCACCAGGGAGCATCTGTGAAAAATACTGGCCGCAAATGAGCTGGCAGGAATCGGTGACTGCCAGGTCACCATGCCACGGCATGTTTTTATGAAGGGGTTCAGAGTTATTTCTCAGATGGGCTGCTCAGCTGCTGTAAGTGGTTGGGCCTTGTGGTCTTTTTTTGCAGCGTTTCTTGTGATGCAGGAGATGTGTTCTAGAAAAGCTATGGGTAAATCAGTTTCATACCTGGAATCATATTTTTCAAGTGCACTTGTGAATATCCCTGTGGTGACTAAACTGAAAGATTTTTCATAAATAATTTGCTGTTTCATACATCTGGATTTCTTAATGCAGAATTCATCCAGGGTCATTACGGTGAAGAAATTCTAGGGTACTGAGACGTAATCTGTATTTTTGTACAATTGTTGCCAGGAATGGTAACTAAGAGGCAAAGACAGACCGTCTTCTCGGTAGACTGGGATCCTGGGATTTGGCCTACCACATTGGCAATTTGTCCAGCCTCTGAGCCCAATGGCTCCTTAAGAAATCACAGCTGGAGAAACCTAACCCAACATTTTAGCTCATCCCTTCCTATCCCAGGTTATTCCCAACATCCTTGAGTGATTTTTCTTGTCTCCTATACTCTTGTCCTTCTTCAAAATACTGTTGTGCTCCTCAAGATATCACGTAAATATTTTGGTTTGAGCTCAGAGTCCAGGCTCTTTGATCTCACCTGGGAATGAGACCGCTTGCTGATCCCTATTGACTTTTCACCTGCTGGGGAGAATCAAGCAGTTCACCAGAAATGGGTGCTCTGAGTTTTTATAAAACAGTTGAACTTAAGAGAATAAAATGCTTGCTTACCATTTGTATTAGTCAGGGTTCTCTAGAGAAACAGAACCAATAGGGTATATATGTGTACGTATATATATATATATGGAGATTATTAGAAGAATTGGCTCATGCAGTTATGGAGGCTGAGATGTCCCACAATCTGCTATCTGCAAGCAGGAGACCCAAGAATGCCTGTGGAGTGCTGGAATTTAGTCAAAACCCAAAGGTCTGAGAACCAGGGGAGCTGATGGTGTAAGTCTGGGCTGGAGTCCAAAGGCCCAAGAACCAGGAGTGCTGATGTCCAAGGGTAGAGAAGATGGGTGTCCCAGCTCAAGCAGAGACAGCATATTTGCTCTTCCTCCACCTTTCTGTTCTGTTCAGGTCCTCAGCGGATTGGATGATGCCCACCTGCATTGGTGAGGACGATATTTGTAACTCAGTCTACTGATTCAAATAGTAATCTCTTCTGAAAACACCCCGACAGACACACCCAGAAATGTTTTACCAGCTCTCTGCATCCCTTAGCCCGGTTGGGCTGACACATAAAATTAACCGTTTTATATCATCCAAATCAAATACACAAACTATCCTGTTCATGAACTTCTATCCCCTTGGTGGCCTGTCTGGTGGCTTCTGTCTATTTTAAACACATGCAAGAGCCTATAGACTGAACAGAATGAAAACGCAGTGATGGAAATGACCTCGCAAACTGTAAGACCCCATTTTATAGAAGATGAAAATGTCCCAGATAGGTCACACAATGGCTCTTAGAGAAGAATGCCTAAGAATTCAGGACACGATTTCTTCAAAGGCGTTTGCTTTGTGGGTTCCTTTTCCCTACACTTGACCTTTCAGCCTCACTAAGTACAAAGGCTCTACCAGAGAGAGAATTGAGAGTCGGGGTGATGAGAAAGAGCCTTAGGGTAGCTGAGAGATATGAGAGAGAAAGAACAATGGGAAAGGAGACTTTAAATATCGCTGGGTGACAGAATTTGAATCTCTCTTAATTTCTCTAAAAAACACAACTGAAAATGGAATTTCTTTTCATTACTTTGATTCATGGACTGTGTGTGTGTGTGTGTTTTTAAATGCATCTAAGTATCACATGAGCCATAAAGAACTTTAGGATTTATGCAATTTAGGTAAAATATCTTTCCTTTTAGTAACCTCTTTTAGTAAAAGAGGTTAGGAGTGGAGGTGGAAAGTTGTTTTATATTTCAGAAATCCTTAAGATTTCACAAAGCCTCAGTGAAAACTCCACAGGAGACACCGAGTTTGGTAGAAACCCCTTTGTCCCTTGTCAGTCCAGTACCCAGATGGGTCCAAACTAACACTAGGATCCCATCTGCCATCCAATCCATCTGCTGGTGCAGGTGCCCACTTATACTGCTAGGTCAGCCCCGCTAACCATAGGATTCCATTTTTTTACCATGTTTTTTATGTGATTGCTGCTAAATTCTCTTGGCAGATGCCTTTGCTTTTCTTATGTTATATAAATATTGACAATCCCACTTAGAAAAATATTCCTTATTTAAATGGACAGACTTTGGCTGCCATCCACCAACATGGATTGCACTAAAAGGCAACCTCCTTGTGACTTTGACACAGCCCTGCTTTCATCTGAATCTCCCAAGCTGGGGTATGTATTAGAATCACTGAAGGAGGGAGTGCTCATTAACAAGCAAGGAGTCCAGGTCTCATCCTAGGAATTCTAATCTAGGAGCTCTGGAGTGGCCCAGGGATCTGCACTTTAACATGGACCTCCAGTGATTCTGATGGTGGTTTGAGAGACCACACTTTGAAACCGATAAAGGTACTTTCCATAGAGCCCATTCAGTGGCATCCTGTGAGTCACAAGCCCCCTCTAGGCCTGCACCCAGTGGTCACTAGCATAAGTGACATTCACAGGGGAACAAGCAAGGGCCAATGGATTTCACTGCCGTGTTTTGATGCATAAAAGAATGCCAGGAAAGCGTCCCATTTGAGTCTGTTAGGAGTGCAAGAGCCTTCTAGCTAGATAAGGCAAAGGACCCGTGACTGAAAGGTTAAAATCAGGCTTCTTTTCTGCTTCTTGCAAGCGATTTGGTCATTTTGGCATGGGAAAAGAACTGCTTGGTCGGGGGGAGACACATAGTGATCGTCTTCATAAGCTAAGGGCTGATTTTGTGGAAGGGGGGTTTACAGTTTTCCTGTGTGGCTCCAGAGAAGAACCAGAGCAGTAAGTCAAGCTGTAGGGAAGTAGAGTTTAGTTCAGTGAAAGGAAGTTAATAATTAGGGGTCTTGGCAGAAGATCTAAAGAGACATTTCTCCCAAGAAGAGGTACAGATGGCCAAAAAACACATGAAAGGATGCTCAACATCACTGATCATTAGAGAAATGCAAATCAAAAGTACAATGAGGTATCACCTCACACCAGTCAGAATGGCCATCATCAAAAAATCTACAAACAATAAATGCTGGAGAGGGTGTGGAGAAAAGGGAACCCTCTTGCACTGTTGGTGGGAATGTAAATTGATACAACCACTATGGAGAACAGTATGGAGGTTCCTTAAAAAACTAAAAATAGAACTACCATACGACCCAGCAATCCCACTACTGGGCATATACCCTGAGAAAACCATAATTCAAAGAGAGTCATGGACTACAATGTCCATTGCAGCACTATTTACAATAGCCAGGACATGGAAGCAACCTAAGTGTCCAACGATAGATGAATGGATAAAGAAGATGTGGTGCATGTATACAATGGAATATTACTCAGCCATAAAAAGAAATGAAATTGAGTTATTTGTAGTGAGGTGGATGGACCTAGAGTCTGTCATACAGAGTGAAGTAAGTCAGAAAGGGAAAAACAAATACCGTATGCTAACACATATATATGGAATTTAAGGGGAAAAAAATGTCATACAGAACCTAGGGGTAAGATAGGAATAAAGACACAGACCTACTAGAGAATGGACTTGAGGATATGGGGAGGAGGAAGGGTAAGCTGTGACAAAGTGAAAGAGTGGCATGGACATATATACACTACCAAACGTAAGGTAGATAGCTAGTGGGAAGCAGCCGCATAGCACAGGGAGATCATCTTGGTGCTTTGTGACCACCTAGGGGGGTGGGGTAGGGAGGGTGGGAGGGAGATGCAAGAGGGAGGGGTTATGTGGATGTAAGTATACGTGTAGCTGATTCACTTTGTTATACAGCAGAAACTAACACAACATTGTAAAGCAATTATACTCCAATAAAGATGGTAAAATATAATTAGGGGTCTTGAGAATAAAGTGAGCTTCCTTGCGTGGTGGTGAGCACTGAACCATCTGAGCATCATGATGAAGAGTCTATGTTAATTAATCAATTAGTTTATGTGTCCTACATTTATCAACCCATTGTGGCGTAGTACGAAGAGTCTGGGACTTGGAGTCAAGCCTAAGTTCAAATCCTGAATCCCTTACCCACTGTGTGACCTTGGAATGTAATTTAACTTTCACAGGGTTAATGTGAAAAGCAGATGGCACATATCCCTTGCCAGGCACAGAGTAGGCGCTCATATGTGTTTGCTCCCTGCCCCTTTCTTTTGTGTCTGTCATTGTTTTAGGTATTAGGAAAACAAGGATGAGTAAGATCCTCGCCTCCCTTCCAGGAATTCCACAACTAATAGTGGGAGACAACCAGAAACAAAAATATGGTACAAAATTGTACCTGCCGTAATAGAGAGCGACATGCAAAGGCTAATGTAGGCCCAGAGTGGGGAGGGGTTTCCAGCTGTTTGCAGGAGTTGATGTTTCCTATCAACCCAGGCTCTTGTTGCCGTCATTTGAATTCTACTGGACACAGAGAGTAGCTTTCCATCTTGGAATAACTCCTCCACATTGGGAAATGCTAAGGGGCAAAGAGATATTTGCTATAAAGCAAAGGTCAAATTCCCCTAGTTCTTTGTTTTTTTGAATCCATTCATCCAGCAAAAGTTTTTTTGAGCCCCAACCAATCCTAGGTAAGGGGCTGGCAGCTGGGGTTGTAGAGTTAGTAGGCACAGTCCTTGACCACATGAGGTTCACGGTCTGTCTGCGGAGACAGGTAGAGATGGTTAAATACACTCCCCGTTACCTCGATATCCCTTTCAACCAACAGCGTCTTCTCTCACTTTTCCACATTACAGTTCTGTTTATCCTCGGACAGTAAAACTGCTTTTAGCCGACATGGCACTTCTTCCCCTAATGACTCTGAACTCACAATAGACATTTTTTTTCAAATTTTAATTCAAAAATTTCATACTTGGAACTTTAGTGATATTCAAACTCTTTTGGTCACACATTTTTATTAGTAAGGAATTTTTTTATTAGTAATTTTGAACCTACATTTATATAAATTATACACAAGTAGGACCATTATTAACTATTTTCTCAAGATGCAATCTACACGACCGGCAAAGCCACCACTAACGATAATGTTTACAGATCCATATATTAAATCATCCTGAAAATTTCAACTTTGGGGGATCCAATTTACTATCAGTTGTGACGAAATAGTCATTATTCTTCTTGTATTGTTGCTGAAGGGATCACATTAAGAGTAACTGGACCGGGCCTCCCTGGTGGCACAGTGGTTAAGAATCAGCCTGCCCAATGTAGGGGACACGGGTTCAAGCCCTGGTCCGGGAATATCCCACTGCTGCGGAGCAATTAAGCCTGAGCACCACAACTACTGAGCCAGCGCTCTAGAGGCCTTGAGCCACAACTACTGAGGCTGCGTGCCTAGAGCCCGTGCTCCACAACAAGAGAAGCCACCGCAATGAGAAGCCTGTGCGCCACACGAAGAGCAGCCCCTGCTTGACGCAACTAGAGAAAGCCCACGTGCAGCAACAAAAACCCAATGCAGCCAAAAATAAAATAAAAAATAAATAAATTTATATATAAAAAAAAGAGTAACTGGACCTCTGCCATTGTAGTTGTATAGGTTTGTGAATTTGCATGTTGCAAACATTATCTTCAACCCAGAGCTCATGTGGAACTCCATTTTGTGAGGGGCAGTTTAGTTAAAACCAGATAATGTCATCAATGAGGCCACCTAACTGGGCACACAAAAACTGTGAATGCCTCAGTGCTGGAAAGCAGAGGAAGGAGAAGGGGTGGCTGTCAATCCTACTGCTTTGTAGAACGTCCTCACCTCCCAAGGGCATCTCACGTCCCTCAGATGAACTCGACCTTCGAACAAACAGACAGAATGCAGGCATTTTCTTTTTCAACTTTCTGCTTTCTATTGGATAGTCTTGTGCTTCCTTGGAGTGTATACCAAGCACTTGGCGGTCACTCAGACTTGACAGCCAATTCTCCAGCCCGTTCTGAGTATGTGAATATCTCCACCAGCTGACTGTGTTGGACAGTTGCTCCTTTCCTGGAGCTCAGACTTTTTTCTAATGTTCCTGATATAGAAGCATTTCAATGAACAACTGAGGATTTGCTACAGTCTGTTCTTCTTACTCACTTTTTGAGTGCAATTCGGTGTTCAGAAACTATCACCTGATGTACAAATTGAAAACAAATTTCATGGTTTTAAAAGAGGTATTTTTAGAGAACTTACACACCACTGTGTGTATGAGTGTGTGTGAGAGTGTGTGAGTGTGTGAGTGTGTGTGTGTGTGTGTGTGTGTTTGGTTGGTTGGAGGGAAGGGAGAGTAAGGACAGGGAGGAATTTTCTCACCAGAGTTTTAGGGTCCAGTTTCAGGGTCCAGTTTCATGAGGAGAAGAAGAAAGCACAAGTTTTATACATTGATGATTAATATATTAAAACATCCTTTTGTTAAAAAGAGAAACTCTTTCCATTTAATTCTACACAAAAGAACTAAAGATCATCATTTTACTGAAAGAGAGTTGTTCTATATTTTCTTTTTTTTTGCAGTACGCGGGCCTCTCACCGTTGTGGCCTCTCCCGTTGCGGAACACGGGCTCCGGACGCCCAGGCTCAGCGGCCATGGCGCACGGGCCCAGCCGCTCCGCGGCGTGTGGGATCTTCCCAGGCCGGGGCACGAACCTGTGTCCCCTGCATCAGCAGGCGGACTCTCAACCACTGCGCCACCAGGGAAGCCCCCCTATATTTTCTTTTATCCTTCTCTATCCCCTCTAGAATGCATCTAGAACAGGCATTCTTAATATCTTCTATGCCATAAACCCTTAACTGTCTGGTGAAAGTGATAAACACCTTCTTAAAATAGCCCGTAAATGTATGAAATAAAATACATGGAATCTCAAAGGAAACCAATTATACTGAAATACTAAAAATCCAAATATAAAAAATCAAATGTATGAGATATTAATATGTGCTTATTTACTAACACATTAAATAACAGAATCTGGTGACAGGTTTATGGTGATTTCAAAGTAACATCGAGTGTAAACAATGTTTTGAGATATCTGCAATAACTAGAATGTGATTAGAGAATATCTGTGATTTCTACTGTTGACATCGCCAATAATACTAATAGAGTTGATAGCCTGTATTCATAGTTGAAAATAGCAATTTATTCAAATAGCAATTTATGGAAATAGAGATGCAAGGTTTGTCCCATCCAATTTCGTGTAGCCCTGAATCGCACTCAAGTCAGGAACTCCTCTTCTAAATGAGGTTCCTAGGGCCCATCTTACTGTCCTGACAAGAAAACTACTTGTGAGTGCAACATGCTTTCCAGAAGGTGTCAGACTTGCATTTCTGAAGACTGAAATCCAGTTGCTGCTGTAATCTCCCCAAAATCTTCTGACCTGACTTTTAAGGCAGATAATCCACCAGCGTGAATCATTGAAACTTAGGCAAAAGAATGCTGATTTCAAAGAGAAAAAAAGAGCTTCAAGGAAACAATTTTGACAAGGACTAGGGAAATGCTGTCTGAATTAAGAAATTTTATGCACCCCCCCCCCAAAAATCTGAAGAAACAAGGAATTGTTTTCCTGTCTTTTCAGTATGAAGACAGGATTCATGTTGTCAGCAAGGATCAGACATTGAGAAATTTCTGAAAATACATCACAGCCGACTTTTGCTTGAAGATGGATAACTTATATCCTCACAGAGGAGTCCATCAGGAGGAGGATTAGAGAACAGAAGACACTGAAGATCTGGCCCATAAGCAGAGGCTTCTGGGTACAAAGCAGGGATTAGCCTATGGCTCTTCCTTTCATTTGAGTTGTACCCTTAGAATTCTTCAAATTCTCCAAGAAAGCAAAGAATTTATTGGAAATCTAGTGCAATGAGTAAAAGATGTTTCCTAGAGAAGTCATTGTTCATACAGGGACTGTATGGGATTCTAACACAAATATGTTTAATTGTTTAGTGGATTTTCTTACATAAATGATCCACTAAAATGGATAGATTTTGACTGAGTTCACTGAATTTGGGGGAGTTTCTTCTCTTTCCCCCTGATTTTCGTATTATACTTTCTGGTTGATCTTCATTAGAAAACGACCCCTGTAAATAGTCTGCATCATTTTTCTCTATTATTTGCTTTCCTAGAAAGGACTAATGTCCATTTGGCCAAGTGATATGCTTTTCTTAATGAAATATAAGTAGAAATAACATATGTCAATTTCAAGCAGAAGTTTTAATAGCTACTGAGTGGCTCTGCCACCTCTTTTTCACTTTCTTCTGTCTCAAGAATGCTATGATCCAGATTAGAATGGCTCCTTAAGCTTGTATTGCAGAAGAAAAAGACATGAGGAAAAGAGGGGAAGTCTGCTGCAGCTGAAGTAATGTGAGAGCGGGAAAAACCTTTATTGTTTTAAGCTATTGGTATTCGGAGGTTGGTTGTTATAGAGCAGAACTCAGTGAAAGCCGAATATTTTTAACTCTAACTCTTTAAATTTCAATTTTCTCCCTCTCTCTCCTGGTTCAACTAGTTATTGATCTATAAGCAAATCAAAAATACAAGCTGACTATGGGTGCTTCTAAGTAATGACCTCTCCTAAAATAATCAAGAAAGAAGGCAAAACCTTACCTCTCTCTACCTTCAATCTTTCTCCTCCTTCCCCCCTTCCTTCTTCTCCTTCTCCTTCTCCTTCTCCTTCACTAAAGCCCATCTGTCAGTGTTTGATTGTTTGTAAAACCTTTCCAGATTCTTGCCAAAGGTAACATAACTACTGCATTTGGGTGTAAGTTGCTGGTTCCCAGGAAAAGCTCCTGTGTCTCTGGGACTGGTCAATCAGCCTTGTTCTTTCTTCTGGAGGAATAAGCATGGTACCTAGAGATGAACTTTCATAAAGACGCAAAGTTACATTGACTGTATGTTGTGGATTTTGAGGCAGTCTCCATTTCAAATGTCTCATCTCACTGACCCAGTGGTATACATAAGTACCACATTTTTGCTTCTACAAACATGTTTCTTAAGAAAATGAATGACTCTACTTATATAAAGTTCAAAATAGGTGAAACAAAGCTACACTGTTAAGTCAGGACAGTGTTTCTCTTTTGCGGGGAAATGGAGTGGTGATTGGGAAGGGGTATGAGTGAGGCTTCAAGGTGGTAGTGTTCTACTTCTTGTCCTGGATGCTCAGATGAGCGTTCACTTTATGATCATTCATTTATGTTTTGTGTACTTTTCTATTTGTATATGACACTTCAAGACAAAAGAAAGTTTAAAAATGCAATCACTGTAGCCATAGCTTACTCAAAACACATATGAAATTAAGAGCTTGAGAATCAACAAAGTCTTAGAGGCCCATTTTGTTGTGTGACAGAGAAAAACATTGTCTTATTCATTCATCCTGTCTTTCCTGGGCTAAGAACCAAATGCAATTTAATTTAGCACTTTTTTTTTCCTATATTGAGTGTTTGGGATTTTTTTTAACAGTTTTTTTATAAACAGTGTATCAAGGGAAAATGATATCAATTGTATAATTCTACAAATGTGTAATTATGTACTACAATAGGTAATTATATATTATATAACTGGGTAAGTATATAATTAATTATCTGTAGTAAGTACAATGAAGTACAGAGTGCTGGGGATATTATCTTCCTCGGGCTGTTATCAGCTAACAGAGGGGAAACACTCTTTATCATATACAACTCCCCTATCTGGAAGAGAAAAACAAGCCATAATCAATCCATTCAGTAGGCAACAATGCCAGAGATAAAGCCAATGATGCCCCCATCAGTGCAAAAAGTCTTGGCTCCCCACTTGCCTCTAGCTGCTCCCTCCACTGCTGTCAGAAGTCATCCAGCTCTGGGCAGAATCTCTGACTCTGCAGGGCTCACTTTGATCTTCTTAAGTCTCTCTTTTCACACAAGCCTGTTTAAGCCCAGCTTCAGACACATTCCCTTCAGCAGTGACATACTTTTCTCTACAGCTATTCAGAAACTGAGATTTGACCCTCAGTTTTCCTCATTATGAACTCAACCACCTCTGAGCTCTATGGCCAGATCTGCAAGGCTCCTATGGCCCAGACAGCTGGTCTCGGGGGCTCTGATGGTTAGAGGAGACGAAAGAAATAAAGAGCATTGAGGGAAATGGATTCTGCTTCCCACGGCCCCAAGTCAGCCAAGGACATATTTCCCAAACTCTTCTCCACAGCAACTAAAAATTAAAAAAAATAAAAAAAGAACAGTTAAACCGTTGATTTTCAATGAATTCAACTAGGCACTTGGCAGCCCATAAGAAAAACTATATTTGCTATATATTTTGCAGAGAAAAACTACTTGACTCCTTGCAGTTAGATATGGCTTTGTGACTAATTTCTGGCCAATGGGATGAGAGTGGTTACAAATGGAAATTACAGGCTAAATCCTTAAATGGGGGGGGGGATGGGGCTTCCCTGGTGGCGCAGTGGTTGAGAGTCCACCTGCCAATGCAGGGGACACGGGTTCGTGCCCCTGTCCGGGAAGATCCCACATGCCACAGAGCGGCTGGGCCCGTGAGCCATGGCCGCTGAGCCTGGGCGTCCGGAGCCTGTGCTCCGCAACGGGAGAGGCCACAACAGTGAGAGGCCCGCGTACCGCAAAAAAAAAAAAAAAAGGGGGAGGGATGTAACCCTCTTCACCTCTATCCTCCTTCTTTTATCCCACTGATTGGAATGTGGGTGTAACTTGAACCAGACATGAGAAACAGCCTGTGAAGGGCAAAACAACAAGATAAAGGAGCCTGGGTTCTTGTTCACTTGGCAGAGCAGAGCTGCCTTTCCAGCTCTGACTTTGATATGAGAAAAGTTAATTTCTATCTTGTATTAGCCTTTGTTACTTTCAGTCTCGGAATCATGAAGCCAAGCCCGTATCTCAGCTGGTGCAGAGGCCATCTAGCTCAGTAGTTCTCAACCGGGGAGGTGCAATTTTGTCTCCAGAGAACACTTGGAAATGTCTGGGGCCATTTTTGGTGGTCCCATTTGGGGGTGCAGGGGTTGCTGCAGGCATTAGTGAGTAGAGGTCAGGGTTGTTGTGACACACCCTACAGTGCACAGGACAGCTCCCTCCCCCAACAAGAGAGAATCATGCAGCCAAAAATATCAGTGGTGCTGTTTGATGAGCCACAGTGCACTTCAATTAACAGTGAAGAGAATCTAAGACACAGAGAAATTGAGAGAGGAGCCTTGGTCCAACACAGACTACTGGGCGAGGGCAGTTACCTAGGCGTCCTGAGACTCAGGTCACTGCTTTCATATTTTTAACTATACCATTTCACCAACCCCAAACCAGATTCATTTTATTCTCTCTCTTTTATTTATTTAATGAGAGGCTGAAATGGGAGACATAGTACTTAAAGGATTAAGGAAAAGTCACACCTTTCTTCTACCTTGAGTCAACGCTATTTTATCACTAACCATTTATCAAACATCTATTAATATTTGGGATAGATCCCTAGGCTGGATGCCAGTTTTAGATAGTTGGGGAATTCAGGTGTATGCAAAAAGAGAAGATAAGCAATGCAACAGAGCACGTGGCAGTACCCAAAGCGGGGCCCCTGCAGTGTGTGGGTGGGGATGGAGAGAACAGAGAGAACACCGTGGGCTCTGGCGTCTGGTGGGCAGAGCATTAGTGACAGAGCCGGGTCTTCCAGCGCTGTGGACCTCCACCTGGCTGAGGTATGTTTGGGACATCAGTTGTCATCCAGGCTGTAAAGTGATCTCTGCACAGCCCGTCGGTGCAGGTTTCGCCCCTAGGAGATGTTAATGGACATCTGTTATGTTGGACTGTGTACCCCCTCACCTCCCTTCTTAGGGTGGCAGCTATCTGATTTTCCTCTGCCAAGCTGCTCTGCCCCCGTTCTATGGGATTCTGGCGGGGTGCCAATCACCACACTCTGTTGGATATATTTTAGTTGTCCCTCCAGATCCTCTCTCCACCCCGCTCTGCGTCCCAGAACCCTAGCTGAGCTGAAGCTTGTAGCTGAACATAGCTTAGGCCTAAATAATGCTTCTAATGCCCTTCTCTCGAACAAGAAAAGTGTCCCTGCCCTGCCCATCCACCACCTTTCTCAGGCACAAGAGCTGACCTGATAAACTCTTTTCTCATTGAAATGATAAGTGAAGATACTCTGATGAGCAGGAAACAAAACAAAACAAAACAAAACCCACAACAAAACCCACTAACATCCAGTTTGAAAATCCAGATCTAAATCTTGACTAATTCCGAGTCACTTAATCTCTCTGAACTTCAGTTTTTTCCTCTGGAAATTGGAGATAAACGTAACCGCAGGAAATGGCTCCAGAATGGGAGAGATCGTGGGTTCCTGGCTGCTGGTGGTAGATGAGTATTATTTTTCCCTTTGGTGGTGAGGAGAGGTCTGGGAAAGTCCTGCAAAGGTTAATATGCAGGTCCACTGGCAATTCCAGACCACAGGCATTTCCTGTCATGTAGCTGATAAGGCTGACATGATTGTGAGGAAAGCATGAAAGCTGCTGGTTACAGACAGAGTCTGGAGTGCTCATCCGGGGCCATTCTGGTGCAAAGCCAGCCTGCTCCTGCTACATGCCCCTCACTCTGGGGAGAACCCAACTGAATTTGTTTCCAAAGAGTCCCCCTTGCTGTGCCCCTACAAAGTTGGCCCTGGAAGCCCAATCACCCTCTACCAGGAATGCTTCTAGCCACCCCTCTAACTGCAGGGAGCCATGTTACAAGAGAAATGATGCTTCCAGAGGCTGGGGGAGCACAGCGTCTGCCTGACATGATCACCATTTGCATGGTTATAAATAAAAAAGACTGACTGAAAAGGTCCAGAAGAAGTTTCATATAATAATTGCTTGGAGAGGAAAGCAGGAACTCTTCAGACACTTCAAGAATCCCCCAAATGTCAAAACAGTGGCAACAGCAGGGCAAGCATATGTCTTCCTGCCTCTTCCTTCGGTCACTCTTTACCCCTTTAGCCAAATTTCTCCACAGTTCTACCTCAGATTGGCCTATGGGTTAGCCCTGGCCAGACCAGCCACCTGGGGTCCAGGGTTTGTCATTTCTCCATTCGTGGCCACACCCACACACCTAGGATTTAGCTGCCATCCTCCCCTGGGTCTGCATTCTCCTAGAAGAAAGGTAGACAGGGAGACATATCAATTCTTTTTATCCACACTTATCTTGATATTTAAGCTCTGCAATGGTTGTTTCAGTGATGCTGCTTCACAAATAGAATTTCAGTGTGCCATACTGGTATTTCTTTTTCCCAAACATGACTCCTTAAGGGCTCATGCTGTTTCTTAATTTGCAGGTCATGATTATGGTGGGTAACCACTCTACTTCTACTCTTCATGTGGTTGGCTGTACATTGTTAATCTGAAAGCCAGACTTTGTAATTAGCTTTGTGACTTTGGGAACATTGTCTCTTTTCTCTGTGCCTCCGTTTCATCATCTAAAATTTTAAAAAGGGGTTGTCTTAAGTACTGTTTTAGATCCCTTGCTGCTCTAAGGGATTAAACTTCTAACATTCTTCACAAACTTTCAAATGACCTTTATTAATATTGCCTTTGTTTATACAAGTCAATATATGTTCTAATTAACTATTTCATTAAGAAGACTAATAATGTCTTTGCAAGAGAACTATTAATAGATTAGATTGGGAGTAAGACCATGTATAGCAGGGCATTGGTTACACAATAAACAAGCCAGGATGCGGTCCTCTGGTGACTCCAGAGAAAGCTGGAAAACAAAGCTGGGAGGAAAACAGATTGTGACATAGAGTTGCAGAGCATTTATAAAGAGGCAACACACACAGACACACACACACAGAGACACACACACACACACACACACACACGGAGACAGCTCTTCTCTTGTATAACCCCTTGCATAGCCAACAAAACAAGCAGTGGAAATTTCCAGCACAACTGACAAGCAGTTTCCAGTCATTAACTCTCTGCTTCCTGAATTTTGCAGAGATTCGTGGTGTTTGCAGGCTACGTATAAACTTCTCTTTAGAAATTGTACATTTTCCATGTCCTTTTGTCAGCTGAATGCTCTAATTGTTTCATGTTGGAAAACTTCCTAATATTTAAGTTCAACTGTCCATTTGTTATTGAGACTATAATGAGATAATTGGACAGATGTTTTAAAAATAACATTTTAAGAACACCCGTGATTAGTACCAAATAGCAAATAAAAAATACGCCCTGTGGCTTTCTGTATTGATATCAGTTCGGATTGAGAATATTTTTGAACCAATGAACAGACTCGGACAAAGCATTCACAATTATTCAGCCTGCTTTCCTCGTGGGAAATGAAGGCTCACTGAGGTTTCATTAATGACTTTTTAATTTCCCTCCTTCCAAGCAAAATAGCACCTTGGAAGTGAAAGTGGTCTGAGCCTTGGTTCCAAGAGCTCCTGACTTCAGCTGCTTCTGTCAACGCTTTCTGACCAGAAACAGACGATAGTGACAGTCACCCCAATAAAAACGTTTAAAAATGGTAATGACTCAATGTTTGTCGTTTGCTTTATAAGGTAGGTACTGTTATTCCCATCCTTGTTTTACATTTGGAGAAATGATTTTAAAGAGGTCAAGTAGCTTGCCTGAGGTCACAGAGCTAATAAGTGCAGAATCTGGATTGAATTCAGATCATGCGAAGGCCAGAGACTGAATTCTTTTTATTTATTTTTATTAATTTAAAAAATTATTTATTTATTAATTATTTATTTATTTTTAAATTTTGTTATTGGGGTATGATTGCTTTACAATGTTGTGTTAATTTCTGCTGTACAGTGAAGTGAATCACCTATGTGTATACATATATCCCCTCTTTTTTGATTTCCTTCCCATTTAGGTCACCACAGAGCATTAAGTAGATTCCCTATGCTATACAGCAGGTTCTCATTAGTTACCTGTTTTATACATATTAGTGCATAAATGTTAGTGCCAATCTCCCAATTCATCCCACCCTCCCTTTCTCCCCTTGGTGTCCATACATTTGTTCTCTACAACTGTGTCTCTATTTCTGCCTTGCAAACAGGTTCATCTGTACCATTTTTCTAGATTCCATATATATGCGTTAATATATGATATTTGTTTTTCTCTTTCTGACTTACTTCACTCTGTATGACAGTCTCTAGATGTGGACACTCTGTATCCACATCTCTACAAGTGACTCAATTTCATTCCTTTTTATGGCTGAGTAATATTCCATTGTACCTATGTACCACATCTTCTTTATCCATTCATCTGTCGATGAACATTTAGATTGTTTCCATGTCCTGGCTATTGTAAACAGTGCTGCAATGAACATTGTGCTACATGACTTTTTTTGAATTATGGTTTTCTCAGGGTATATGAGCAATAGTGGGATTGCTGGGTCATATAGTAGTTCTACTTTTAGTTTTTTAAGGAACCTCCATGCTGTTCTCTGTAGTGGCTGTATCAATTTACATTCCCACCAACAGTGCAAGAGGGTTCCCTTTTCTCCACACCCTCTCCAGCATTTATTTTTTTGTAGATTTTTTGATGATGGCCATTCTGACTGGTGTGAGGTGATACCTCATTATAGTTTTGGCTTGCATTTCTCTAATAATTAATGATGTTGAGCATCTTTTCATGTGCCTCTTGGCCATCTGTATGTCTTCTTTGGGGAAATGTCAATTTAGGTCTTCCACCCAGTTTTTGATTGGGTTGTTTGTTTTTTTGATATTGAGCTGCATGAGCTGTTTGTATATTTTGGAGATTAAACCCTTGCCCATTGCTTCAGTTGTAAATATTTTCTCCCATTCTGAGGGTCATCCTGCTTCACTGTCCAAGTGGAAAGCTTTTTTTTCTGGACCTATAGAGTATGAGATTTTCAGCACTAACCCTCTTCCTGACACCCTATACCGCCCAACTGGGCTAATGGTGAGGATTTAACCAAGAAATTCAATTCTGTTTCATAAATATTTATTGAGAGCCTACTGTTTTTTTATGTACCATGTTAAGCTGTGCCATGGGGATTACAGAGATAAATAGCCAAGGTCACAAAATGTATAGTCCTATGGTGGTGAAAAACATATTTATAATTATAGCTGGGATTACAGTTATAAGCAGGATGTGATAGTATGATTGAAACAGCAATAAGGGTTTGAGGAAAGGAAAAAATACATTTAAATGGGAGATCTGGGCTGTTTTCAGGGGATACTTACACTGGATTTTAAAGGATGGGTTAGACTTTGAAAATTAGGCGTTGCATGGAGAGAGCATTGCAAAGAGAAGAAACAGCAGGAGCAAATGCAGCTAGGACACGGCTAGGTTCCCGAGCCTACAATTGGGTCATCCCTCTTTGTATCAACCTCCCAAGTAGGTAGATGAGGCAGTAATCTACACAGCTATTGTGGGGGGCTGGGATTGCCCAGCCATGAGAGAAAATGCAATGATTACACAATAACATTCCAGGCTGCTGGGAGGGAACTATGAACTTCTCAAATAAAGGTGTGGTGGGGCTTTGGGGCTCTCCACCACAGTATGGTGGGGCTCAGAACAGAAGCTTCCTCTTCCCATCAAGAACCACAGTGATCCATGGACACCCACCCCTGTGTGGAAGGCAAAACCACAGAGCCAACCTAGGTGATAAATCACCTTGGTCTCCAGCATTGCACAGACTGACTCGGGGGCAAACAAGCTGATAGCCATCAGGACACACCTGTATGGTACACCAGGTACAGCTTGTACGGTGTACTGCTGGCAGATGTTCTGATTGGTCCAGCCCAGGACATAGGGATTTTTAAATACTCTGAAAAAGGAGGGTTCTTTTTTTTTTAAACATCTTTATTGGAGTATAATTAGGAGGGTTCCTTTTAAGAGGATCACAATATCCTGAAGCAAAGAAACCCCATATGGTTAAATTTGTTTATTATTTATAGTTTGTTGTATATGTATTTGCGTTTAAGTTGACTGCTCCATAATTGCATATTGCTAATTCCATTAATGTATATTTCGCTTTTTCAAATAATCCTTTTTGTTGTCTTTATAGGGTCCCTTGAGGGGAAGAAAAAGAATTGTATTTGCTTATATGCTCCTTTAAGAAGTCTGGAATAATTCAGAGGAACATAAAAGCAGTTCCTCAATGGGGTGTAGGGAAACTGTGGAGATGGCAGAGAATGGGGTTGCGTGTGTGACTTTTCACTGATCATCTTTTATATTTATTTATATTTGTTAGTTTTGATCCATGTGAATGACCCAGAGCTCTGAAAAAATTAGCAAATAAGCCAATAAAAGAACTTCAAATAACTCTGTATTTCTGAAAATGCATAGACAAGCTCTGGAAAGAGGACAATGAAGAAACTGATCATAGAGATCACCCCCAGGGAGGACAGAGTGGCCAGGGCAGGAAAAGGAAGGAGGCTT